>NC_087212.1:68913679-68998679 GCF_015104395.2 Macrobrachium nipponense | reverse complement strand
TTTGATTTGCATTTTGCATCCACTCTTCACTTCCATAAAAGAGAGTTGGCTCAACAGTCCCTTCGTCATCCTTACCATGTTTTGGTTTCAATTTACTTTACTATTATTCACTTTCACTTTTAACGTTCTCTTTCTTTTTATTTTTTATTTTTTTTTTAACAAAAGCTCTTACTTTGGTATTAATACTTCCAGTGAAGAAGATTACTTACATCCATACATCCAGCATAATTTTGACCTTAGCTTCCATCTATCAGTCGATCAAGCAGCCAGTCAGTGACATTACATTATCGAGACTAGAATTTTTTCTATATCAAAACCTGACATGAGAGAAGCTGAAAGTTTATTTGATATATAAGCAGATCTTCAAATCAGCGTCGCACATGCTCGAGCACACATGAACTAAATGAATTGATGCGCTCTTATACCCAAAATCTAAAGGTAGATCTTGCCTATACCTACAATCATTCAGTACACCTCGGGATTTTAATCTCCCACGCAGCCATCGCTATCTTCAACTTCCAAATCACGTTCCAGTATTCTATCTCTCTCTCTCTCTCTCTCTCTCCTCTCTCTCTCTCTCTCTCTCTCTCTCTCTCTCTCATAAAGGTGATACAGCCTTGTATTGCACAGAGGGGCCAGAGACCATCTTCAAAGAAGCAAGAATATAGTTTCAAATTCTGGTTACAGATTTGTGAACGTGTGTGTGTGCATATATGTTTGTATGAAAATATAAAGAAGGGGTGACCTATTTCTCTGAAAATGTGTAGAGAGAGAGAGAGAGGAGAGAGAGAAGAGAGAGAGAGAGAGAGAGAGAGAGAGAGAGAGGCTGACCCATTTCGTGAGGATGAAATCTGGGGAAGTGGGAACCATGTTGGAGGAGGGTAGGGGGTGTGTGGCGAGAATGGCGGCTGGTGGACGTAATTGGACAGGATATGAAAAGCTTTAATCGAGCAACGAAAGTAGGTCTGCGGAATGAGGTCATATGATCCCGTCGGGAAACATGGAAAATCCTTTTGTGGGGGTGTCGGCGTTGATGATTGGGAGTGGGGCGAGGTGGGTAGGGGCCACTTGGCCGGAGAGGGTACATACTTGTATCATCGTACTATAGATGTTAGCTTACCCTTCAACTGACCTCTCATAGTAACAGATTAATGATCTCGGTGCCTAGATAATATTATCTGGAGAAGGGAGATGCAAGACTGGCTGTGACCTACTTTCCATGCACCGCGGGCCTCTCTCAAAATGTCGGGGAGAGAGAGAGAGAGAGAGAGAGAGAGAGAGAGAGAGAGAGAGAGAGAGAGAGAGAGAGAGAGAGAGAGGACATTTACCTTCGTGGCTTCTTTACCTTCTATAGGAAGAATATGTGGAGAGAACTTGTCCTCTGCAATTGATATCTTAAAAATATATTCTCAACTATCATTATTATTTGTTGAAGTATTGAATGTAACGTCCTCTTTCTCTGATATATTATTTCTAAGATTGTTACAGGGAATTGGGAGTGGGAGAGTTATCTTTTATCGTACGGTTTTTATTCATGAAGTCTTTGGGGATTATTGATTACGCAAAATACTACTTCTAGATTCAGCTTCTCTTTCTCGTAATTATTTATGGCATAATGTAACGGGCAATTACAGAGCCGTAGTGCCAAGAGAAAGTCGTTACTGTACTCCTCCAGAAGGTCTTGCTTTTGCCTCATTTGAATAGCATCCGGCATCCAGATGTAATTTGGCAATGCAGTGTGCTCTGCTCTGCTCTCTCTCTCTCTCTCTCTCTCTCTCTCTCTCTCTCTCTCTCTCTCTCTCTCTCTCTCTCTCTCTCTCTCGACCAGGTTTCTCTGTTCATGTTAAAATTGGTGGTCAGGTTTATTTGTTTTATTGTATTGGGTAAAGATTAAAAAAAAAAGGATCCTTCGCAAACTGAGTTATTTCGTAAAACAATATCTCTCGTTAGATATCATTCTGAACCATCTTTGATTCATTTATTAATATGTAAATAAATCATATCACATATACTTAATTTTCAACGACAGAAACTTTCAGAAATGCTTTCGGGAAAATAAATTGAATCCAATGTAAGCAGAATAACAAATTGTTTTGGAAATATCATATGAATGCAGAGATTCTCTTTTTTACAAAGCTCATAAACAAGAAATAGGTTCAACTGTTCGTTCATATGTGGTCTTGATGTCATCTCCAAAAGAAAAATGATAGATCCACCGACATCTAATCGCATAGATTTGCAGCCGCATAACGCTTTTACCGATTCAGACCCTTTCTGAAGCGGTTGCATATAGTCATTGCCTTCATAGGTTGACGCACGCCCTTCTTCAAATGCTCAAGGTTCGTCCAGGAAACATCTTCCCAGTTTAGCAGCAGAAACACTTACGAATATGTAGTCTATTTCTTGAATACAATGGGCGATATTAAAGGAAACAGGATGTGTGCTTATTGATTACGACGGTCTCTCTCTCTCTCTCTCTCTCTCTCTCTCTCTCTCTCTCTCTCTCTCTCTCTCTCTGAAGAGACAGCAAGACTAAGTTTCGCCTTGTATGCGAGATGAAACCCAAGTACCAAAATACAAAGTTAAAGTTAAATTACAAAAGTAATCCAAAGAAAAAGATCTCGAGCAAGCGCAAGGAAGCGACAGCCTTCATCAGGACACAGCACAGACATCGTGACAAATGCTTGCACAAGCATAATAAGGGGTCAGTCTAACGCACACGAAAATCACGTATACATGGTTGTGAGTCCTGTTGAACAAATAAACGGATTGCGATTGTAATGATTAGCCTCGTCATCATGACGAGCCGTAGGTCCAATTGTGTATAGTTTACTGGACACCCTTTTATTTTGTCTTACTTCATCCAGAACCTTTTCATAATAGAAACGTTATTGGCTGAAGTTCTTTTTGCATGCCTCAGAATTGATTATCCATGAAGCAACCTGCTACTCTGTGTGTATGTGTGTGTGTCTAGAATGCCATCATGGCGTAGGTGAGTATTTAGGAGGAAGCCGAATTCATGGTTCCTTTTCTCTTTCATTTAATTAAGTTGCCTTCTGTACCTTCATGTAATTAGTATGCTTTTGTGTGTGTGTGTGTGTGTGTATATATGTATACGTATATGTATACATATGTATATTTATTTATTTATTTTCATTGCATTGCACGATTCATCAATACATGTGAGCTCATTTGCCTTTATATATGTTTGTGTTGGTGGTTATCTATTCAGAAATGATAGAGAGAGAGAGAGAGAGAGAGAGAGAGAGAGAGAGAGAGAGAGAGAGAGAGAGAGAAAGGAAATCGATCATCCTCCTTACCTCCGTCGTCAGGGGAGAAACCCCTGACTCCAGCTCACCATCCAGAATTCCCTCTTGTGCTATCTAGTATGTGCCGTTGGAAAGACTGCATTTACATTGTAAGGGTCGACTATCATTCTCTGACGAACCCATTTACTTCTCAAGCAGATTTTCGCTTTCTTCAGAAGACTCCATTCTGTTCATTTTGAGCGTTGTTTTGGGTGTATATGAGACACGGTTTCCTTATGTCGAAAAGATCAGTTCTTTACTCATAGGTCTAGTATTTGTTTTCCTAGGAAAAGCGATTTCTTGGTGTTATTGAGGCTGTACTTTTCTGTAAACTGGCGTTCATTCGTATTGTGGAGGTGGGTCATTCCTTGGAACGTCACGGGCTTGCTTGTTTAAGCGTCTCGCAAGATATTTTTAATTCACAAGTTTCATCGGTCGTATTTCGATGGTGTGATGGTTGCATTTCTGTTGACCTTTAACCTCCAAATGATTTTCCAACCCCACAAAAGGACCCTGTTATCCAATCTGTGGTTCAGATTCCCGGAACCAATTTTATCTCTGGCTAACCTCTCCCTAAGAAGCATATCGACATTCCTATATCGCCGTTTTAAGAATTCGTAAACAACTTTAAAAACTATGATATAAAAATGAGTATGCTTTGTGTAGAACTGGAGACCTGTTCAGTATAAGTTGCCTTGGTGTAACACCTGTGCGCCTCAGTACAGCTCATCGCAGGTGTCTCTAAACCGGGACACATATGTCCTAGGAACAAACACCTGTTGACAGGTGTTTGCCAGGCCTGTGATTGCTGAGAAATTTGCTCTTGTTTACTGTTGCATGTTTCGAAAACGGCAGCCATGTCCGCCGCCAAGTTGTGTTCTATCAAGCGCATCAGTGCTTTTCTAATTGTTAATTATATCCTTTCTCCGACGTTAATATTTCCGGTAAACAGCGTTACCTAGCCACATTACGTCACTTTCCGTCTAATCTCCTCCCCCTCCCCCTACCCCCCCAACTCTACCCTTTCGTCTCCTATACTATGTCCTTGACCGTCAGCATCCTTCCTGTGAAAGACTCTCTCTCTCTCTCTCTCTCTCTCTCTCTCTCTCTCTCTCTCATTGTGGCACTGATTTGGCAGAGCACGAACTCCGAAGTGTTGAAAATCGATTGAGGCTTCTCTCTTATTCACGTAGTCTTTTGCGCATGCGCAAGCTCGGGCTCTCTCAGACCCGGCAGGTTCATTCAGCCTGGATCCGTTCGATGCTGCGTTCATCTGTTTTGTTTACCTACTATTTTCTGTGGGTTTAGGAGCGTTTGTCTTGCAGTAGGGCATTGTTTAGGAGAGGCCAAATGTTTATCAGCAGATTAACCAGCTGATTTAGTAGGTTTTCGTCGTCTTGATAGTCGCCAGAAATATATTTAGGGAAGCCTGAAAGAAATCCTCGAATTTTTTACTAACAAATATTTGAGCTCATCTGAAGTATGTACTCTCACAGCGGAAGGAGAGGAACGTTCCGTATAACTGACAACCTGTCTGTGTTCTACAGAAATCTAAAGGATATACCCTTTTTTTCATTCGAGGTTATAAAGTATTTGAAATGAGTTACGTAGTATTTGGTGAACTCAAGATATAATTACTGCGAAATAATTACGCGCCCTACTACAGATACTGTTTAAGCAGATTCGTGTATTTTGCTGCCTGGCAAGTTAGGATACTAAAATGATAACTGAGAGAAAGATAAGAGACTTTCTGCGTATGTGTGTGTATGTGTTTGTTAAGGGACCCTCACTACTCTTAGAATTCTTATTACGAATCCTTATGCAACCTCTTACGTGTATCAAATGATGATATACCGGTTGGCCTTTTGGCTTGAGAAAATCTCAGGAGCGGTTCAGGAATCCAGTCGCAATTTGCCCTTAAAAATCAACCTCGGTCGCACTGATAAATTTTCAGATGCATAAACAAAGATGGTTCGTATTCATCTTCTCACTCCATCTTCTCCCATTGCTGTGTGGGGTCGATGTTTCTGACAGCTTTGGTTCGTATATCATTTTTTTCAGTGGTTTTCATTTGACTTCATTGCTCTTAATCCAGCGGTGTTCAAGCACCTCAATCCTTTCCTAGAAGAAGATTGCATGGTGGACCCCAAAGACCTTTTTTATGTTCCCCATCATGCTGGACACGCATGTGGAATTGGAGGTTAGAGGGCAGGCAGAAGCAAGACGGTGGCAGAGTACAGTGCCTTTTGCTTCTATTGCCGCTTTTGAATCAAATTTAGGTTCAAACTGGTGAGGTCCTTTTCATCCTGGGTTACTAACCTCTTGCGTCATTGGTCTGATACAGCCAGGTAAAAGATCAAAGTCAAAATGATCACGAAAAGTTTCTCTTCTTGTCAGATTCTTTTCTGGAGTCATCATTCAGGGTGCCTGTCTTGCAGACGGGGATGTTCATCCCCAAAACGTCAGTCGAGAGGTTTGCACAGAACCAGCAATGGCGCCTGACGCCCATGATCTTGGCTATTCATTCAGCTGGTTGTTTGTCAAAATTACGCGATGAATGGCATTGCCTGGTTCTTCGGCGGTTGTTTGACGGTTTTGGATGCCATAACAAGGGCCATAATCTGTGCTGTCAGTGGACCAGTTGGCATTAGTGTAGTGTTGACAGTGTCTTCAAGGATTTCCAATGGGAGATGGCATATACCCTTCTTGGCAGATATTATCATTGTGTAACATCAACAACCTCTGTTCGTTTTAAGATTTATTTTTTTTGCCATCATGTTCAATTTTGAATATAATTCTAAGGAAGACCGGAATAGTGTTATAATAATGATCGTTGGATATATACTATATATGCAGTCTGGATTAGTAATAAAAACAAATATACAAAAGAAGAAACGTGTGCCTTTTTTAAAAGTAAACTGACTTATGACAGGTGGTTAGTAAGAAATTTATTCAAAGAAAATAATTTAAATCTATTCAGCAAAAAATACATTGATTTTGATTTCTAATTCTTTCTAACCAATAGTAATTGTAAATATTGTATGTATATTTAATTTTGTAATATCCTACGTACTATGTAATGACTGATATTTTTCTAATAAAAGATAAAAAAAATGACACTTATTACATAGGAAGATATAGGAGATGAAAGCTGGCCCATTCTAGTTTTCGGAGACAAGCATTATGAATACATGAATCGCGTACAATGTTTTCGTAAACGTATATTTTCATTTAAAAGTGACTCACTTTGCTCTCGTTGATTTCGACACACTCAATGTTGAAATATAGTGTTGCTCTTGTTTTGATTAGATTTTTTGATCATATTCACTTCATATTACGACAAAATTGGAAACACGTAAACACTGTTGGGAACGTATTATTATTATTATTATTATTTTTTTTTTTTTTTTTTTTTTTATTTTCAAGAGGGTAAAAACCACTTATACTAAATCGAGGGTTTTGATTTGATTAATGATGAATATCTTTGATTATTTATGACCGTCTGTTGAGCACAAACTAAACGAGTATTAACGCCAGGTGGTTTTTACGTACGGGTTCCAGTCTTACGCACATAATGGTGCGATGTTTGTCAAAAATTCTCTCCTAAAACTTGAAGCATTTCCTCCGTTCCGCTTTCCAGGGATCCCCAACCGGCCGAAGAGGCTGCTGGTGATAGTGAACCCTGTGGGAGGGAGACGGAAGGCCTATCAGATCTACAATCAGAAGGTGGCTCCGCTCTTCCGCCATGCTGCCATTCAGACAAGGGTGATCTCGGTAAGTCTTTTTTTCATTCGTTCATCATCCTGTTTACTCATTTACATGGACAGTAGTGTACGGTGACCTATTTACTCTTTTACATGGTCAGTACTGTATGGTGACCTCTCTCCAAGACAGCCTTACTGACGCTTTCCATTTTCAGAGTCATTCTTTTTTCTCGTTTTGTGCCGCAGAGACTTGAGGTGATTGACAACTGCGATTCCACCACAGGAAGTACTGTGTGTTTGGCAATGACTTGCCAGATGCGAAATTTAAGGAGGCAGGTAGGGGTAGGTAGGTTAGGAGACCCGGAACCCAATGACACAGATGTAAAGAATTTGTTATTTGTCCCTGGATGAACATCTGTCAAAGGGTCTCAAGGTCTCTTGTGATGGACCTTGTCGGTAGCAGGTCAATTGTTCTCTATCAGTTGGACTGAGATGGAAGTGACACATTTTCGCCTCCAGAATATGAAGAGAGAACGAGATTCAAGGTGACAGTTGCAATAGTTTTAATATTACGTAATGATAGGAAAGCCAATCCAGAGGCCTGGTGTGGAGCTTTGGATTCGTCGCAGCAAGCAGTTACAGATTTTTGAGGTGAAAGGATGTTGAAATAGTTGAATTCGTTTTCTAGGGTGCAAGTATTGTATTGTGTGGAGAACCAAATCAAGTGCTTGAAGCCCAACCTACTAATATCCAAATAAATTCCTATAGGACAGGCGTAGGACCTCAAAATAGGATAAGGCGTTGAGGGAAAAGTTAATTAATAACTGTAGGAGTAATATAATTGGACACTTGAAACAGGCATTTCTTAATTTTCAATGACTGCATCTCTTTGGCACAACGTTAAAGTCTGACTGATCGAAACTTTGGAACTGCTGGTAGAAGATTAAGCATATTCCAAAATAATATAGGTTGGATAGAAGTCTGACATATCTAAAGGCGAGAGGGTAAGTTGCGAAATCATTACTGTAGGTTGAATTGAATTGAAAGTAGAATTTAGGCCGTTACTGTTAGGACTGTTGTTGTGAGCCATGTTTTCTTTCCCAGTAGGTATCGACCATAAAGGTAACTCCAGAACAAAAACATCGTCAAGAAAGGAAAAGAATATTCGCTGTCAAATGGACTTTCCCGTACTAATGAAATGTCAGGAAAAAACAGAATTAGCTCAACGCTGTCTGTTACAGTCAATTTTTTTTGTACATATGTCCAAGGTAAACTTAATGGCATTGCATACTATGCCTTGGAAACATGTAGTCATATTTCATTATAACATTTATATTTTTTTTATTTTTTATAAGAGGATTACACTAATGCAGTGTTACAGTTATTTCACAGTATTGACATTAATTTACAATGATAATTTTTCTTCTTAGAAAGACCGCTTACTTTCATAAACAGAATATCAAATAATTATGACAGTGGGTATCAGAGAAGTAAGTTCTACATTTACATTCATAAGTGTTCATCAATAGTATGTGATAAAACGTTTAAATGGGGTCTTGCAGACCGAGTATCGGGGCCATGGGCGGGATATCGTGGAAAACGGCAACAATCTAGCTGGAATGGATGGGGTGGTCGTGGTGGGCGGCGACGGTTTGGTCAACGAGGTGGTCACGGGACTGCTGCTGAGAGCAGCCTACGATTCCGAAATTGATCCCCACCAGCCAGATGTATCCTTACCTCAGACGCAAGTTAGAATCGGAATCATTCCAGGTAATGTATTGTTACTCTCCTTTTGTCTTCGGTGAATCTTCTCTTAAATGTCTATGCTACAGGTTAAGGATAAATTATCCAGAAACCAGAACACTTAGCGGGAAGTAATTTTTTGCCCATAAAAATCTATTCATCGATATTTCTAAAACATGTAAGTCTCCCGGAAGATTTATAAGTTGAGATTAGATATCAAAATCAGAATCTCCAAGCTCAGTAATAATGAGCTGATGGTGTCTTTTGTTTCCAGCATTTCTTGCACGTATTTTCAGTGTCATGTATTTGTAGTAATTGTTGATTCTACCAACAGGTGGCAGCACCGATGCAACTTGCCACGGGACGCATGGCACCAGCGATGTTGTAACTGCTGTCCTTCACATCATCATGGGTAATAAAATGTTGTTCTGTAGTTCTTACAGTAACTTGTCCCTTTGTACAAGGAAGAATTATTCATCTCCCCCAATCCTTTGGGAGATTTCTCCCATCTAGATATGTCGTTGCACCCTGGCTGGCAACTTAATTCTGTAATACCCAATTACATTTTTATTTTTCATTTCTTTGCGCTCAGGCTAAACAAGAGCATTACTTTTCTTGTGCCATTGGCTCGAAAATACTTCCTTAAGAAAAAGTACTACGATATCGAAAGATGACAATCGGTAGTCAAACTTGGGTGGCATAAAATGTCTGCTTCATGGATGTGTATAGAGAAAAGTTTGTGTAAATAGATGGTTATTAGTATTAATTATAATTTTGGGATACGTAAAAATCCATAGTTGATTTTATTGGTACTTTTATTTCATACTCCCATATTACCTGCAAGTATGCCATTGGAAAATTATGCTAGGATGGAATTTAAATGCAGCTTTCATCCTTATTTATGGCATAATGATTTTTTTTTATAAAGATTTAGTAGGTAATCTACAGAATTTGTGATGATGTATATGACGATGAACTTAATCAAACAGGTGACTGTCGAAATGTTGATGTGGCTGCAGTCCATGCCAGAGGAAGACTGCAGAGTGTAGCAACTACAATGGTATCCTACGGTTACTTTGGAGATTTGCTGGAAACCTCTGAACGTTGGCGAAAACTGGGCCCTTCTCGGTACTTGGTGTCTGGCGTATTGCAGTTCCTAAGGAACCGTTCCTACGAAGGTCAGCTCAGCGTGTTGGCTCCAGAAACGCCCCTTGCCCAACCTGGTGACTCGAAGTCGTGCTGCCACCAGTGCAGCATCTGCACGAAAGCTTCCAAAAATTCCCCTTCTTCTGGAGAGTGGAAACAGGTTAGTTGCTGGTTTCATTTTAGCTGGGAAAGCCTTCATCTTTAATTGCGGCGGGTTAACCGGATATTCATGATTGTCTTTTATTATAAGAAAAGTTTAGAAGTAACTGAAATGTTGATTTTCTTGTTGAAATTAACCTATATCAGTAAGAGAGAGAGAGATTATGTTTATTGGAAGACAAAGTAAGTGCTCATTCTTAGAGGTTTATAATGTATCACAACCTGTCAGTTTTGATTTTTTTGTTTTAACTTAGAATCCATTACATGTTGTGATTTTTAGTTGTTCGCATTTTTATAACACCTTCAGACAGAATAATTTAAGTTTTAATGGAGTGGCCTCATGAAAAGTTTACTTTGCATAAACATGTTTATAATGTTGATGGGTACAAAGTCCGATAAATATTTACACGGTGATAAAAATTGGGAATTTCGGTAATATCCAGGACATTTGTTTATTTAGGTAAAGGAAGTGTATAGAAATGAGTAGTTGTTGCAGGAGAATATTATTGCTGCATCCTTGCACAACTCTGTAAGTTCCAGTCTGTTTATTTTGACTCTGTTACTGTGTGATAGATTAGTTTTTGCAGGAACAGAAAAAAAAAAACCAGGAACAGGAGGAAAAAAATTAAAGTGAGGCCTATGGGATATTCACCTGATTGTTACATTTGTTTGGATAACTTTCTTATTACATCTTATTACATACAGGCCAACATCAAAGATATATATATTCATTTTCATTCTTTTCACATTCAAGAACAAGGGCAGTGAATAGAGCTATAGAAAACCTTTCTGTAAAGGGCAAAAATTTCCCTATTCAGGTGCACTGAAATGGCACATTGGGTCACCACCCTACCAGACTGGCTTCATGGGTTAAGCACCCTTTGTAAGACCAGAAATCCACCTCCAAAAAAATATGGGTTAGCAGCAATCAAAGAGGTCTGGACTTTCTGGGGCTTACAAAACTTACTCAGAAATGGTACAGTTTGGCTATGAAAAGCACATTTCACATTATATGCAAAGTACGTATTGTTTTTTTCGTATTTTTTTTTTTTAGTACATGAAGTAGTTTTTACACCCACAGTGACAATTGATTATAAACCGACATGCCAATTATTTGTAATAATTTTGTGTATACTATACAATATATTTGTAGAGAATTGTTTATTAGAAGATTTTAGTTTCAGGTAATCAAGGTTACAATCAAGATGTATGACATTATCATGGAATAATTGGTTGTCAGATTCAGGCCTTTAGTTGTCCTTTAATTCTGTGCTATTGCAATTTTAATTGATACATCCTTTATTGAAAGGGTGTGACTTAAGCTACATTTAATAAATTTTTGTGGTATCCTCAAAAAGTGAAGTTTGCCCAAAATTTAGGCTTGAACTGTTGGACATATGTTGGAACCACATATTCTTTACAAATAAGATTTCAAGACTTTTGAAAGTGGGCATGGTATTGGAAAATGTAGTTTTTTTTATACTGGATAAAGGAAAGCACTGGACACTAACAAACAATCTCTTTCAGTTTACTGGTAGATGGAGTGTTGTAACTTCAGCTGTGGTATCTTGTGCATGTCGCCTCACCCCTCATGGCATCTCACCTTCTGCCCATTTGGGGGATGGATGTACTGATCTTATTTTGGTGTCTGGCGGGTCAAGATTGCGTATACTTAGTTATTTATATAGGACCAGTTGCACTGGAAATGCTGTAAGTAATATTTTCATTTCATTTCCAATGTTGGTGTTTTATACTACTTGGGAGGGGTTAATAAGTATGTACAGTATATCCAAAGGTAAAACTTTCAAATGCAACTTTTTTTTTTTTATGTAGTGGAGCATATTTCAGTTTTTTAAACATTTTTATTGGCCAAAAAAATAATAATAATCTTTTACTTATCTGGTCACTGGTTTATGTAGAAAATAAGGGTACTTTAAAGATTACATTATTTTTAATAAGCTATTTTTTTTTCTTTTTATCTGGGTAAACATTGTTCATAATATTTTCGCTTGCATTTTTATATTGCTTGCAATAACAGCTTTGTCAATGTGCCTGAAGTATTAGGACAGAGACCTTTTAGGAATGAAATTTAGTAGAAACTAGAAATTGTGAAAGAAATTATGTTGTCTGGTATTATTGTTGTTAACTTTGGTTTAGGTGTACTGTAATGTTTATTGTTTTCTTGCTGTGTGACCATCTTTCTGACATTTTCTCTATTTGGAATGTATTCTTGACAGGTGTGGTAAACTTGCAAAGTACAGTAATGCTGGTGGTATACTAATATAATTTAATTCAAAAGCCATTGGTCGTCCGATATATTGAATAGGTTAATAATATTCCATCCATCTTCTGAATCTTAGGATAAAATTGTGAGGAGAAAGTTGAATTGTTGAAGAGGGGATGACTGTAAGCAGGCAAACCTCCTTCATTGTGATAACTGTATTTTGGCATACAAGAGACGGAATGCATTTTAGGAACGTGTGTGATATTAGGAAATGATGTTAATTAAAGCCTTAAGAGAGGAATGGTCGACATCAGTAAAATATAAAATAACCGGCAGGTCAGGTTAACTGTGCATGTTTTTATATATGATTGGCTATGATGTAGTCTTACATTTGCACGATGGTTAATTTTGACATGAATTCGTGATGAGCAGTAGCATTGGCCCATAGTTCTGCTATTTAGTACAAAGCAGATATTCATAATTATATGCTTTTCAGGTGTGACTTTTGCTTAGCTAACAGGTCAGTAACATACTCATAAGAAGCTAGGGATTCCATGAGTAAATAGTTAGCAGCCTACTATGGTGAGATAACATACACACATTAAATACCTTGCATGAGGAAATTATCACACCCGGTCCTGCTGTTAGCACCACTGGAACTGTAATGGCAAGGTGGTGTGGTTACACCCCAATGATTTGGAAATATGAAAGTAGGGGCTTATGAAAGTAGGTTAAGCCCCAAAGACTTTGGAAATATGAAAGTAGATAACGGTCTATATAAGACTGCCCTTACCTTGCTATTGCTCTTTGTCATCCTGACATCTACATGAGAATCCTGGCCTTGATCTCCAGTGGATCTTGCCTTGTGAAAACCTTAATATGTTTATAGTTTTTCAAGAAGGGTAGTGCAGGAATTAAAGGTGGGAGGACTAGAAAAGAACAGGAGTCATGTGTAGATGCCTTACTTAATTTTTATGATGTCTTCATGTTCAGAATTTAAAAAGGAAATGACATCTTGCATATAGACAGCATCTACTGTAAAAAAATATTTATTTGCTTGAATTATATGGAGTTTGGTATGTTAGTGAATTTACACTTACATGAATTGCTTGGAACCAGTGCTTCACAGAGGGGGACTAATGTATGTACAGTACCATATGGAAAGGTGTGGGAGTGATCGAGGGTACTTGCAATATTCTCAACATAAAAATGATAAAACAATGAAGTGGTGAATATGGTGAATATTGCCAGAATAGAACTTGATTGCAATATTATTACTTATAACTTCACTTTGTTTGATGATGTATAGTCTTAACTATCAGAAGAAATTATCTCAAAATATGTATTAATCCAAATAACAGTAATGTTTTAGAGTATTATCTGTATAGACAAAAATAACCCATTCAGGGGTGAGAAGAAACTCATAAGACAAACCTTGTTTAAGTGAATGCTTTAATTTTAAGTCAGGAAGTAACACTTTACAATAATTGTAATTTTTTCTACAGCTTAGTTTGAACCACGTCAAAGTTCATCGCGTAAAAGAAGTTCATTTCACACCAAAAACGCCTGGACCAAAGTCAACTTGGAACTGTGATGGAGAGCAACTTGATGAGCCAGCTCTTAGAATTAAGTAAGTAGTACTGCAGTAATTGATATTAAGTGAAGTTTATTTTAGGACTTTGAATAAGATAACCTTCAGACATGTCTTGTCTTGATACGTATAGCATTCCTTTTCTTTTCTGTTGGTGTTTCTAATTAACATGCGTGAAATAATGATATTATTAGCACCAATATGGAATGTCTCTGCATCAAACTCTTTCAAGACTTCCTAATCAAATGCCGTTTTCATCATGTATCCTCCATTTAACAAAACCTTATCTTACATAGCTAACCATGTTGCCACATATGTGTGCATTTCAACAGTCACTTCCATAGTGGGATAATTAGCTCAACAGTTATTATTTTCATTAGGAATACATACTTCCGAGTGTCTACCAACATTTTTCAAGCATCCATTCATCTTTCTTATGTAAACTGACCCTTGTAACTTGACTCTCACCAAAATTAAACTTTCTGCTCCTACAAACTTCACTAAATTCTTCCAGTAGACTAGCTAATCTTCACTCTGGCCAATTAAAACTTCAATACAATAAATACAAGTCAATTATATTCTATTCTTCATTAACATCTTTTCTTATCCTATTGGAATATTTAACAGCCATATCTGTTTTTGAGACCAACTTCTGTATTAAACCTAACTAGTATACTCTGTTTTTTTTTCATCTGTCCATCCTCCTATGGTGTTTGTGCATGGTAACACTGCGTCCCGGGCTTTAAATAATATCCTATTTCGAATAGTCATGATGTAATTGGCATACAGTAAATTATTAAAACACTTTTCAATTGCAAATGTATACCCAGATATCCTTTTATTTACCTAAAACTTACACATAACGTAAATATTTAAAGCCCGGGATGCAGTGTTACCATGCGCGACCACCACAGGCAGATGGACAGATGGAAAAATCAGAGTACTAGTCAACCTGATCCACATATTTAATACAGGCTTTGCTTTTATTAAAAAACTACTTGCTCTTCAAATGAACAATTTAACCATACATCCTCGCTGCCCTGAACATGACATGTCAGTTGTATTATGTAGTTCCATGTTCTGTAAGCCAAATACGACAGCTTTTTGATTTTACACAAACTATTCCTTGTCTAAACCTACACTAACATTAAAAATGATATGTGCACACATATACTGATCAAGTACTGATAGATGTCAATTCTGTTGATCTAGACTTGATATATATATTTTTTTCAGGATTCATTGCCAGCGTGTACAGATGTTTTGCAGAGGTATTGAAACTTGGAATGATTTGCAAAAGCCAGTACCCAAGAAGTCCCCATGATCAACACATGCCGAACCTCCAAGTACATACATTCTCTTTAGTCTAAATTGCAACGAATTGTTTTTGAGAGAGAGAGAGAGAGAGAGAGAGAGAGAGAGAGAGAGAGAGAGAGAGAGAGAGAGAGAGAGAGAGAGAGAGAGAGAGATTTTATTTTTTATTGCCATTTTCTTGACTACGCTAAAAGTGCTATGATTTTACGTGTAATTAACTGTTTTTTTAAATGTAATCTAGTTACCTTCGTTTGAGGTTTTTATACACATGTACTCTTCTCTCTACCCAAGTCCAGTAAAGATCAACAAATGTAAATGTAAGCATCACAGGGGTTCAGCAAGTCTTACTACTCAAGAAATGTTAATGTAGCACAACATGATACAATTAAAGATGGGGTTGTCAAGTCATTTTACAATTGGAGTGCAGGCAATGGGAGAGGAAGTTGAACTACAAAAATGACTTTTAATGAGTTTTTATGGCTGTGTATTCTATTAAGTCAGAAGTATATATATCTTTAAAGTTGAAAAAGTTTTTTATTAATGAATTTTTGTAATAGTTATGAAACATAATGAAGTCATTCAGTCTAGTATTTATAATTTTTCTGTTATAATCATTGTTGTGTGTGGAAAGAGTACCAGATAACATACCAGTAATTATGAATTTGAATTTATTGTTGACTGTATCCTTTGTTATAAGACTTAAAAAAGCTTTACTGAATACATTTTTATCTATTCAAAATTGTATATACTAGCAAGACTATCTACTGAATAGTCTATGAACAGAAAGATGTGACATGAGAGAGGGACCAATATAGAATGTGACACCTGGAGAATTCATGAAAAATAGAGGAGCTTCAGAAATTTCAGGAATGGCAGGAATTTAATAGAAGCAGCTTTGCAACAAGTTACTGATGAGCTTACCAAGTCATAAAAGTTTGATAAAGAAAAAAATAAGACCAGTAGAGTTGGGTAAATAAAAAGATCCTCCCAACAAACAAACTGTGCACTCCAATGTGCAAAGACTGCTCGAGTTTGATATGATGAACTGGCATGTAGGATATGATAGTAATGGAGGTTGCATGCATGGAATTTTGGGCTGGTGTGATTAGTATTTGATAAAGGTGCTGGGAAAAAAGTTTGAAAATCAATTGTTAAATTTAGTTGAACACCAAGGAAATCAGAAACAGGTGCAATTATCATCATTGTAATTACATTGTATGTTTTAAAACTGGTCATGCTCTTAAAAAGATTTTGAAATTATTGCCATTAGTATGTTATTCTGATGACAGGACTACTATGATACATTTTTTATTTAGTCCATATTATGGTATTTGACATATCTGATTTTTTTTTTAAAGCAGATGCCCATAATCTGTGAATTTGTGTGATAACTGAAGTGAGAGTTAATTACGAGGAAAAATACAAATAGCAAACAAGCTTTTGAGGATTACAAGCTTGGGTATTTGAAATATTGTGTCACAGAATAAATCACTTGAAAATTAGTGGTAATATCACCAGTAGCTCTCCCAATATCTTTGTAATAGTCACCTATTCATAGTATTTAACTGGATGTTAATAACACCACACCCCTAATACTTAGCATAACTTGACATCGGTAAAACTATGTATAACAGCATGGTAGCTGAGGTTGCAATTGAGTATATGAAGCAGTCTAGACAAAACTTTCAGAACCAAATAATCTAACTTGCAAGACTGTAGAAAATCATCTCATAACTTTTGAAATGCACATAGCCATAACTTAGTGTATATGGCATCACAATACGTCGGTGTTTGACAATTCTGTCCCATTTTATATTTTTCATATTCTAAATTTAAACATTGCAGTACAGTATATGTATGGGAATACATTATTAAAATTGACAAAATTCAATACAAGCTAGTAGAACACAACCTGATTAACTTGCAGGGTCAAATGATAATTGGGTATGATATCTTAAACTTCATGTCATACTTGGTGACCATTTTTTAATAGTGGGCTGTGACTGATTATAAAATAGAGAAATTTTATATTTATAAAATGGTCTTCCTGTTAAATGTGATTCTAGAATTATTTTTTGAGCTTCACTGACAGTATAACTTGGAGGAGATTTGTGCTGATGAAGTGAAGTAGCACTTTATTTGTATTTGAGCTCATGCAAGTATCAATCTCAGAAGTGCAATACCTGACAGAAACTAAATGTACAAGCATTTTACTGTAATGCACTGAAAGTGCTGTTAGTAGAATAATGTGTAATCTATATGTAGTGCCAATGTTTCAATGTTGTATGGTGGTACACAGTCGGACTTCTTGAAAATACGAGTGCTAAATCCATATAGTAATATAGTAAGTGTTTTACGAAGTGATAAAACTTCCGACATTAATTACAGTACTGATTTTTGTCAATAGAAAAACAATTCCCATTGTATATTAAGTTTTTAAAGGGTTTCTAAAAATATTTTAAGTCTAGTTTTTTTTCTTTGGTCTGGCTAAATACTTAAACCTAGATAAAGAGAGGGATCTATACATACAGCCTTATTTCTCTACAACGAATAAGGAGTCTCAACACATTTTATCATGGAACTCTACAAAACCTCAATATTTTAGATGATTTTTTTAATATCCCATATAAGAAGGCATTCTTAATGTTGAGAGTTCTGATATCCCAGATAAGAAGGCATTCTTAATTTTCTAATCCAGTTTAGGATTTGCTCATGGCCTGTCCACACTAGCAGGCATGCCCGTTGGCCCACTTCCAGCTGTTTATATTTTCTCGCTTCTGAAGCAGTGCTACCAGATAATTGCATCATTCTGGCTAAATAATCAGTCAGTCAGTATAGGGGAATGGGTTTTGGGAAGTGTGTTTGCCCATCGGGCAGTGCCTGCTAGTGTGGAGAAGTTCAGAGCCAAGCAGCAAACTATTGACTGTGATATGATACTATTATTAATAAGTGTAGTTATTACACGATGGAAACTGGTAGTAGACGTTCTTGACATTACATAACTTGCTGCTATTCATTTAAATTCCCTTCTTGTGAACTAAGGGCAACAATAAAATACTGTAGCTATATAAATTTGATATATTACAGTCTTTCTAAATTATGTATTCTTTGAAAGGAAATTGCAATTGATCTTAGGCAATTCATTAAATACTATGCATCAATGATCTGTTAATATGAATATTTTGTGTGTATTTGTAGATACAATATATATTTGCACATTCCAATAGTTATGTATATGTAAGTACAGTGCTATATATGTATATTTGCATACAATAAAACTTGTCAGTAAACAGACTGAGTTTCCAAACACTATGCCTGAACTTGAACATCATTACTTCTCATTACTTTACGTAACTGATACTTTGATTCAAAAACTTCTCTTTGTGCAATGTTAAAACAAGTTAAAAATGTGGAATATTAAAAAAATATAAAAATTAAGAATGATGTAGTACTTAATGTAGTTAGGTTACAAAATAACCATAAATAACACTACAACATGCAAGAATGTCTTGAAATCCTCTCACAACTAGCAAATCGTTCTATGAGCGCTCACATCCATTGGAATAAAAAGATTCATTGCACTATCAATTAAAGCAAATGCCTCTGTCATTGTCTTGTAAAATTTTGCCCTGGCTCTTTAAAATGTATTGTCATCACATCATGATTTCAATACCATAGGAACCACCAATCCCATCAAAAATTAGTTTTATCATAAAATGAACCAAGGTAAATGGGATGTATCTCTCAAACAGTTGATCAAACAAAATTTCCAATTTATCATCTTTAAAGAAACAATGTGCAAAAAAAATTAAACAAGAAAGGCTGACAAGAGGCAGTGGTAGTTTCCTCAAGATCATCAAGCGCACAACACAATGAGTGGAACAACCCCTGGGAAAAACAGCTGCTCCAACTCTCTCCTAAATGGGTTTTGAAGAACCTGGTGACCACTCCTGGACTGGACATGAAGAATTAAACACAGTAGTGTTGACTGCTGAATGACAATTGAATATTAAACTCCTAATTACTTATGGTAAAACTATAGTCCACATTACTGTAGACACTCAGGTGATGAGCCAAGGCAGAGTTTAGTTCCTTGAATTCATGATGCACAGGCCTGTAGAGTAACATATAACCAGTCAAAAAGGCCATGGTAGCACCAAAATGAAATGTTTGAATGAACGTGGGCAAGTTGCTTGTCATGGTAGTAGATGGTATTATTGTATTGTGGCAACCTTCCGCACGGGTGAAGCATTCATTCCGTCTGCCGTGGTTGCTACCTTGGACCAGGTTCCCTGCTCCCCAGCAAACTAAGTAAGGTACTTTTCTGCCTTTCACATGCCATAGAAAGTTCTACATGCTTGAAGATGCATTAACTACTTTCCTTCAAGTTGTTTCACTACTCTATAAACAAACAATCTGATGGGACAAACAGTTCCAACCTTTGTAACTATTTCTACAATTCTCACAAAACTTAACAGCTGAAAGTAATCTTGCTCAACAGACTGGGCAAGTCTCAGGTTCCTCTTTATGCTTTCTGAAGAGCAAAATGAAGAGGCAGTAGTGTATGTGGTTTTAAAGCCAAGACATTTTAATCCAATGTGAAGCCTCCAAGCCACTATGTCAATAAGCCCTAGGATCTCCAAAGCCCTATCGACTGTGTGATGGGAATGGAGAACATTGTGAACAGAATACCTCAGGTTGGCAAAAGCCATCCCAGGTGTTGGCTTGGGCCCAATAGCAAGATAATCACACACTTGCTGTTATGGACAATTGGCTCGTTCTGGAGTCCTTAGAAGCACAGCTTCTCCAAAAAAGGGCCCTCCTCACAATTTGTCATGACTTCTTGAGGCTTGTGACAAACAAGATGTTGGAGATCGTGCTCAAGCAGCAGGCTAACTGCTTAAGTACCTAGGCATGCTGATAGATGGCAACAGTGATATTTCAAGACTTCAAACTCTTGCATCAACTGACTCCGAGTGGTTTATCTTTTTCTGTCATGAGGAACAAATAGTTAGGCTTTTAAATCTTGTTGTGCAAAGGTACCTCTGCCTACACCCTGACGTGGCATTGTTCAGCCTCAAGTAACTTTTGAGCAGGAGTTACCCGAAATACCCCAGTTCAGAGATGTATCTGTTCTCACACACATTGAAAAGAGGTGTGGGGTGCACACCTGTCACTGAAAAGCATTTGGTAGAGGCCTCAGATAGAGATGTTGCCTCAAGATTATACTTCTACTGGCCTTAGCCTCATTGTAGCATTACATAAGTTTTGTCTCCAATCTGGGTCTTGTTCTCGAGCTTGTGGCAAACTCAAGACAATCAGTTTTTGTCCTGAAAGAATGTTGTCAGGAAGCAGGATGAGATACTTTGGTGTCCACTGTGAGCCCCACAGCAGAATCTATGAGAACCAGACCTCTAATATCTATTGGGGCCTAGGTACCAGCAGGCACAAGGTGGTGTCTAGAGAATGCTCTTTCTCTGGGTTAATGAATGTTCAGTTCACAGGTAATGAGGGCTGGTGCTCCCGTAGCATCCCACTTTACTTAATTTTTTTCTTATGGATGTCACCCACATTCTTAAACTCATTTCCCAATGGCCTGTGGTGGCTGCTCAAGTCTGTTATCTCCTAGGCCCTCTTAGATGGAGAAAAAAAACAACCACACACACACACACACCCCATGCCTAAGGCACTTACGAAGCATAAACCTGGAGGCTGAATTGGGCAGAAACTCTCTAGGCTAGATTGTTAGGGAGGTCAGTCATTGCTCTTCTACTCAACTGTGACAAAGAGCTTCAACTTGCCTAACACACTAGATAATTTTTCCACCCAATGAGGGCATCTCCTACATAAATAGCAAGGTATGTATTCCTGTATGAACAAATACATACTAATTTTGTCATTTTTAAAAGTACTACAGTAATTTGTATTTTTCATGTACATACACAAACAAGAGCCTTTTATCATAATTCCACCTAAAACAACTGTGCAAAATCCCTGATGCCAAGGGAAGTGCTTGATGATGGCAAGTCAGTCCACAACCCCTCACCAAGTTATCATCTTGTAAACAAGTTTTCAATTACTCCAACTTGCACTGACCAATACTGAAAATATACAAGGCTCTAGTTTGTATACCAATGATTAATACAAATTACTTAAAAAAAATTTTGTTCCAACTAACAAAAGTACTGGAACCCTAAGGTTATTCAGGAAAATAAAAACTTTTATAATTTTCTATCAATGTTAAAAAGGCACTGTAAAAGTTTCACTAACATAAATGTCCATTATTACCTTAATGCCAAATGTGAGTTAAACAAGAAAAAAACACACAGCAATTAAAAGTGCAGCCTAGCATTCCATTATTAATTTATGAACTTCCGAGAGGTTAACTCGCTCCCAATTTAAACAAAAATAAGCCTGCCCGATAAGTTTTAGAAACTACTTTTAACCGGGTCTTTAAACTAAGTTCCCAGCCACCCTTAGCCCAACTCTAGTAGAGTTGGAGAATAGTCAGTTGAATGCAATCCCGAAGCACATTATGGGGACAAGTGAATTCTTGTGAATTCTTGGACAGAGCAGTGTAATAGAGATGGTGTAGACTTATTGAAACTTCAGTGCAAGTATGTCTGTCTGTATGGTGTTTTTACGTTGCATGGAACCAGTGGTTATTCAGCAAAGGGACCAACAGCTTTACGTGACTTCCGAACCACGTCGAGAGTGAACTTCTATCACCAGAAATACACATCCCTCACTCCTCAATGGAATGGCTAAGAATCGAACCCGCGACCACCGAGGTGGGAAGGAAACACCATACCAACCACGCCACTGAGGCGCTTCAGTGCAAGTATGATATAGAGGCTTGGTAACTGTTGTAGGAGAGGAGTTTGAGCCCTCCTGTCCTGAGTCCTTCATATTCTTTCTCTGTGCCGACATGCACTACTCTTGGCCATGAATTCTTTGGTCTAAAGGGTCGTTTACAACATACCTGTCTAAGGGATTTGGCTGGAAGGTTCGTATGGTGCTTTTATATTGCATGGAACCAGTGGTTATTCAGCAACGGGACCAACGGCTTTACACGACTTCCGAACCACGTCGAGAGTGAACTTCTATCACCAGAAATATACATCTCTCACTCCTCAACGGAATGGCTGAGAACCGAACCCGCGACCACCGAGGTGGGACACTAATACCATACTAACCACGCCGCTGAGGCGCTTTTGCCTGGAAGGGATGTCAAAATGACTAACATCCAAGTGTAAAAGGTGTTGTTAACATCTTATGCACTTGGAAATTGGTCGTTTTGAATGGCATACAGGCAAACCTATCAGACACGCACCTTATGTAAAGGAACCTATATGGAGCCGTGGGGGAATCATGAGTAACTCCCTTCCAGGACTAACAGCAGCTACCAAAAATAGGTTTTCCTGTCAAATTCTGTTTTATGGTTATGCTAAACTAAAAAAAAAGATGACAAATTTAAACTTTTATCTCTTGGAAAACTGGTGAGTGCAGGATTGTCTGCCAGACAGAATTTCAGGCAAGGATTTTCAACCTAGATGGAATCTCCATCACTGTTCATCAAAGTAGGATTTGACTTTGATTTATATAGATTTTTGGCATTACGCCAAACACGGGGAAACTAAGACCATTCAGCGCTGAAACGGAAATTGACGGTGAAAAGGTTTGAAAGGTGTAACAGGAGGAAAATCTCGCAGTTGCACTATGAAACAATTGTTAGAAGGTTGACAGAAAGATGGTAGAGAGAACATGATCAAAGTATGCTCAACTGAAACTGGACCCCCTTCTAACAAATACTTAAAATCCAACTAATAATGCTTAGAACTGCCTACTTAGCTAGTAGAAAAAAAAAAAATGTACACCAGAGTATTTGAAGTTCATCACAAAGTGCATTTAGCCAAAAAATTAAAATACAGCAGTGTGAATATTTCTGTGAAAAATACCGGGGCATAGGCATATTTTACGCATGAACAAAAAAAAAAAAAACAAAATTAAAAAAAAAAAAAAAAATTGTGAATTGGCAAGTCCATGCAGGTTACACAAATTGTCAACTGGTTTTCAACAATCTTACTCCTAATTGGAAAGATAATGACCAATCTAATGCTTTTATACTTGTTTACACAGTAGTTCTCTCTTCCTGACGCCTTAGAAATTATAACCTTACGGGTATTTTCACATCAAAGGGGGAACCAAGTTCAATTAATATTTACTACAACTGCACGACGTCTTGCATACTTGGACCCAGCACACATGAATTTTACTCAATAATGCTTGTGAAAAAGCCACCTAGAGCCTTGCAAATCAAGCAAGTGTGCTATTACAATTACTTACAGATTACATAGCATTCCTAGTCTGAAGCATGTTAAATCCAAAGCTTGGATTATAGCTATCTTGTATACTTTAGAAAATCATCTGGTAGTTATACCTCTCAGTCTTTATCTACATTACGACAGCCTACACCACTTAATTTAGAGCAATCTGCAGATCTCTGCTCAAGCCATCTGACAAATTACATCTTATCTGACTGGTGCCTTTCAACATTTATGAAATTTAAGCTGTCAGCAGGCATTTGGGTAATTTTTGGCCATTCAGTGCTTAAGATACCGAATCAAATTGGGAAGGACGGACAGAAAGAAAAAAGGTATCCAGAAAATAAAGAAGATGAAATACAAGAATCCAAGGTGTTACTGGGAGAAAACCACCCAGTTACACAAGAAATAAGAAGATTGGTTGGACAGTAAGACTGAGGGAAGGAACCTGGAATGAAGGTAAAGTTAAAAGATGCACAGGGCCCTACGAGGTGCTTTCTTTTGGCAGTCTTTAAGCATCAAGATTAATGGTACCATTGCAGTCATAATTAGATTTAAAGCATTCGCTTTCTAAGTCACATTGCATAAAGAATGAACAAATGATTTTAAGTAACCTAGTAGTACAATATGTTGTTACTGACACCACAAATTCAATGTAATTGAACCCACTTATGCTTAGTGATGCGTTGGCGCAACACAACTTACGTCTCGGGTTGTTTTGACTTGCAGCCTACATACCTTTTGGTATTTGACTTTCCACTGGTATCAGAGGATAAATAGTAATTTCTTTAAGATACAAATAGAGAGTAAAAGCTAAAAGAACAAAAATAAGAATTTGAGGCTTTTCATTCTTCAGATTCAGATAGAAGACTGCATATACATGTCATGACTGAAAAAAAAAATATATATTGTTCTGGTTAACCGAGTCACATCAGTGACTAAAACATATAAATGGTCAGTTTTCAGCAATTCAAATTCTGTGAATAAGTTTTTAATTTTTCTGTAGCATTCATACAACACTGGCCACCCGAGTTCAGTGATGTGATTTCATTCTATTCATATTTAACAAAATGTGTTAATATACATATACTGTACGTTCATATAAAAAATATAGTCGACCATCATTCATGGGGGATGTGTACATGAAAATATCCTAATTAGTAAATAGAAAAATCCACAAATAAGTGGGGCCGCAAATCCAGAACTGCTAATAGGCGGGTCCAGTGTGTTTATGTATATGTATATACATACATATATATATATATATATATATATAATATATAAAATATTTCCTTTCAGGGCATTAGAAAAATAGGAATGTCTCTAAAACAATAAAGATTATTTAGCAGATTGGAATTTTTAGCAGATATCTAAAAATTTATGGCCATAAAAATTGTGTATATATATATATATATATATATAATATATATATATATATATATATATAGATATATATAATATATATATATATAAAATATATATTTTCCTTTCAGGCCGTTAGAAAAATGGGAATGTCTCTAAAACAATAATGATTATTTAGCGGATTGGAATTTTAGCAAATATCTAAAAATTTATGGCCATAAAAATTATATTAGGTTACCTACAAAACAGCTTTTGAAATGGATTTAAAAATGGGATACAGATTAGATCTCATGTTCATTATGACAGATGATGTAAAATGTTCAATCAAGCTTAAATGTCTCTTACCAAATCTTCCTATCTTGAATCATCATGACTTTACATTCCCGGAATAACTCCTACTTCAATATGAAGTTCCTTTCAAGTGACAAAATTCTCAGAGGGCAGAATAAGTTTATTGAACAACAATGTTCTCTATTCTTTACACTGCATGTCTCAAGATTTCTATTGTTTACTAGCATTTATTTAAGGGAGGACCATATAAGAACTTGAAACATATGCACAAGACAACAATGCCTTCATAAAAAGGGAGGTGGTGCAGCACATTACTGTCCTTGAAGTGTGGGAGTGCTGAGATGTATCAAAGGGCTGGCATGAATTCTTCTTCTTAATATCTAAAATTTTATTTACTTGCTGATCTTGAAAACATGAATAAAACACGTTAAAAATGACTAGTATACCTTGACGCTCATGGTCGAAGATCTATGTTTACACAGATACCAGGATTTGGTCATGTGACCTATGAAGTACCCACTGTCACGCAAGTGCAAAAAATTTAACGACATAAATTAGTTCATTGTAGTTTTGATGAATAAAAGTTAAGATTGGGTTTGATTGTTTTGCTAAATCATTCTACCTACCACCCATTCATAATAAGGAATAATTTTGAATCGGCTATAATAGTTGTTGCTTTGAGCGTATTATTGGTATCTGTAATCAGTTTGTGCATTGATTTTATAACTAAGAATGTGGAAAATTGCCTGGCCAGAGCTTGCAGAGCACATAATAAAGAGTGGAGCAAGTGGCAGTCCCTGGGTGATCTCACAGAAGTCAAGTTTGTTTTCAACTAAGCTCTTGAGCTGGAAAGGCTGCAGGGGTAAAAATCATGACCTGTCATATTAGGTGTCATCCACTTACTAGAACCCTATCCGATCAGAAATGCATGAACTATGCACACTACAACAACAGCAGCCACTGCAAACCTCGTTCAAGGAAGTAACCAACGCAACCAAGTGAGACATTTCCTACAATTGGTATCAAGACGAGCAATAAAAACAAAAAGACATTATACTGGTTTTATTGAGACCTTAAATGTTAAATCCTAAAATTACATTTGTCATTCCCTTTTATTCCTTTAGGGACGTGCAGATTTCTTTAATGGTATGGAATGTCACTTTCACTCAATCCCAATTATCTCTAGTTACAACTTTCTTCATCATCTCGATCTAACTAAAGGAGGAATATTAAACAATTTACGACTCACACTAGGTGAAGATTAGACTGATTTCCATGCATACTAATGTCATTAGTAAAATTTCAACCAAAAGAGAAAGGCCCAATCTTGGTCTAATTACAAATAAATCATTTCGTCAGCTTCATCCTTGTTGCCTAACTCATAACAAAATATAATAGAAAAGAAAAGATAAAAAAAAAGAAAACTTGAAACATTTAACATTTCCACACAAGAGATTAACAAAAACTATTATAGTTATTTCCTGACATCTGGTTTCCAGGACCAAATCCACTATTGGGATTATATCCATTACTGAAGCTACTGGTGGTGAAGCCGGTGCCACCACCACCGCCCATGCCTCTTAGGCTCCCAGAGAGACCGCCACCTAGGTTACCACCTAGGCCTCCTCCCATGCCACCGCCCCCCATCCCCCCTCCCCCCATGCCACTTCCCATTCCCCCTCCTCCCATGCCTCCCCCCATTCCTTCATTGTTGCCATATCCTCCGCCTCCAAAGTTACCACCTGAAATGAGAGAAAAACTTTTTAAGATTCACAGGTCAACTCCATTGCTTTATACCTAATATACCTTGTCTAAAAAAAGTACAATGATTACAAGAAGAAATTAACTTCATTAGGTTAGTTTCTACATCTACTCCTCAGGGTCACTAACATTACAGCACAAAATCAGGCAGCATTTTCAAAATAATGCTTGAATTTTTTTTTTTTTTTTTTTTTTTGTACTGAACCAATACACTAAGATATTTTGATGCTCAGACGCACTGAAAAGGCTGTTACCAAAAGCCATCATATATGAAATGAAAACTTTCACTTTCATCAAAGTAAAAGAACGAATGTTTCATGCAATCTTTTAAATTTGATAAGATTGTAAATTTTTTATTTTATTATGAACCACAACAGTCATGTAGGTATAATATGCAATGTGAAAACATTTTCATCTTTGTACTCCAGTCAGTGACCCTCTCTGAAATTAGTATGAATTACTGTCCTAAATAAAGTTCAATTCTTGACAAGATATTATAAATAGAATTTATTCATACCATTAACTCTAAGCATGAAATGTGGTAAATGTGAGATCTAAAGAGAAAAGTAGCCATAACATGAAAGCTGCAATATGTACCAAACCATGACACCTGAGCCCTACTTAATAAACAGGCAAGTTTGAACACTACACAAGATAACCAAGAGATAAGAGATTGAAACACTACCACCCCATGCCATACAGTGTGCTGTATGTCTTAGGGATATTCCTTCTCCCAAAAACATCGACTTGGTTCCATCAATGAATCGAAGCATCTTAATATATGCTCCATTATCTTTGAGCGACAGTTACAGAAATGGACTTTTCTTTAGGGCTCAACTACATACATGGTAGAAATTACTTCTGATAATCAACTATCTCCTGCTCAGTTATCTTACGCCCTACCTCATAAAGGGTAGTCATTAATCATGGACACCATAACTGCTACAGCTCAATATCTGAAACCTGAGAAAAAAAGGGATGGAAGAACTGAAACCTGCAGATTCATAACTACTAACACTGTCTTAAAAAAAACTGAATATTTCCTTACTTTCAAGCTTGATACAAAATAAAAAAAATTTTTTTTAGAACAAACTTTCAACTGCCACAGAGCAGTAAGGTGCAAGAGCAGCTCATCATGATGACAACCTATCAAGGTGTTAAGGTATCTATCACTCTAAGGATTGTATGTTTTCCAGTTTACAATTGTACCATAGACCATGAATGATGCTATGAAATGCAGGAGCCCACTTAAACAATTCCCTGCATTAAAACAATTACCAAAGGAAAACCACGACTTTCTCTTAATACTATTACAGCCCCTTACACTAGTTTAGGGTAAAAGTTAGCTATTTTCCTCAAGTATTGTTACTAATTTTCTCAAGCCACCTGCAACAAGCGACAGTAAAATAACCTCCCATAGGAGGACTCTACCTCATCTAAACCTCCCAGTTTGCAAAAAGCAATATCAGTCGACTTTGGGTTCACAGCCATAAAACTGTTAAACAATTAATAAGCCAATAAACAGCATGAATAATGAATGAAGTGCATTAATATCTAAAATGGATCATGGCAGAGCATAAAACACTGCTCCTTGGCTTGTGATATTAAAGAGCATATCTCTAGTTCTAACAGATGCTATAGTTAGAAAGATAGGGATTTTATACTATGAAGCAAAAGTCTGGCTCTAAGCATCCATGTTGAATATTTAAACCAGTATGCTATGGTTAGGCCTAATTCATTTGAACTTGTCCAATCCAAACACCTATGATGATGACTCAATTCAATGCTTTATCAATAATGGAATCTGACAAGTCAAATATGTCACCAATTAAGACCATTTAGCAGGGAATAACACCATAACCTACCCAACAATCCTTTCTATTCTCCTCTATAAGCTGATAACCGAAGCACTCAAACTTGCGCTTACTGCATCATAGTGACTAAGGTTTTTGAAATATTAGCAGTCATGAAATTTCTCATTCTTGGATTCAGACAATCAATTTTGAACTTCAAAATATACAGCAATTTACTACAATCTCATCTCTCTCTTAACCTGTGGTAATTTCTGGTTTTCTTGTTCTTATAAACACTGAGTTTGGAGTGAATGCACCCTTCAAAAACAATAACTTTATATCATTATAGAAAACATGATCAAAACATAAATCAAATACAATGGTAGGTATTACTATTTGACCTTTGTGTATCAAATTTTCTTTCATTTGATTCCTTTATATTCATTGAAATTTTCTCTTGCTAAATCAAATTGGTTATGCAATATGTGCATAATGAGCTAAAGCTTTAAGTTTAGTTACTTCCAAACAGAAATATTTATAGAATACACATAACCTCTTGTTTGAGGGCTGATATATTTTGAAATGATATCCATTTGCTCCTCATGTTAATCTAAAGGTCCTCAAAGGTGAATAGGTTGATCAAGAGCTACTGATCAAAACCTAAAACTTTTTTTCTTTTCCACCAACCCTTTAGAATATGAGATCTGGGAACATGAGATATGCTGTCACATTTCAATTGCAATAGTATTGACAACACTCTTTCCAAGAACAGGGAATAATTCTGTAATTGCTTCACTTGCACAATGAAGAACTCTGCAAACAATCGACCAACAACCCTTTCTAACTTGAGTATCCTTGACCAACTATAGTAGGCAAACAACCCTTTCTGACTAGTATGCTTGGCTGACTATAGTTGGCAAAGTTCTTGGATTTGTTTTATATCCACTCTTTATTCAAGCATATCCCTTTCAGAGCTGAAATGAGCATAAGAACTCCTTAGGTATGCCCTGTCCAATTTCATAATTTTAGTAAAAGAAATTTCTTTGAGTAAACCCAGTCACTAAAATCCCACTAACAACACAGCAAAACCTTTCAATCAGATCATTAGATTTCTCAAATAAGCGAGCAGTTTTTCGTGCCTGCTGCCTGTAGTTACCTTTCATGGTATGACAATGGTTTAGGTGTCATTTGGAAGCAGAATAGTTGTATCAGGACTAATGTGACTGCATGGATGCATCTACTGTAACTGCAATTGGATTTGAAAGCAATCCAGATGATTAATCATTGTTTCCACTTTCCAGTGGCATAAATTCCTATTAAATGTACTCACAAAAGGTTTACCCAGCACAATTTTGTAATTACTCCACAATCCACTCTCCTTACTTGAAAACCATAAAAAAACAATAGGCTTCCTTAATCTCAATGAATAAATCATGCAAAGGCTATTGGATGTGACATCCTAACCTTGCTGTAATTAAAACAAAATGGCAGCAACAAAGCACAAGACCTAACCTCTCAAACGTAAGCACAAGCCAATTCCCATCCTTTTGGTGCTATCTCCAGTAGCTGATCTTGAATATTATTTTCTCTATGTAATATTATACTTGCTGATTATGAGTATCAAGACATCCTTTGGCGATATCTTTGCCCTAAAACTAACAAAACCCATCTGACTGCTTTGTTGTTGAATGAATCTGACTTCACGCTAAAAAGCCAAGAAAAGGGCACTTTCAGACATTCAGCGCTAACTTGGGGAAAGATGTAGTTGTTGTACAGCAAGATCAAGGGACCAAGAAAATAAGAAAATAAAGCAGAGCAATCAGTAGTACCCCATGGTGAGAAAAAAAAGCACACTGTAATGTTGGATGTTCAAATCCATGATCTCCATCTTTAAGTAACGATTATTTCCTTCCATTGATTATCATATTTATGACTATCATCAAAAGGTAAAATGTTGGACCTTGTCAAGTACATATTTCATTAGTGCTTGCAACATTTACACTAAATTAAGTACATGGTAATCCTTGAGGTGTTAAGCTGTCATACTATACAAATCTGGCAGCGTGGGTACAAGGACTGAAATAATATGGATTCATAAACAAGTAAAATTAATTGTCTGATTAAACTTACTCCACAGTAAAAACCTATCTTTAAAAATTACACAAGATATACTGCAGCTACCAATCTAACCCTATTATGGTATAAATTTTAGATGAACAATGTGATGGAGGAGAAAACGTGTACTTATAAGACACACCTCTGAAAGAAGTCAAGTTGTTACATAATATTAAATCCTGGTACTTATAGGGCATCCTGAGATTGGTAGTGGGTTTATCTAAGAATGGACTCTAGATGATGATTAACACTTTACCTATAGCATAGGTAAGCAATATCTCTTAAGGTAGTGACTCGCCATTTCAACTTCCAAGTTGCTGTCATTTTTTCCATGACAGGTAAGGATTTACACATACAATTATGTTGTACATATAATTTTGGTGAGGGTCCAATATCCTAGTGAACAGTAAAGGATAATGGGAGGAGGCCAACTTGACAAGACACAAAAAGGTCTTGTAGCTTGGCATATGGTTATTTCATGCCCAAATGGAATAATATATAATGCGTCCTCAACCTCAAGTGGGGGATCCGTTCCAGTGCTGACTGGAACTTGGTCCACAGAGCTGCATTTACGGCTCAGTAACTTCCTGCAACATCATGGAGCTAAAAAAAAAAAAGCGCCTTAAGGTTGCAACATCACGGAGCTGAACAAGCACCTTAAATCAAGGACGCACTGTATAAAACATACAGGCCAACTATTCAAGAAGATCAGGAGGTATATCAAAGAGGGGAGGAGAGGGAAGAGGGGAGGTCACCGCGTATGGGCATTATGTTTTATGTTGGCAAGTTATTTGTTTATTTTTTTCTCCAGATGCAAAACAGAGGAGTTTTAATTCTACCCAACCATTTCATCATTCATATGCATCTCCATAAATAAATTCAAAATTCTAATCCATATAGAGTTTTCTTAAAGGAATATTCATGAATACTTTTGGTTTCATCACCAATTTACTACAAGGTGAAACTGAAGTAGATCTTGTACTCAGTATCTGAAAATTTTCCAGTCAAATATACGGATGAGTATAATGGCAGAAAAACATTTGGCCACTGTGTGGAAAGCCCATAGCACTATATTATAAGTATGACCAAAAAATAATTGTGTGTGTGAGAGAGAGAGAGAGAGAGAGAGAAGAGAGAGAGAGAGAGAGAGAGAGAGAGAGAGAGAGAGATCGAGCTAGGATGATGAGAGGGAGAGAGAGAGAGAGACGAGAGACGTGAGAGAGAGAGAGAGAGATAGAGAGAGAGAGAAGAGAGAGAGAGAGAGAGAGAGAGAGAGAAATACATATTGTCCTATTAAAGGAAATCATTCAAATATTCAGTACTGTACTGACAACTGATGACCCTCCCCACCCACTTCCATACTATTTCCTATAAATAGTAGAAATGCAACGTACCTACCTCCGCCCATTCGACTGCCACCTCCATATCCTCCTCCAAATCCCCCACTTCCAAAGTTGCCGCCACCTCCACCACCTCCTCCAAAACTACCTGAGCCAGGACCACCCATTGGTCCACCTGGTCCACCCATGGGGCCACCTGGTCCACCCATGGGGCCACCTGGGCCTCCCATGTTACCACCAGGGGTAGAATTTAAAAATAATTCGATGTATCTGTGTTGCATGTTGGCTTTGTCCTGTAGAATGTATTAAAAAAAAAAAAAGTCAACACCAATTCAGAGGCAATGTTTTTATGATATTCATTTATATTGTTCAACTATAAAATTGCAGCACAATAATACTGCTAACCATTTACCTTTGACATGGCCTTTACAGCATCATCATGGGTGGCAAATTCTATATCTGCTTCACCTGAGGGACGATTCTGGTTATCCATAATGATGTGAATATTTACAGGATTAAGGGGTCTGAAAAACTGAAGAGAAAATGTGCCCAAATTACATTTTGTTGGGAAATTATGTTTAGGTTACAACATACAGTCATTTACCAAGGCACAAATATCACTAAGCATATTGGATGAGATGCAATAATATCCAGTATAGTTTCAATCCACATGGTATATACAAAAGAGCCAAATGAAATCTACTCACATCAGCAATATCCATCTCGGTAGCTCTGAAAGGGAGACCTCTCATGTGGACACAATGGCCAGTATCATTCCAATTTCCTCGTCCACCAAAGTTCCCCTAAAAATAAAACCCAACCTTTTAATACTTCATACAGTCACTAAACTAAATGCAAGTTACAAGCCAGAGAGAGAGAAAACCAGCAAAAGACATGGAAACAGAAGGGTCAGCAGGTTACTCGGATCAACTCTGGTAATGCCACACACTTGCCAACTAAAGGCTAAGCAGCAGCAAACATGTAACTCAAATGCTGAGTATCAGATAATGGGGGGGGGGGGGGGGGGGGGGAGAGAGAGAGAGAGAGAGAGAAGAGAGAGAGAGAGAGAGAAGAGAGAGAGAGGAGAAGAGAGAGAGAGAGAGAAGAGAGAGAGAGAGAGAGAAGGCGTGTGTCATGTTGGCCCTGGGGCACATACAAACATATCTTAACAAGAGACCACATAAGAATGAACTGTCACTAATCAACTGGTTAAGCACACATAAGCGGGATTTTTCTGTTGTTTCAAATTGATGGGCCTGTATGTTCTGCATAGTGAGTCATTTGACTGAAGTTTTGATAAAATAAAACAAGTTAACTAAAATGACACATAGTAAAATCACATACTTTCAAGGTAGGTATTGAATGTACCTTCACACCAAGAAATTGTGTAATATGAGGTACAGTAGCTCACAGAGATAACAGGTTAAAGCATATTTTGGGTATTTAAGTCTAGGTATATTATACCCTGTACATCTTCAAACTACTGTGAAATGCTTATGACTGCCTATTTCAACAGTTCACTGCCAATTTGTTAGTTCTAACAAAAATATACCATAAATCATCATTCTAAACCAATTAAAAATAATTTCAAATGAAACACACCCCAAACCATCCCATAACCCTCAAGAGTCAACTTTTAGCAAATAACTGTTAACCCTTTTTTACATGTAAAGCTTATGTGTACTGTGTAATTATATCTGTACTTGTAAAGTAAGATATATGATACTAACAGTGAATATTACATATTCGGTACTAAATCCAAAAAAAACCCTCAAATATGACAATTTTTTAACCAATTTGTATTTTTCATAACTAACAAACCTGAGGATAATACTAGCGCCAAGGTGGTAACCAGTAAAATTAAAATTAAACCTGTGAGATCCAGGGACTATTGGCATCTATACCAGGTCACAGGGCATGCATTACCCAGAATGCCCTCCGCATCCCGTGACCAGCCAGTTACTTTCCTACCGCCTTTAAGCTAGGACGCGATTACTTTTTATGTTTTAAAGCCAATTTTTTTAGGGGCCCGATTTTATTAATTTTCACTTTTTAAATTTCTTTCGCTGCGTTCTCAGTGGGGGTGTGATCTGTAAGGTGTGTGTAAGTTGAGATTTCCATTTTCTGCAATGCTAAAATGAGCTGAACATGGGCATTTTACAAACTTCCAACCATTTTCTTACTAGTTTATACATAAGAACTTGTAGGGCAGTACTTTTGAAGAGCTTCTCATGACTAAATTATAAGTTTTGTCACAGCATGCTTTCAAATTTACTTGAAATAGAAGGCAATATGAGGAATAAGCAAAATGACATACATAGTACAGATCCTTGGATCTCCCATGTTAATCACTGTTGCCCTGCCTTTCAGTTTAATTTCTGATTAGTCAAGACAGATTTTATGCTAATCCTAGGCAGATTTTTAGGTGAAGCTTAACTAAATTGGACAACTAAATGAAAACCTTGGTCCAATATTCTTTTAACTGGTTCATTTTACTTACTAGTACTTTCTGATATGTCTTCAATTTATAAAGACTTACCAAAGAACAATTTTAACAACACCAAAAAACCAGAGTGCATACCTGCTAACTTTCTAGACATTACACGCTTGGTTGTTAATAAAAACAACTTTATGGAAAACTCAATAAAATTCGCAGTCTTATAGGAATTAAAAAAGGTGAACTAATGAAAACCATTTCTGCAGCTACAACAGAAAGAAAAAAATTATTATATATAAATAAATCCAGGGCAAGACGAAATATAGGCAACAATCAAAGCCATTATATTCAAGCTTTCCACTTTCATTTTTGAACCATTTCATTTGGTCTCTGAATACTTTGCTGTCCACCTTCTACAACTTTACCAAGCTAAAATTTTTACTATGCTAAAGCTGGGACTAACCTTCATTCCACCAGGACCTCCACGGCCACCACCTCTGCCATTCTGCCATCCAGGCCCATCATTGTAACCTCCAGATCCACCCCAGCCAGGCCCATCATCAAAATCATTGTAACCTCCTGCAAAATGTTTACAATTTTCATCATCTGTTTATGGAATTTTCAGAATACCCATTCCATCATATCCACAATATATGAACTTTATTATGCTTGAATTTTATTTTTACACCTCATGGGGTACAGACAATTTTTAACCTTATAAATACCATTGAACCAAAAGATCATTTTATAATTTATCTTACAACTAACACCATCATTTCCAAAGCAAAATTTAATTAAAACCATTACATTTCATAGCAAAAGTAATCAAATCATCCTCCAACACTGATAAGTTAACTTACTTGTACGACCTCGGCCTCCCATGCCGTATCTATTCATCCCTCCAAAGCGGTCTCGAGTATCGTATGGAGTGGGTCTGTTATTGTAACCACCCATTGGACCCATGGGTCTGGGCATTTTTGGACTCATTGCTGCTCTTATCTCACCCATATTTGATCTGAAGATTTCTATATATCTGTTGGTAAAAAAGATCAACATAGAAAAAAGTGCAATGGATTATGGACTCCTCATTCAAGTGTGACCCCCCTCTGATAGTGCGAGTGTACACATTAAAGTACAATACCACTTTCTGTTAACATTACCAATATCATTAAAATGGTCCCCTGAACAGTATCATTCATATTCAGTACTTCCTTCCACTTTAAAATGAATTTACCACAGATTTAAAATGAGCAACTCATGTAAACAGAGCCTGACTTTCACCAAGAGTATGAAAATCCACTTATTTCAAGGTGAGATAAAGTCGCAAACAAATTCCAATTCCATAACCAAGTTAATGTTACATTATTTAAAACTGCTAATTTCAATATTCTAAAAAGGTTATAACTATTACCACCACAGATGACAGTCCGAGTCCCAGGCCCGGCCCCACCAGCCCGTGTCCCGGCCCAGCCACTCTTCCCGCTTCTTCCCGGCCAGCCCAACAGTGGCCCAGCCCGGCCCAGGCCCAACGCCCGAGTGCCCACTCTGCTCCAGCCTTCTCCTCCTCTTCTCTGCCTACCTGACTCACCGCCAGCCCACCCGCCCACCACGGGTTTCCAGCTTCTCAGGTTCCACGCATCTTCTGTGAGTGCCCTTGTCACCTTCTCTTATGACTAACATTTATATGCTTAGAACTGTCTGGGACTTCCTTCACCAATTTCACTGACTTGAGAATGGTAAATGTACAACCCAAACTGAATGAAAACAATGTCTGATTGTGCTATCTTACCTTCATGCATTTCAACAATGAAATATAAAAAGAAAATGGAAGCCCTTATTCAATTAATAATACATCTTAACCCTTACCCAAATTATTGCTGTCTTTGGGAGCACTGCTTGGGATGCTTTAACACTTCCCACCCTACGGTCCTCCCTAATCCAGCATACCTTAGTAAACTGGGGTTTGGTTTATGGGATAGAGAATGGTACTGCATAACATTTAACATCAAGCATAATGCCTAGTCTTTTACTCTCCTTTATAAGCACAACGAAACTATTACTGTGTCATTACCATTCTCCAAGGGGACATTGGATATTCCTTGCCTTAATTTTTCTTCTTCATGCAAACCTGTACGTCTGAATAGTTAAAACTAAATAGGCCTAATAATCAGCCATAAAAATGCAAGGTAAACATCCTGGGAAGTACGAAACCCTCCCAATCCACCCTCCCTTCCTCTCCACCAGTAGCCAGCTACGACCCTTAAGGTGCCTTAGGGTTGATTTGCTTCAAATTTCATTACCATGTTCTACACAGGCCTCAGTCCCAAAAAAAAACCAAAAACACTGCTTCTTAAAAGGTAACAATTCAACTACTAATCAATGATAGGAAAAAAAAAAAATAAATCAACAGAAAAAAGCATAAAAATGAACTGGAAGAGGTGAGGCCACATGTAGTTGAGGTGCAATGAAACTTTGCCCACAAACCTTCCCCCCACCCTGACTATACTGTTAACCTGTTTGCAACTCTACTCTTCTGTAGTGTTGCCTTCCCACCTGTGCGCTATCTTTTCCTTATGCTTCTCAAGGGCCTTATCCGCAACATCTTTGTTTATAAACTGAACGTATGCCTCCCCTGTATGCCGCCCCTGGTAGTCGGTAGGCAGAGCTATCCCGTTCGGAACTATCTCCAACCCTACCCAGCGACATTGAAAAAGAATACTGTTAAGAAAATCGAGACATCTATAAATTAAGCACTTACTTAATAAGAGGATACAAATTTAAGAATCCATTTTAGTAACCTTATAAATTTTCAAGCTTTAGAGTAAACCCAAGTCTTTAAGTTTAAACAACTTTCACCAACATTCAATTACATAGTGAAAATGCAATCCATCTCCACCCAAATTTGTAACCTAGCCTTCTGAATGCATTACATACTATATATAGCACATCTATGAAATTAATCATTGCCAATGGCATGATTAGGTTGCCTTAACGATGAGTACCACTTCTTAGCAGAGAAAAATTGATACTGTATATACTTCTTTACATGAGCTTTAACAAATAGGATTTAAATATATTAGGTAAATGCTGGTTTAGTGAGATATAAACTAGGAAGATTTACGGCAATTATTCTAAATGAAATCACAAGAGGAAAGTCAAGACGAACCACACTAATGCATGTAAACTTAAAATAGTAGTTCTTACAAATTCAATACGGTAATCTTAAACTTCTCAAACATCAATGCTCAAATAATGCAAAAGGGATATTTCACAAAAAAAAAGTACCTACACATGATTGATCAAGAACACCCACCATTAAAAAACTGTGATATTTCTTCCTTCGAACAACCAAATGGTAAACCTCTCAAACGTACACATCCTTCATCTTCACCACCCAAGGTGCCATATCCCGTTCTTTTAACAACCCACTCCATCTCCGATCTCTTTGCTTTAAATACTGCAAAAAAAATATATATATATATTGAGTAACTACATCATAGTTTTCCAAGATAGTACTCCAGTACAATGGTAGCAAAAGATATTTCAACTGAAAACTCACACTCGTCAGCATTTTAAAAACAGACTGACAATAATATTTGAAGAACTGATGATATATATGCCTAAAATAACTAAATTTTCAGCTGTTCAACACTGGCTTCAAAGGCAACCGACACCAACCTTCAATATATCTTCTGCCCATATGTTGATTGTGTTTCTTCTCTGCCAAGGCAACATCGTCTTCTGTAGCAACTTCAATGTAAGCCTCTCCACTAGGGCGACCTTCCCGTGATAATGTAAGATGTACGCCATCCCGTCCATTTTTTATTGTAACTCCATCTGCAAACAAACACCAATATTCTCTATTAGAGAATAATCCTTAATCACAGTATTGACCCAAAATACGGAGCCCCATCATTCACTGATGAAAACTTAAGGTAAGGCCCTAACTTTCCTACACCTGGTCAGATCTTACACGGCAAATATAGTCATATGCCAGGTTTATGAAAAATTATGTTGGATGACCCTTCATGGGAGCATGTATATATACATAACATACATACATACATTATATATATATATATATATATATATATATATATATATATATATATATATATATATATATAGTATGATAAAACAATTTAATGTATACTTACCTGGTAGGTATTTATATAGCTATATTCTCTGTTCCACTGGCAGACATTTTCAAAACTCGCGGCAAACGCTAGTAACCTATTAGTAGTTCAGGCAACCACCACCCCGTTACCGTGACACTAGCGCTAGGAACCATTCCCGATTAAGTCAGATTTTCTCTGAACCCTGTCTCCTGAGGGGAGGAGGGTGGGAATTTAATTATATATACCGTATATTTCGGCGTATAAGTCGACCCCCCAATTCTGAGTAAATTTTTATGATTTTAACTACTATCGGGTATATTAGTCGACCTATAAAATGTGAGGCCAACCGTACGCTCAAAATAAGCAGCAGGGTAAAACGTATCATATAAAATAACCTGAATGTTATTAAGGTACATATGTTGCTCTACTTACCAATAAGGAAATTACAGGCTTAAAAATACTCGGGTATGATTAACAAACAAATTTGTTAATAGATTAAATTCCGAATGAATACCGGCAAATATGATTAGAAATGACGAAACGAAAGATACGTTACTCGAGTGTAATGTAAACAAACAAAGCGCTAACTAACGCTGCATAACAGCCTACGTATATATGTATGTACAAACTGTCACTCAAGTTAATGTTTGGTTTTGGGTTGGTTAAAACGACGTGCTGGTATTTTATTATTATGTTGGAATATTCCTTGACCATTGGTTCTTCTATGGCATAAACAGGCTCATTTGAGGGAAAACAAACCTACAGATGATTCACCAGATTCAAACTGGGATCCTGATGAAACCGTGAATGATAATTTGTCTGATGAATTGTTTAATTCAAGTGACGATGACTCAAGTAATTTTGAAGGATTTTAAATACATATTTACCATTAAATACAATTTTTTTTATTTTATTTAAAGTGATAAATAAAGATTTCATACCATAAATGTTTTTTAACAATACCCCGGTAAATACAAAACTGTCAGAGTGAACGAATCCTTCTCAATTACTGTACTTCAAATAGCTACGCAATGTTTACACTTGCTGTGCGTTTGGGGTTTCTTCAAGTTACTTTGATTAGTTTCATTTTATTTAAGGTAATGGATGTTCTAATGTATTATTATTGTCGTATTACAGTGTGAAATGTTTTTAATACTGGTATTTACATACATAGTTACCTCAACAAGGCTGTCATTGTTATTAGCCAACTGTAAAGCCTGGATTCCTGTACCGACATGCCAAAATAATAAAGATTCACTTTTTGTTACCGTTAGATAAGTCGACCCCCTAATTTTGGCATGATTTTTTGGGGCTAAAGGGTCGACTTATACGCCGAAATATACGGTACCTGCCAGATAAGTATACATTAAACTTTTTTTTATCATAAAAAAAATTCATTTTAATGTATGACACTTACCTGGCAGGTATATATATAGCAGGTATATATATAGCTGATTGACACATTGTTAGAGTACAAATAATTAAATATTATTATATTACCCTAAGTTCCTTACCTGCTAAGGTAGCTGACTTCATAGGTCCTGCTCTGAGCCTGCTTACACCTTAGGAGCTCTCAACTAGGAAGTGTCCTGTATGCTGAAGAAGCTAAAACCGGGTCTGACAACTGGGCGTGACCAATGTGTTGACAGAAACCCCAAAGCCCTCTTATGCCACGGCATTCAAGCTAGGAATTGTTCATTCACCTGAACTACACACACACACACCACATAAAGAAAACCACTAAAAAGACTGAAAAAGGAACAAAACCTTTCTCAGACGACCACAAAAAACACCATCACCTGATAAAATTACCTAGCATATTAGAAGGTTATGGGGTGGTAACTCCTTTGCCCAATACTGTACCAGAGGACACGTATGGACCCAACGTCTGACAATTGTCAAAAGGTTGTCTTAATATCTCTGAGATAATGAGACGCAAATACTGAATTCGTTCTCCAATATGTAGTCTCAATAATCTCTTTGAGGGCTAAATTTTTCTTAAAAGCTGAGGACGTTGCTACTGCCCTGACTTCGTGAGCCTTAACTTTCAGAACTCCGAAACTCTGTTCTTGGCACAGCATATGTGCTTCTCTAATCAGTTCTCTCATAAAGAAAGCTAGAGCATTCTTTGTCATGGGCCTACTGGGGTCTTTGACTGAACACCAAAGAGAATCAGAAGTCCCTCTGATACCTCTTGTTCTTTCAATATAAAAGCGTAACGCTCTCACTGGGCAGAGAACTCTTTCTTGTTCATGCCCCACTAAATCAGACAGACCCAAGACATCAAAGGATCTTGGCCAAGGATTAGAAGGGTTCTCATTCTTGGCCAAAAAGAACACACTGCGTTGCCATGTCTCCAGCCCACTGTCTTAGATATGGCCTGAAGCTCACTAGCTCTTTTAGCCGTTGCCAAGGAGACTAAAAAGATAGCCTTCTTTGAAACATCTCTTAACGAAGCTTTATCTAAAAGTTCAAACTTACTGGAAGTTCCTCCTTCCTTAAATAAAGGAGGAAGTCTGCGATTTGGGTCACAGAGGTACTGGATGAAGACACCTTCCTCTTCTTACACCACTTTCGGAAGTTCTCCCACTTCGACTGGTACACCGTAATTATCGATAGTCTGAACGCAGTCAGACTCAGAGCGAGGGTATTCTTGTGAAACCTGTCGAAGTGGGGTTGTCTGAGTAAATCTGCTCTTAAGGGCAGTGTCCTTGGTGTATCCACTGTCCATTCCAGTACCTCTGTGAACCAACTTTGGGCCGGCCAAAACGGAGCTATTAGAGTCATCCCCGTTCCTTGACTCTCTCTGAACTTTTTCATCACTTTACCCAAGACCTTGAATGGAGGAAAAGCGTAAGCGTCCAGGCCTGTCCAATCCATCAGGAAAGCATCCACTGCGACTGCTTCCTGGTCTGGAACTGGAGAGCAGTAGTTTGGTAGTCTTTTTGTTTTGGCTGTCGCGAAAAGATCCACTACTGGACGGCCCAACAATTTCCACAGGCTCTGGCATACCTCTAGATGCAAAGTCCACTCTGTCGGAAGAAGTTGCCCTTCCCTGCTCAACAGGTCCGCTCTGATATTCTTCTCCCCCTGGATGAACCTGGTGAGCAGAGAAACTTTTTCCTCTTCCGCCCAAAGCAGAACTTCTTTCGCCAGCATGTAAAGGGGAAATGAATGCGTTCCTCCTTGCTTGCGGATGTATGCCAGAGCCGTGGTGTTGTCAGAGTTGATCTGCACTGTCTTGTCGTGTATCAACTCCCTGAAAGACTTCAAGGCCAAGAAAATCGCCATCAGTTCCTTCCTGTTTATGTGCCAACTTGCTTCGTCTTAGTTCCAAAGACCCGACACCTCTTGAGGGCCTAGAGTCGCTCCCCAACCTGCGTCCGACGCGTCGGAGAACAAGATGAGGTCTGGGTTCTTCTGCTGGAGCGACATACCCTCTGCTAACCTGCCTGGCGTTAGCCACCAACTCAATTTCTCCTTCACCTTGGTCGGAATTAGAAACTGGAAGGAATCCGGTTGCGATTTTCTTGGCCATGCTTCTTTCAGGAAAAACTGTCGAGGTCTCATGTGCAGTCTTCCTAGAGAAATGAACCTCTCCAGCGAAGAGAGCGTGCCCAGCAAAGTCATCCACTCTCTTGCCGAGCATCGTTCTTTCTCTAGAAAGTCCTGCACCTTCCGAAAGCATAGGGCTTGCCTGTCGGGGGACGGAAAAACCCGAAAAGTCGCTGACGATATCTGAATCCCCAAATAGATTATCTGTTGATTGGGGTTCAGCTGAGACTTTTCCAGCTTCACCAAAAGACCTAATTCTTTTGCTAAATCGAACGTCTGTTTCAGGTCCTCCAGACATTGACGTCTTGACTGGGATCTTATCAGCCAGTCGTCCAAGTAAAAAGATACTCTGATCCCTAGTAAGTGTAACCATCTTGCTACGTTGGACATCATCCTCGTAAACACTTGGGGGGCTGTGCAAAGGCCGAAGCACAGGGCCTTGAATTGAAAGACCCTGTTCTGGATCACGAACCTTAGGTACTTCCTGCTTCCTGGATGAATTGGAATGTGAAAGTACGCGTCTTGTAGATCCAGGGTAACCATCCAGTCCCCTGGACGTACCGCTGCCAGTACTGACTCGTTCGTCTCCATGGTGAATTTGGTTTTCTCCACAAACACGTTTGACTTACGTCCAGTACTGGTCTCCAACCTCCCGAGGATTTCGCAACCAGGAAGAGCAGATTGTAAAACCCCGGAGATTCGTGATCCAGAACAGGTTCTATAGCTCCTTTCTCTAGCATGGAAGAGACTTGATCCCACAGTGCCTTCTCTTTCACTAAATCGTTGTAATGTGCCCCTAGGGCTCTCGGAGATGTTACGAGAGGAGGTTTCTTTAAGAAGGGGATTTTGCATCCTTTCGAGCTACTTTGATGGCCCAGAGATCTGCATTCCTGTTTTGCCAAACTTCCCAAAATTCTTGAAGTCTGGCTCCTACTGATGTCTGGAGGACTTGGTTCTCATTGCTTAGAGGTAGTCTTAGCTCCTCTTTTAGCGGGTAATCTTTTGCCTCTAAATGCAGGTCGAGCGAAAGTCCTGCCTCGAAAGGGCTGTTGAGAAGGTCTCGATTCCTTCGGTGCCTTCTTAACCAACTTAGAAGGTAAAAACTTCCTCACTGAAGATGAGAGGAGATCCTGAGTAGCCTTCTGAGATAGAGCTAGAGCTATATCCCTAATGATTTCCGAAGGAAACAGCTGGTTCGAAAGCGGTGAAAACATCAACTCCGATTTCTGAGAGTTAGAAACTCCTTTAGAAGTGAAAGAGCACAAAAGAGACCTCTTTTTAAGCACTCCCGCTGCAAATAAAGATGCAAGTTCATTAGTTCCATCTCTAAGAGCTTTGTCCATGCAGGACATAATACTCTTAGGCACTTCCATGTCTTGAGAATTCTCGTCTTCCAATGTGTTCGCCAATGCTCCCAAAGACCAATCGAGGAAGTTGAAGACCTCTAAAGTCCTAAATATCCCCTTAAAAAGGTGATCAAATTCCGACGAAGTCCACCAAATCTTGGCAGAATGTAACGCCTGTCTGCGTGCACTGTCCACTATACTGGAGAAATCCCCCTGGGAGGAGGCAGGTACTCCCAGGCCAAGACTTTCTCCAGTGGCGTACCATACTCCCGACTTCGAGGCTAACTTGGCTGGAGGGAAAGCGAAAGAAGACTTCCCTGCTTCCTTCTTCTCCTTCAGCCAATTATTCACACGTTGAAGAGCTTTTTTCGCTGAAATCGAGTGTCATCTTAAGGAATGAGGACTTCTTGGGAGTTTTAGTCTTCGAAAACTGCGACGGGAGATAAAGGAGCCGTGGGTTGAAATTCCCCTTCAAAAATCGAAAGAAGACAGGAAGTGAGGATTTTATAATCCGATGAAGGTTCCACATTCTTATCTTCAACAAATTCTAAGTCTTCTTCTGCTGAAGAAATGTCCTGAAGGTCACTATCGTCACCTTGACGTCCGACGTCCTGCAGAAGGATCAACCTCCTGCCGCCTGCGTCCCGCATCCAACGTAGAAGTATCGGCGTCCTGCCGCCTGCGTCCACCGCCAACACATCCGCGTCCTGCCGCCTGCGTCCACAGCAAGAGGCTCAACGTCCTGCTTCCACAGATACGATCTTCTTCTTCCTGCGTCCTACGTCCTGAAACGCTACTCGATCGTCTGTCCTAGACATGACAGAGCGTCCTGTAACCTCGGCAATCGCAGAACGAGATAGCGAAGGCAAATTCTTGTCTTTCGTCTTCTTGGAAGACTTCACGGGAAGGAATTCGTCCTTACCTCTCGAAGAACCTTGCAAAGGAGACTCCCACGAGTTAACGAGAACTGCTAACTTCGACTGCATTTCTCTTAAGAAGTCTTTAGTGCTATCTTCCTGACGGGCAGCATGCAACGGAGAAGGACGAGTAGGACTGTGATGTAAGGGAGAGCGATCCTGAACTCTACCCGACGGAGAGAGACGAGGAGAAGACAAGCAAGAAGACGGGGGCAAATCTCTTGCCGAGATCAAGGAACGCAAAGGCCGTACTGCATCCTCTTTCGAACGAAAAATCTTCTTCCTCTTGATCGGAACTGCATCTCCATCTTCAGAAGAGGACAAAACCTCCGGACTACTCCATGCATCTCGACCGTGTGACGGTCTATCCTGTGCGATCGCTGTCCTGAAAGACCTCTTGAGGGGGCGTGACACTACCGAATACAGACGTTCCCGGTCTGGAGTAGAACCATCAGAGGACGCACACTTCCCAGTTACGCCTTTCCTGTGGCAAACTGCAACAGCCTGGGATTTAACAACAGGACTGTCATAAGGGACGCCTGACCGTGACAAAACCTCTCTCGCCTCCCTTCGACTGTCGACATGCCTTCTCCCTTGGGTCTGGGAGCTTGACAGAGGTCTAGGAGCACGAGAGAGACGATCACTTTCACTCACATCAAAAGCACTGACTTTATCTGTTAGACACTGTACCTGGTCACCCATGGACGCAAGGGCAGCGAACACTTTCACAATCTGAGTATCCTTCGCCTCCTCCGATACAGCAGTGGGCGCAGGAGATACCTGGGGAGAAGGTTCTACCATCTCTACATTAGAAGGAGCTGGAGAGGAAACACATTCACTCCTTTTACTAGAAGTATTAGACCTCTCACTACGAGAAACAGATCTCACTCGATCCTTCTCTAACCTTTCAACATATTACGTAAGGATCTTCCACTACTTCTCTGTCAAATTCTCACATTCAACACATCTACTCTCCCAAGTACACACAATCTCTACATTTCTTACAAATTGTGTGAGGGTCGACCGAAGCTTTCGGCAACCTCACCTTGCACCCTTCTTTCATATAAACTCTAAACATACCACCTGTATCTGACATATCCAAAGAATAATCCAAAGCGAATGCCAAGCCAACGTTCCAAGTACAATACCAAATAATCCAATTCAGCGATAAGTCGGCAACGAGCTCGAAAATCTTAGCAGGGAACCAACAACAATGTTGCTGGTCCGGCTGGCAGAGAAAATCTGACGTAATCGGGAATGGTTCCTGGCGCTAGCGCCACGGTAACAGGGTGGTGGTTGCCTGAACTACTAATAGGTTACTAGCGTTTGCCGCGAGTTTTGAAAATTTCTGCCAGTGGAACAGAGAATATAGCTATATATATACCTGCCAGGTAAGTGTCATACATTAAAATAATATATATATAAACACACACACACAACAGCTCACAATGCCACTTGAAACACCCAAAATCTTGAAGGGCTAACTTGAAGGCTTTAACTTATAAAATTCAATGTTGTCAAAATGAATTACTTCAAAAAATACCATCAAGAAGCTTAATAAAATAATTTTTGTTCTTCACTACTGGTTAATAAATATATACTTTTAAAGCAATGACAATTTCAATGAACCTTAGTGCATAATACTCACCAAAAAATTTCAATATGTCTTCTACTGTCGCTGACCAAGGTAGTCCTCTTACTCTGATGACTGTGTCATCACTGTGGTTTTCTCCTTCACCTTCTCCCATTTTAACTACTGTGTGAGATGCTAGAAAAAAAAAAAAAAAAATGTATCAAGCATATGTACACAGACTTATCAAGCATATACAGTAATATATCATCACCAGGCACCACACAATTTATTATTTTATTATGATTCCGATGTAATGCCATTAAATTAAGAGGGGACATACATCCCACCAATAATACACAAAAAGTGATAACTAAGAACGCAAAAACCCATGCACCAACAAACAATCACAACAAAACCAGCTGCCACATCCTGAGGGGTCTCAACCATGATGTGGTGATGACACTCTCCCCAAGACCTCATGACTCATCTTCAAAGAACCTCTTTCCCATTGCCACCCATTTGTAACGAAAACTTCCAAGATGATTCAAGCGACAAATTCAGTACTTTATGGGTGCACATTCTTTATATTGTCACTTGTAAAACATATATATACATATATGAGAGAGAGGAGAGAGAGAGAGAGAGAGAGAGAGAGAGAGAGAGAGAGAGAGAGAGAGTGTGTGTGTGTGTGTGTGTGTAAAAATGAATAACTTGTGAGCACTTTTCTTTCCTATTGCTGAAGAATCACACAGAAACCAGAACAATAACCTGTGATCTTAGCTTAAGTGTTTACTGCCAAAGAGCATAAACGCTGAAAAACAAATCCCAACCTAATGTTTAACCAGGGTTAACTGTACTTTTACAGTAAACCCTATCAAATTACAGTGCAATTCTACAGATATTAAGCCATGAACTTCCAAAAGATTCCCCTAAAACATCTTGGTCCCACATCCTAAGTTTCAGTCTCTTCTATGCATTTCAAGAGCCTCCAGCACAAGTTCGTCGTTACTGACGGAAACTAAAAATGCTTCCCTATTCCTTTCCTCTTCATCAATCATTCACTCTTTCCACAGTTACTATTCAAGAAAATATAAACCAATCTTGACTGAAAACTTTATCACATCTTACATGTCAATCTTTTCCACTCCAAATTCTTTACTGTCATAAAACACCTCTGACATTCCTATGGTCTGTATGATTTTTTATTGACCTATATTCTTGTTCTTATTTCATCACCAAAAGGCAGCTAACTAATTTGACTGGAAATTCTGTATCAGGCGCTCAACATACTCCGTCATCAACAGTAACTCAAGTTTCTCCAGAGAAATCAGTGGGGAAAAAATACCAAAACCATTTCATGGTTGCACTGGTGAACATTCCTAGTCTCGTTCATCCTCATTAATAGACCATTCCTTATAATGTTCACCTAATGTGTTACAATACCATATCAATCTTTTACTATTGCATGTCAAAAACTAACTAAGTCCGTACATACTAAAGAACACAACAGGGCAAGTCCATTACTGTGAACTTCCACTGAGCAATGTTCATGGTCAACCTATGGTTATAGTGCTATTGGAACGAGTGCCAAGATTTCATGTTAATATGGAATTCTCTTACACTCAGAGGAACCTCACTGCATGTTCTAATTTCTTAAAACTCCCATTAACAGATTTAGAAGGAGATATTACAGTAAATTACTTTTAACTTTTAGAGAAATCATTTCATTTTGGTATTTGTAGTTCTGAATTTCTGCTAAATTCTATTAATCATGATGTCTCTTCTTATAGACATGGTTGTAATTAGATGCAAGGCAGTGAATTCAATTATAAAGGTAGTTATTTAATACACTTGAAGATATTACTGTACCTCGAGATAGTTTTATAAAGGATGTCAAGAAGTTTGCAGACAACAGAGGATTAGAACTTGACTTTAGCCAAGAAACATGCCTGGATAAGAGCAGTTTAGAAGTTTGCAATCCAAAGTGCCTTCCAAATGCTCGCAATGCATATCGACCCACCCAAGACATAATGTACCTAAGGAGGGAGAAATCACTAAATAACACCCTGACCGCCAAGTACATTTATGGGTGTAAATCATTATTTGCCTACAGATCTCAACATCATATATCCAACCTATAGTGAATACCCTGACCATGTACATACAAGAAATAAGAAATAGAAAGGATAAAAAGTGGTGGTACATTTCCCGAAAAACTTTCAAATCTATTTGCAAATTACTATAAAAAAATTCAGCTATGAACCAATGCACTAGGCATTTTCAGCCATTCAGTGTTTAAGATCTTAAACTGCAAAAAGGTTGCATTAGTGTTTGGACAGAATGACTGAAAGCAGTTGAAGATAAAAAAATGGCTAAAAACAGTGGGTGAAACTAGGGACTGAATGGTCACTACAAACTACGTATTTAGCAATGCCTACAGTCTCCAAGTGAGTTGCACTGACGGCACTCCCCTATTGAGTATTCAAAAATCTGTCCAACAAGAAAACCACCACCTAACTACAGTATATTCAGTGGGGTCAGTGGTTTAACTTATTGTTACACTTCAGAAAAACAAAGAACGCCTCTTCACCCTGGCTGGATAAGCATCCAGGACACAATCATTCCCATGCATCTGAGACAGGATCTGTCTAGTGTTCCTATATTTGGACAAAGCATAATAATTAAAAGTTAATTTTAATGTGTTCACATGAAACTAAGCCATTCAGATCCTTATCTGATGCTCTGATAATTTGGGCAAAAACTTTTTTTCTCAAGAAGTGTGCAATGCCATGCAAGCTGTTAAAATGTACTGAAAACTAATTAAATTATGCTGTCCAAAAGCATAATTTTAGCTCCGAGGTCTTCTCTTGCAAGTTTTTTTTTGGGGGGAATACATAGGGTATCATTGGAATAGAATATGTGATTTAGGCATAAAGCCAAGCACTGGGACCAACCGTATGCTCTTGTCGCTTGTAATGGTCCTAATCGCAATAACTGTACAAAGGCTCCTATCATTCTTCTGATGGGTGACTCATTGTCAACTGGTAATTGCTGACCACAGACTGGCCATTTTCACTTTGACATCCTAATAATGACACACTTTTATTCAAAGGAACTGACTACTGCTTACATAACACCAAATTTACTTTGATCATTCTCAATGAACGAATAATCAACAAGAATGATCGATTACAGAATACTACACACTAGGATAAAACACCAAATGGCTGGCCTCTACCATAGCATGACCACCTTCTCGAAAATTATGGCCTTAATTTGAGGCTTGGGAGAAAAAACTTATTTCGAGAGGAAAGCAGAGGTCTCGAGGTATTGCTCTGATGGATGCTGGCTCTTGAACAATGTCTATCCTGGGTTAAAGGACATGTTTAAGTATTTTTTCGGGAAGGTGGCCATACTACGGTTACAGGCCGGTCGTTTGGTATTTTACCCTAGGGTAAAACACCACTCTGCGACCATTGATCCGACAAAGGCCACTTTTTTCACTTGATACATAATTGGTGAAACAATACAATTCAATATTTAAGTATTACCATTCAAAAGATTAAAGTTTCACCAACAAAATGAAATATATGAAACTACCATATGAAGCAAAATAAGCATATGAAGTCTTCATACAATACTATGTGTTTGAGACAGTTTTTAAATCCAATATGGCGTGGTATGGTTGTGCGTGCCATTCAGTTCTACACTTGCCGTGCGCGTCTTTCCCAGCGTTTATTTGAACAATATTTGCGCATATATGTATTGTTTATTAATATTACTCAAGATTGTAGTTGTAATCAACACAATAAAACATTTTGTTGCCTATACTAGTGAAAGTATGAGGAGTCTTATTCCCAGGGTCATGTTTTGATCTAAAATGTATTTTTACCTTGAAATTGGTGGTTTTATTCTTACCGCCATGACAACTGAAACTCCACAGTACTTACTTGATTGTAATTATACACAATTCATTCTTCATTCACTCCAAATTCCTCTTGATATGAGTTTGTTTACAGCAAAGCCATGGCAGGAATAATTTTTCATCCTTGTACATTGGACTGCCAGAATTCCAAGAGTCGAGCAGACGACGGTTAGGTAATTGAGAGAAAAAAATTTGTACTTTTTTGCTAGCACTTTTCATTTATTTGAGTATATATTACTATTTTGACTTTATTTAATTTCTAATAATTACACAACTGAATCAAATGTAGCCTTTATTATGTGCTAGGAATGGCCAGTCACTAATGCCAATTTAGTGGAACTTGACACATATGCTGATGCCTTTACAAACTGTTTCCATGAATTCTAGATGTTACTCTTCTTCCCAGCTGGTTCTCATTTTTATATGGGGTCGCCGTTTCGGATGAGCCATTTCCATCTACTTCTATCCTAAGTTTCTGCCTCATCAATTCCCCTTCTCATGTAAGTCTCTTCTCACACATACCAATGCAATAATGATTAAATTGCTGTATTTACGCATTTATATTATAAATAAGATATGCTAAATTCACTTATTTCCATGGTTTTGTGAAAGTCTTACTATAACAAGTTTGGAGGATAAACACAAAACAATTGGCAACAATGATAAAAAAAAAAGGTATTTCTATATAAGGAATCCGCATGACCGCCTCGTTTGTCCCTGTGAATATGAAAGCCACCAGGAATTGGGGGCATCAAATGTATTTCACCGTGTTTAGTACGAGCCCTTGGAAAGGAAAGCACAAACACTGTAGCTAATGTTCACAGTCAAACCGATGATATTGTGTCGTAATCTCATTACTTTTAACCAACGAATATTTTCAAATTAATTATTGGTAGATCTAGGGTACCTATCCGCAGCGGCCCAGACTATGGCAGTTGTGAATTTTCTATGCAGTTTTACCTACTGAACAAGAATTTTAAGTAATATTTATCCGGACGACTGTAAGTAAACCGGGTCTCCAGTAAACCCCAGGGGCCAGTACTAAACATGGCGAAATACATTGGACGCCCCAATACCTAGTGGATGTCGTATCCGCGGTTACGTTTCTTGCAGGGTAATTGTAAAGAATAGTTCCCAACGAACTGCAAGGAACGTAACCACTGATACATCCACTAGGGATTGGGGCGTCCATTCTCTGTGTTTAGTACTGGCCCCTGGGGGTTAATTACAGATGTCCGAATAAATATTACTTTAAATTCTTGATAAGTAGGTCAAATAACATAGTAAAACGTCAATTGGCATAGTCTAGGCCACCACGGACTGCTTCTGTAGAAATGCTGAATTATCATGAATACGTAATAAATTTATGCAATTCACAACTTTTTCTGGAATTAATCTAATTATTTAAATGTTATCCCACACACTCTTCTTCTTCCTCCTGAATCGCCAAGTTTACCCATCTGAAAGAGTAAACACCATCGTCGTTCAAGATTACGGTGAAAAAAGTGTCCCAGCATCTATGGGTACAAGTGGTGAGCAGATTTACCACAGGATATGGGAAGTTTGTTTACACGAGTGACTCCACAAACATCGAGATTGGGCCAATCTTCTCCACGTAGGGGGATTTAAGTAAAAATTTCGAAAGCATCATGGAGTTAAGTTAGCACTGCCCATGGCTAGACTCATTGACTTTTGTTTAATAGAAAATTATGGCCTTAATTTCTACCTAGGGAGAAAACACTTCGAGAGGAAAGTAGAGGTCTCAAGATGTTGCTACCACGAAAGTTGGCTTATAACTGACGTCTAAATTCAGCTTTCAGGTTACTGGAAGCGATATTTTTTTTTGGAAAAGTGACCGCACAACCGTACAGGTGGTCGCGTGAGTCTATAGGCCTAAGAATGCTATATATCCTAAATGTGCAAATACTTCCTACAATAGGCGTAATATATTCTTAAAGATGTTAACAAACACATGCTCACTAGGTATACATAAAATGGTGAGAAAAGTAGGCAGACATACCATGGCAACGTTTTTGTTTCTCGAGTGGACCACGAGGAAACAGGGACCGGAGGGCATGGCGTGGGCCAACGGTACAACCCTCTGGGGGGCGAACGTAAAAACTACAAAATCAAGTAAATAACAGACACGAAGACATTAAAGCATTAATATAACCAAACCCATGCAGAAAATGCAGTCAATATCGAGGTCGGCAACTGGCGGGAACCAGGCCGAGGTAGCATTCTCTAATTCGACCAATCACAAGAATTAGGCCTATGTGGGCAAGCGATCCTAGAGTAAGAGGTGGTTCCTCAACAAGAACGCAAAACGGCAATAACGAAACAACTTTGATTCAAACAAACACCACAGGGCGACTGTTGGTTACATGGGGGAAGGGGGGGGGGTGGATTTAGAGGGTACCGCCCGGAACCGCTCTCTAAACAATCAGGCCTGACACACACATTCGACCGAGTTAAAGACGATCAAGACATCAATCCCGAACACCGAGGACGACCTCAAACCCCAAAGAGTAACAGTAGAAATGAAAGACGACTCTTCGGGGGAATTACAGACCGGCCAGTAATAACGTGTTTTGAAGGCGATGACGCGCCGCTCGTACATTATGGCGTTGTCCTTTGCGTTACCGTCACCGCCGGCTATTTCGTTTCCTCCCTTATTTCGGCGGACCGGCAAACACGTCACACCGACCAGAGACACAGCAACTCCTCTACAAAGCGTATATTCGACCGAATTCAAATCTTCCAGGCGTAAAAACAGAGTGAAAAAAGGTGGAAGTGTTTACCTTTAACACGCGTTCCCTCGGCCCTTCCTCAAGCACCGCCTCTCTCTCTCCCTCCCTAACGTGCAGCCCCTAGCGGCAAACTTTTGTACTAAATTGGTCTACGCATGCGTACTATACAATGGTGCAGCTGGGGCGCGCTTTTCGAAAGGATACGGTTCCAGTTGTCGGAAACTGAAAGGGGGATGTCAATTAGACTTACTGTTTCCTCTTAGAAGAGTGATAACCACCAGGCAACACTGTCTGCAATTTATTTTAAAAGTAACTTTAGGTTATCATGACTATGCGGAATATTGCTACTGACATTTTTACTTTTTTTGTGTGTGCAAAATTCGTAGTTATATGGGTACTACCAAGATATACATACTCTTTAGATTTTGGGTACTACAAGCACAATTGATACAAACTCCGTAACATTAATGTGACCATATCTCCGACAGTTAAAGGGGGTATGTGTCACGCATGTATTATATACCTCACCGTAACGTAACTTACAGCTTATACAGAACGGAAAATAATATAAAACAGCTTTCATAATCGAGAAATATATATCACACGGGATTTGATTTACACACCTTTCTTTTGAACTCAGGAAAGTTCTTAATCAATTTTTGTTTTCACTGCATGATTATTATTATATGCCACATCCACATTGTACTTTTTAGCTAGGCACGGAATGTCAATAAATTTACTGCCAAAATGGTACAAATAACTTTTTTTTTATTATATGCTTCTCTGTCATTACTTAAGCCTTTTTTTTATTAACGCATTGTTTAGGACTACATATGTGTCGTGCTCTTAAAAAATATAATCATGAATACTGAATTCTAATCTTTGTTGTTGTGGCCACGATAAATATTTTGCAGAAATATGAGTGGGACTTCCATACATCCAAGAATAAAACCTATTATTACTTGTATGTTCAAGTCAGTCCAGGAATTGTGTGGATATATATATATATATATATAATATATATCTATATATATATATATATATATATATCAAATAACTTGATCACGAAGTATATAAAACGTGATGCTATGTATAAATAAAGGTTTTTGCCACGAAGGAAAAAAACAATTTCCTTCGTGGCAAAAACCTTTATATATATATATATATATACTATATATATATATATATATATATATATATCATACTATAATGGGCGTAATGTCTGTCTGTCTGTCTGTCATTCAATCACGGCCAAACGGCTGGTCAGATGGGCATGAAACTTGGTAGAGTTATGGTGGGGACTCCTAAGATGGTTTGTAATGGGGTTTCATCCAACCTACCCCCCTCCTTTGTAGGGGGTGGGGGTGAGAAGGGATTCCCTGAAACGGAGCTGTTTCTGGTCGTGAAACGAGGCTGGTTATTCCCGTAGACTTAGTTACTTTACGATTTCTCATACATAATTTCTGTACAACTTTCCCGGAGAAAGTCGTGAATATTTCAGCTCGGACATAATAGAAGATGAAAATTATCATCAATATCCGCAAGATTTTTTGAGTAACTTAAATCCATCGGGACTGCCAGTGCACAAAATAACGTTGAAGAAGTACTGCCCGGTAATGTTGCTTCGGAATTTCGATCTTGCCAAAGGACATAATAAAAAGGAAACTGACAAGTTCCTACTTTCTACTCTTTTTTGGAAGACACAGGATCATAACGCACTGACATACAAGTTGCGTCTTTGCAATAACATCTTTATTATTCGTATCACCGTGCATATTATTTGACAAAGAAACGAACCAATCAAGATCCCTGTTCCGTTAAATGAAAGCCACCGACAAGAGAGAGAGAGAGAGAGTAATAATAATAATAATTCTTTCTTTATTTCCAATATTTACATTGGGTATTCATAAAATATAAAGCTACAATTAGTAAAATCATCTTACAAATAGTTAAAATATTTGTTATTTTAGACATACAAAAGTTGTTTTAGGAATCAACAAATCGGCTAAAACTTTGTAATTAAAATAATTCATCAGTAATAAAAGAATATCATAAAATTAGAAAGCATTTACTTAAAATATAGTGAGTAAAAATTACTCTTCCCGAATATTGAAATACATTGTCATAGACCACATAAGTTGTGTTAAAAACAAGTCATGTACAAATAGTATTAAGATAACACAGAGTAATCAAATAAGATTATAAGGAAATCTTAATTTGTAAATAAAAGCCATCTTATCCATAAGTATTATCTAAAAATAATTCCAACATCTATAAAAGTACAGTAGTGCCTTCAAAAGCACTTTTAATAAGACAATTAAGCATAACGTTCTTACATTAATCGGAACCATGTAAAGTTAGTTTCTTTAAGTGTACATTAAAAGCAGCGAGAGAGGATTTTTGTTTAATTGTGCCAGGTACTTTATTGTATAATGCTGGGCCTCGAATACTAAACTGGCGGGAGCCTATCTCTGTTTTCGCCCTTTCTGCATACAGATTTTCCTGCTGTCGAGTAGAAACCCCATTAACTGCGTTTACTGTTGGAAAATCATATAACCATTCAGGATTTATTTTACGTATTGTTTTGAATACCAAATTACAGACATCTATGGTATATTTGTCTTTTATCTTTAACCATTCTAATTTTTTGAGGTAAGGGGATATGTGGTCATGTTTTTTTTACATTACCAACAGCCACTCGGGCGGCAATGTTTTGAAGTTTTTGAACCCTTTTCATTTGTGTAGAGCCAGTTACTCCCCAAATTCTTAAACAGTAGTTGATTATACTCATAGCCAGCGACTGAACAACTATTTTACGCGTAGAAGAATCAAATGAGTCTTTTACTCTATTTAAATAAATTAAAGTACCCAACACTTTCTTATAAATTTCATCTATATGCGTTTCAAACGTCATATATCTGTCAAAATAAACCCCTAGATTTTTTTACAGCTTTCATGGGTTTAATCATATTTCCATTAAAATCTATTTGCACATTGTCTCTAATTTCTGATATATATTGTCGGGAACCTATTAAAATGAATTGTGTTTTTTTCTCATTAAGAAGCAAACCATTAGTTAAGAAGTAGTATTTGGCCTTCTTTAGTATGTATTCTGCCCTATGAATTAGTTTGTCTATTTCATTTACAAATCCTTCAATTAAGATCTGGGTGTCGTCGGCATATTGGATGACGAAACAGCCGGGTAGTGATTTTACCAGATCATTGACATAAATTACAAAGAGTATTGGGCCAAGAATAGAGCTCTGGGGTACACCAAACTCTACAGTTTTTAGGGAAGACACAGTTTGACCCATTCTAACTGACTGGGATCTGTTATGTAGGTAATTCATAAACCAGAGTGGATCTATACTCAGTGATGTACATTTATCAAATAAAATATTATGATTCACGCTGTCGAAGGCTTTTGAGAGAGAGAGAGAGAGAGAGAGAGAGAGAGAGAGAGAGAGAGAGCCATTTAACGACATTAATGCACTACAATTTTATAATTTTATCTTGCTATCGAAAAATGAGAGAGAGAAAGAGAGAGGAGATAATTTGTGATTTGAGAGCTAAGTAATCCGATAATCCCATCACCGTCTTCGTTACTTGACTTACAATGAGAGAGAGAGAGAGATCACGAGTTCCAGAGAGAGAGAGAGAGAGAGAGAGAGAGAGAGAGAGAGAGAGAGAGAGAGAGAGAGAGAATCATTAAAAGAGGGTAAACAATAATGAATACGAACTTCTTTACGTTCATTGATCGTCCCTTCACTTACTTTAAGAGAGAGAGAGAGAGAGAGAGAAGAGAGAGAGAGAGAGAGAGAGAGAGAGAGAATATCATTAAAAGAGGGTAAAAAACAATGAATAAGAATTTCTCTGCGTTCAGTGATCGTCCCTTGAATTACATTACGAGAGAGAGAGAGAGAGAGAGAGAGAGAGAGAGAGAGAGAGAGAGAGAGAGAGAGAGAGAGAGAGAGACTATTCGTGTAATCGCCCTTATTTTAATATTGCTGAACAAATAGTACATAAAAATTTTTCTCTTCTGCACCCGTATTTTATCACCCATCGTGGATGGGTAAACTTGCTAGTATATATAATTACCGCATTTATAGTGTAGTATTTTCCGTTCAGTTCAAAGATACAGTATTTTACATTCAGTTTTATCGGTAAGGTATTTTCAGCGTATAGTATAATCAGCTGTCTGCTGCCCAGCGTTCCAGATCAAAATTCGAACCCAGCACCAGTAGCTACATTGGTGGATAATGGTACTACTATGACTGAACACTTTTGTCCGTCTACTTTATATGCTTTTATCCTAGCATGCATATAAAGTTTCACGTCTACAAAAGAAAAAACTCTCAATCCCCATAGATTCCAGTTTCTTCAGACTCGTAACCTTAAAAATGAGGGGGGCAAATATAAATAAAACAAAGTATATAACAATTCGAGTTTATTCTGGAAATGCTCAAGAATTATTAATAAGATATCCAGTAATGAGACTCAGAGACTGAATCAATCGCTTTGTATCGGTTGTTGCTAAAGGGTAGTACTACGCTGGCCTGTTAACTATGGAAGAAAACGGTAACCCGGGTAATTATAATATTCGTGTTCAGCACCGATACCAGTGTCACACACAATCAAGGCCTTGCACACGATCAACCTTCTTCCAGCCACGGTGTAGTTTAATACACCTAGAACGTGCTTCCAGCCAGCGAAGCTGTTTTTCTTGTACCATTGGCCTTGGTACCACCCAGAGCGCATCTGGCTGCTAAGTTACCTCACGGTCAGAGACTAAAAGCCACACATCACAACTGGAAGTTAAAAATTGCGAGAATTCTTGCAACCTGCGGCGGTCAAGAAGTGCAGGGAAACTTCTGGAACAACATGTCGTCTGGGAAGACGTTTGAGGTTGCGTTGGCCAACACCACTCTATCTACTGTCGCCGAGAGGAAGGAACCTGATAAGAAATAAAAAGAATAGTATCAAAACGACACACGGGCTAACTGGTTGACGGACAAAAAGTATCAGAAATCCTCTAACAAATCTTTACGGTTTTGTCATGAGTCTCACCTGACGCCAAATGCTTGATTCTGTCATGAAACTCTCCTGGCTCTCTGTATATTCGGAAGAATCTGGAATCTATGTGTGTCGTACTGCTCGCAGAGAGGCCGCTCTGAATATAATAATAATAATAATAATAATAATAATAATAATAATAATAATAATACTTAGGAAGCAGACCCTTTCTCAAGCATACTTAATTAACAGTAATGGCTACTTCAGCAGCGTTACACTTGTAGAGATTCTTCTCTATTTTCCGAATAGCGGCTTTTTCCATGCTACTTAACAGGCTAGTAGAGCGCCTATAGAGGTCATGATCAAATACAGTGTCAAAATCGGTGTATATATTTGAATTTTACAGATAAACTATTATATCATAGTCATCAAAGTCATTAACAATATTCTCTTTCTCTCTTTCTAGATGTCTGGCAGCTCCAGACGAAAGCTCGCTTTAAGAGAGAGAGAGAGAGAGAGAGAGAGAGAGAGAGAGAGAGATAATATTGCTAATGACTTTCATGACTATGATATAATAGTTTATCTGTAAAATTCAAATATATTACCGATTTTGACACTGTTTGATCATAACCTCTATAGGCGCCCTACTAGCCTGTTTAAGTAGCACGGAAAAAGCCGCTATTCGGAAAACAGAGAAGAATCTCTACAAGTGTAACGCTGCTAAAGTAGCCATTATTTTTAATAATAATAATAATAATAATAATAATAATAATAATAATAATAATAATAATAATAATAATAATAAACTAAACATTACGTATTCCAGGAAGACAATTTTCTGGAAATCAAATAAGGGTCATTCTTATAATGATAATGTCTACAATATTGTGATCTCATAAAGAATTGAGTATACAGTGAATTATGAATGATTAAAGAAATAAAAAACGCTTTCTTTTTCAGAGAGAGAGAGAGAGAGAGAGAGAGAGTAGGCGAGAGAGAGAGAGAGAGAGAGAGAGAGAGAGAGAGAGAGAGAGAGAGAGAGAGAGAGAGAGTCGAATGCATACGTACAGACACAGTTATCCCGTTGTCAACAGTAGGAGAGAAAAAGTTCCTTCTCCCCTGCGTCTCCAGCATCACGAGATCACCGCTGGACTGGCAAAGAATTCTCGATGTGAAGTAATGGAACCGGAAGCACCCTTGAAACAGAAAGTTCCTGATTCGGAGGCGCTGTCAAACTTAGGCCTAATCCATATTTTGTCATTTTCTCCACGTCGATTGTGTGATGTAACAAGTTTGTGAGAATAATGGTAAGTATCCTAATAAACATTGTATTTTTTTTATCTACATTACTTTTAATCTTTTTTGAAAGACAGACCAACGAAAAAGAAAAACACTTATTTCCCAAACAGACCGAGAAAGTATTTGGAAGTCAAGGATATGTCATGAGAAAAAAGATAAGGTAATCTCCAAGAAAATTGGCGCCAAAATGGAAGATGCGCGCATGCGCATGCGACCATCTCTGGAGAGCGAGTTCATATCTCCCGATAAAAGACAGTGACAGTCTAATCATCAGTGAACGAGCTAAATGTCACTTACTTGCGTTATTACTGCCAGTGAGTCGAGAGACGCTAAAGGAGGAAGTTGCCGTGATGTAGGTGAGGTAGAGGGCATGATCGCCTTTCAGCCGGATGGAATAAGACCCTGTTCGTTCCTGCCTGTGAGTCACTCGGGTTCCCTGTCTGCATTCTCGTCCGAAGACCGATCCTGAAAGAGATGGCGCAACGTCACAAACCCGTAGCGGAGTACCGTCGTCGGTGCACCTCACGCAGTGCACTGTAAGTATTACTTAAGCTTCTTCGCAGCGTCCCTCCGTTCCCTAGATTCAACCCCTTTCATTCTTTTTACTGCACCGCATTTCATATTCTCTCTCTACCATCTTGCTATCCACCTTCTCCTACCAAATGTTTCATAGTGCAACTGCGAGGTTTTCCTCTTATTACCTGTCAAACCTCTCTGCTCTCAATTTCCCTTTTAGTGCTGAATAACCCCGTTAGGTTCCAGCGCTAGGCCATTGGCCTAAATTCTATATACCATTCCATCCAGCAACATTACAACAACTAGACATATGGAAACAAAATTTAATATTAACGAAAACAAGGAGATGCAGATATGACATGTTATCGGGCAATATTTAGATAAGTTTTAAGTCATGCACTTTGTTTATAAGCTGAGAATCCCTCAGCAAATAAATATCTTGACTATAAAGCATGGAACAGATGACGAGATGAAGGATGCCCATACAATACACATTACAAATTACACTCACGTCTTTTTCTTTTCACCAAATCGATCACGAGCGCCACTGGGGACTCTGAATTTCGTAGTTCCTGAAAGAAGGAGGAAGAGGAGCTTCGTTATGAAATAAAAAAAATAGTTTTTCTTTTTAACGTATTCATAATATACTTTTATTTCAAGTGAACGATCACATTTTCAGTTTTTTCATTTAGAAATTCTATACACACACACTGTATATGTATATATAGTATATTAATATATATATATATATATATATATATATATCTATATATATATATATATATATATATATATACATATATATATATATATATAGACGCAAAATAACACAATGTTTTGAAGGTGTTGGCAAAACTTGTATGACCACTGGATGGAGTCGGCTTAATCTGAAGCAAAAATTAGGCGTATATGATGATAATGTTATACACGGCATATTTTACTTCGATGCAAGTGCGAATTTTGAAATGTAAATCGTTGATGGCTATCTCTCTCTCTCAGTGGCAACGCCAAGTGTATCCAACTGGAGCCAAAATAAACAAGGCCACGCCATTCAGCGTGGCATAGTAAAGACTGTCTCTGTACTACACCAGAAATACTCCCATCTTTTACAACCGTCCTTGGCTTATCTCTGTGCCAGAGAGCTCAGTTGCTAAGTACCATTTTTTAACCTTTTTTTTTTTTTACGTTCTTTTCGCTACCAAAGTTTTAGGCCAAACAGTACAAGATAAGAGATTTTGTCGCAAACGACTGACCCAATTATGCACATCTGCCGTTATTAGACTCATCTGTAAAAAGAGCACTGATGGATTCCAAGCTTTTTGTGAAGAACAAGGCGAATCACTAAACCATCTGGTGACGTGCGATTCTGAAGTAGGAGAAAAAAAAAAAGATCATCTAACCGAGAATATGATGCGTTGCCCTTACGGAGATTAGACTTTGGTGTATCCATATTACTCCTCGTTCCAAGAGATAAATCCCTTCTGCTTCGAAAAGATGGCGCTGTGTGTGATCTTGCTTTCCTAAATCGTCAACATGGTGATGAAACACTTACCAAATGTTTTACTGGGGGTTTCTTCGCTATTTGAATAGGTAATAGTCTTGTAAATCAGACACTGCATTTCCTTTTCCAAGTGAACAAGCAAAAATGGATATAGCAACGAAAGACGCTTAATTGTAAAAATAAACATGGGTACATAGGTGTCACAGAGAAGAAGAAGAATACGGGAAGAGGTGCCAAGCATCAGCAATTTAAACTTGAGTCCAGGCATCGAGTTTGTCCTTACAGGAAAGGTTAACCAAGGATGAAGTGAACAACTGCAGAAAATGATGATAACATAGCAAGATGCGCAGAAAGCAGAAGACGGGGAAAGCAAAATCGGTCAAGGCCGAGAAGTTTGCGGATATCAAACCAGAATTCGTTCGCGATGGACTAGGCGAAATTCATGTTACCTGCGGTCACCTTTAGGTAGTCTTACTTAAAGGGAATCTCACCTCTGGTACAAAGCGACCGTGATTCATGATAATGACAAACAAGTAAAAGAAAATGCACCGCGTATAAGCGGTATGAAACTCTTAGCCCCGGACCATGAAAATCTCAATCGGCCGTGGTGGCCTGTGTTGTTGTGGTGCCATACGCACGATCATGACTAACTTTAACCTTAAATAAAACAAAAACCACTCAGGCTAGAAGGCTGCAATTTGGAATGTTTGATGATTGGATGGTGGATGACGAACGTACCAATTTGCAGCCCTCTAGCCTCTGTAGGTTTTAATATTTGAGGGGCGGACAAAAAAAGTGCGAACGGACAGAGAAAGCCATCTCTACAGCTTTCTTTTACGGACAACAAAACAATCTGGGGAATTCTACATTAATAAATCGAAGCAGAAGGGGACGGTGTACAGAAAGAAAGAATGCCCGAGAATGGAGAGAACGTAGGAGGTGTGATAACAGTAAAGATGACGAGAGAGAGAGAGAGAGAGAGAGAGAGAGAGAGAGAGAGATAAGATACATTGGTGGAACTGATCCACACTGAATAACTAAGAAAAAGACATTTACAGTCTTGTGGCGATAGTAGATTCACATCGTAACCGTCCATATGATGTCTAGGCCAGTCCCTTACGACGCTCCTGATTGGCTGTTACTAAGCCAATCACAGGACTGGAAACTCTCAGTCTCTCTCTCGAGAGTTCACATAAGCAGGATGTATGTTCCACCTCTCCTGAGGACCAGTCCTGTGATTAGCTCACCAACAGCTAATCAGGAGCGTCGTAAGGGACTGGCCTAAACATCACATGCACGGTTGATGTGAATCTACTATAGTCACAAGACTGTAAATGTCTTTTTCTTAGTTATGCAGTTCCACCAATGTATCTTATCTCTCTCTCTCTCTCTCTCTCTCTCTCTCTCTCTCTCTCTCTCTCTCTCGTCATCTACTATAGTCGCAAAATTAAATTTCTTTCCCTCCGAGAGTCACAATTTCGTCATCAGAAAACTTGAGGAGACGAAAACGGGGAAAAACGAAAGAAGAAGAAGAAGAAGCATCACTCACCAAACGAGCTTGACTTTCCTGTAACGCTGAGTCATCCTCCACGGTCATCCCCTCGTCTGGGCGTGGCGAGATCGTCGGTAAATTTTGCCTAGTGGGTGTCCTTCGAAGCACTGGGAGTCGTCCCGCTTCTGCGTAAAGTCTGGGAGGCAAAATCACGGTTAGAAACTTAGAATACTGTCACCACAATCTTCTCTAGAGATTCATTTCAAAATTTCACGAGTTAATCCGTAAAGACTATTCGGTGCTATGCTATAGCAGGCGGTCTACGTAGAGGGATCAAGCGTGTTTCGCCGTGATTAGTACTATAGTAGATTCACATCAACCGTGTATCTGATATCTAGGTCAGTCCCTTACGACGCTCCTGATTGGCTGTTGATAAGCCCAGGGCTGGAATCTCTCAGTCTCTCTCGTGAGTTCACATAGACAGGATGTATACTCCACCTCTGCTGAGGGATACGTCTTTCAAAAGTATCCCCCAGGCGAGGTGGAACATACATCCTGCCTATGTGAACTCTCTCGACAGGCTGAGAGTTTCCAGCCCTGTGATTGGCTTATCAACAGCCAATCAGGAGCGTCATAAGGGACGAGCCTAGACATCAGATGCGCGGTTGATGTGAATCTACTATAATACTAATCACGCGAAACAGTGTAGAAACACTCAAGGAAACCGCCTACTAAAGTAGCATCATCATTAATATAGGTTAGAATTGTCCAAAAATGAGCAACTTTAGTAAACAAGTGAATTTTCGAAAAAAGGATGAAAGAAATCATTATTTGCAGGAGTTTTTACTAAAAGAGTCGAAAGAATGAACTCTCTTAGTCACAAATCCTTCAGCAACGGTTTCTTTAATCCTTTTTTCGAAAATTAATTCATAAATTAAGTCGTTCATTTTTGCAAAATTCTTGTGGCTCATCGTAAATGAAAGAATCACGTTCGGTAAATTAAGAAAGCTAGAATTGACGTACTGAAATATCTTACAATAAACCGAAACAAGTCCATTTCTGTCGGCAACGAAAATTGAGATGATAATTTTTGTGTGATTCTGATTTTGCAATCAAAACTATACCTCATTTCATATTCTCTTTCTTCCATCTTCCTTTCCAGCCTCTCCTGACAATTGATTCATAGGGTAACTGCGAGATATTTTCTCCTGTCAACACCTTTCAAACCTTTCATCGTCAATTGCCGTTTCAGTGCTGAGTGACCTCATAGGTCCCAGTGCTCGCCCTTTGGTCTAAATTCTCTATTCAATATAAGTCAATACGCCTGCATCGAAGCTTAACATCCGTGACATAAAAAAAAAATCACCACTATTACTCAGAAGTTATAAGACTTTCCGGTTTCTAAGAGAGAATTTGGTAATTTATTAAGTTGTACGTATTTATCATTGTCTTAAACAAGGGGGTAACATTACTCATAATACTTTACAAACTCCGTTTGTCATCCGGGTTTAACTGTCAATCATTTATTATTATTGTTGTTTGCTATTTTACGTCAACGGAGACAAGCTGATCTGCATGCTTCCTTTCCTTTGATCATCACCTTTTCTCTTCCTACTACATTTCTTATCTTATCTGTTGCTTCTTCACCTTCAGATTAAGGACCAGAGGAGCTGATAAAGATGAGCTAAAAATAAACTCGGGGATGCCTCTCTTCGGTCATGCTATCTCTCAGGTAAGGACGACTCAGTTTTGTCTTCCTCTTCTTTGTTTCAATATCAGGCGCTCTCCTCCCTGTCCCGTTTGTACAGTTCACTTCCGCGTTTCGATTAGACTTTGGTTATTGCAAATCAGCAAAGATAAAAGAACAGACCAGTAAGCAATGCGGAAGAACTAGGAGTCTTTCAAAATAAAGAAGATTGTTATACTAACTGCCAAGTTAGTTTTTTTTAACGAAAGAACGAAATGCCTCCGGCACTGATCGGTATGAAACTAGGACACCTGGTGGAATGGGAATTCAGATGGCCTGGAAAAGGAAGATCACGCACCTGTTCCTAGAATGCAGTCACAAAACAATTCTGGAATTTAACGTATGGGAGAAGATAAGTCCAAGGCGTGTAAAGCAATAGAAATGATTAGTGAGTGAGTTTGGCTCTAATCTATACCGCCTCGTTCTGCAGGAGTGGAGATAAGGTAGGCCTAGGCCCACTATGTATAAGAAACCTATTTACAACGACGCCCTGTTTTCAGAATCTGTATATTCTGATTCATTGTCAAGGTTACCTTGGATGTAGAGGCTGTCATAACTACTAAAAACAGAAACACGAGAGTCGTACTTACTGAACGGTGCATAAACATAAGCTAGCAGTCATGACTAGCAGTCGAAATGAAAGCATACGAGTCAAGGATACCTCACTTCTCACTGCCAGCTACTACTCATTGCCCCAAGAACTTCATACTCGCTGACACAGATCGACATCTATAATAACACAACACAGTCACCTCCTCCTATCGCGGCCACTGGTTGAGGACGACTGACGACGGTGAACCGGCAGGATATTAATATTGTCTTGGATCTCTTCTTGACTCAGGGGTTACCACATTTCACGGAAATTCTTAACAGGGATTCCAAGGGCCTGGCGGGAGGGAGGATGTCTTAGGAGCCCCAACTTCATTTGTTTGTTCAGTAGGCTGATTAGTTGCATGCCTCTTGCATAACTTATCAGTATGCGAGGCTGGTAAGCAAGCCCGTGGGAACGGGGATGGTGGTGGGGGACAGGGCGGGATTCAAGTGACATCATTGAATGTAAACTGTGACCCTCCCGACCGCTGCAGTGTTCGATTAGGCCGCGCTGTATATCTGTCAAACTCCCTTCAGATTAAGCGGGCCTCTTTGATAAAAGGGTGGTGGGGAGACACGGGGTTAAGGAAAAATCCTTAATTGGTCCGAATCAATACATTATGGCTATTGTTGTTGGACTCTTACGAAAGGAAATGAAGTTGACCAATGCATTTAGGGAGATAGAACTTCAAGAAGGTCACTGATATCGTGCTGGTATGGGACCAGGAAAATTATAGTTTGGACTTTCCCCAATTAGGAAGACTCTTCAGCTCAATTCTTGGACAACTACTCCAGCCGTAAGTGAACCTTGTTACCTTGAAAAAGTATAATTTCTCTACTTGCCTGAGCTATGGGTCCTTTTGCCTAAATCGCATATTCCATTCAATTCCCATCCTCCCAATAGAGCCAAACCAATGGCTCCATGAACCAGCAACCATGACAGGCAGTCCTTTAACGAACTTTTTTTTTTGGGGTGGTGGTGGGGATTAGATAAAGGGACACAACCGTTGTTAAAATACTTTTCGTCTGTAGGCGAGGTAGATTTGAAATATGTGATCCTGAAGAAGATCAGTGAACAGTGAGATGTGCTTGACGCTAAAAAATATGGGAGAAACAAGTAGAGTATTTTTTTCTAAATAAAGACGGGAAAGATGGCAAATGTTATCAAGTTTGCTAATCTGGTCTCTTACACATAACACACCACACGAGCACACTGATAACACACACACACATATATATACATATATATATTATATAATATATATATAGTAATATATATATATATATATATATATCTATATATATATATAAATAATAATTTGATATTGAAGTTATTATACCTTAATAAATCTCGCTCAAAAAGAATTATAAATTATAAAGAAACCAAGCCTTTGGTTTTTGAAATAAATATTGACAACCGACTTTGACCATTCGGCTATTAAGAAAAATGGCAAGTCATGCTTGTATAAGTGCGTGTGTGTGTGTTTGTGTGCATGTAAGAATATAACTGGTTTATAGCATGACTATCTTGAAGCCTGTGATTATATGAAAATTCTGTGATATGGAGATATCTCACAAAAATAACGAGGATTATATCTACACCAAAAGGGGTCACTGACTTGAAATTCAAGCTTCCAAAGAATACGGTGTTCATTAAGAAGTAAGAGGAAGTAAAGGGGAATACAGAAAGAAGAGATCCCACATATTAAAAAAGAAAAAGAATATATAAAAATCTAATATAATGCAGGAAGAATGCCATTAGGGTAGTCGTGCATTGCATTTCCTCTTCAACTTCTGAAGTTCCATCTGCATGACAACTTCTGGGAGTCTGTTCCACAGTCAAACAGGGAGAGGAATAAAGGACCTCTGGAACTTAGAAGTTAGACAATGTGGCACATTCACTGCATACTTGTGCTGCTGTTCAGCGAATCTGTCTGGCTGGTCTCGGCAGATGAAGGGGATCAGGGATGAATCGTTCATGTGAAAGATCTCTGTCGAAATACAATTTATGAAGAAGTGTCAAACAAGAGACCATCCGTCGATGGTCCAAGTCATAATTGCTACTGACGTGGGCATTTGATGCGCGAACTCATATTCATTTCGTCTCTTTGCCACGAATGATTTGAACTGTAACCTACTTTTCGAAATATGGCCATGCAGACACTTCTTTCAGGAAAGGTGGAAACAGGTATCAAAGCAATAGATGTTGACATTTCAAGTCTGTCCAAATAACAAAACTAATGTGAAAGCTTTGTCTATCCGTCTGCACTCTTCTCTGTCCGCCTTCAGATCTCAAAAACTACTGAGGCTACAGGGCTGGAAATGGTTCTGTGGATCGTCCACCCTCCAGTCATGAAACATAATTAATTGCAGCCCTCTAGCCTCAGTACTTTTGATTTAATTTAAGGTTAAAGCTAGCCATAATAGCGCGTCTGGCAACGATATAGGCGAGGCCACCACCGGACGTGGTTAAAGTATCATGGGCCACGGCTCATACAGCATTATACCGACACCACCGAAAGATAGATCTATTTTCGGTGGCCCGGGTTATGCGATATACAGAAAACTCGATTTCTTCTGCGCATATTTTACCTGTTGATTAATGTTGTTGCGTCTGCTTGTCGTCACTGAATAAAATCAGTTTCACCAGCCAAAGAATACAGGTACAATACTCATGGTAACTGTCTGGGCAATCATCTGTAGGCCCAGCGTGTACAACGCGACCTTCCCTCGCAACATATTGATCAGCTTTGTACCTGTTGACATGGAATTTGCTAGACCGGCATTCCGTACACATCTAGGAATGAAGACGCTTATGTTTAGAGCGTTTATGTCTTTATGACACGAACGGATGAGGCAATCTAGGAGCACTTTGCGTCATTAGAATTACATTTGAGAAGATACGTGTTTCAGTATAGTCTAGGCGTGGCCATGCGTAGAGGAGTGTGGGAATGTACGTATACACTTGTTTGAGTGTTTCTGCCTGTTTTTTCGAGTTTCTTACTAATTCATGATTCTTCCACTGCGAGTTCCTCTATCAAGAATTTGCTTGGATGCTACGTGTAGCTTTCTTTGAATTACTGAATCAAACAGTCGTCCCCGTTTACCTGTACGATTAGCGATTCCTACAATGAATGTGATTTAGTTATTTAACTTTGGTATAGAGAGAGAGAGAGACTTTAACCATCTCAGCACTTTTGTTCGCTGCTACTTTGGCTTTCTATATAATATATATATATATATATATATATATATATATATATCAATGTATATATAATATATACATCATATATACATATATATATATATACACATATATATATATATATTATGTATATATATGTATATATATATATATATTGATATATATATATATATATATATATATATATATATATATATATATATATATTAGTAGATCAAATAGATATTGTGGTGTTCAATAAACATAATATATAGAGATAATCTAGTTTTCTGTAAAAGAAAACATTGAGATGGCTGTCTGTCCGTCCGCACTTTTTCTGTCCGCCCTCAGATCTTGAAAACTACTGTGGCCAGAGGGCTGCAAATTGCTATGTTGATTATCCATACACCAATCATCAAACGTAACAAATTGCAGCCCTCTAGCCACAGTAGTTTTTTTTTTTTATGTAAGGGTAAAGTTAGCCATGACTGTGCGTCTGGCAAAGAGAGGCCACAACCGGGCCTTGGCTGAAAGTTTCATGTGTCGTGGCTGAGAGTTTCTAGTGCTAATCAAGTCCACGACTAAGAGATGATAAGATGGACAGGAAACGTTATCTAGGATAAAGATACTGAATCTAGATTATTATTATATTTCAGTAGATAAAACCTAGTCACATGAAACACTGATTCACAGGGGCCACTGACTTGAAATTCAAGCTTCCAAAGAATGCATGTTGCAACCTCCCACCGCAGACCCACACACACTGCAGCAGTAACTGATCATGATACAGAAACAGTGATTTGATATTTCATCGACCTGTGGGAGACGCGAATCCGCGACATCTGAGTGTCATTCCACTAACTAACCACTATACTATAGTAGATTCACATCACCCGTGCATATGATGTCTAGGCCTGTCCCTTACGACGCTCTTGATTGGCTGTTGATAAGCCAATCTCAGGGCTGGAAACTCTCAGTCTCTCTCGAGAGTTCACATAGGCAGGATGTATGTTCCACCTTTCTTTAGAGATAGGCCTTTCAAACGTATCCCCGAGGAGAGGTGGAACATACATCCTGCCTATGTGAACACTCGAGAGCCCTGAGAGTTTCCAGTGCTGTGACTGGCTTATCAACAGCCAATCAGGAGCGTCGTAAGGGACAGGCCTAGACTTCGGATGCACGGCTGATGTGAATCTACCATATGAATCAATTGTTTACTTAGCAACGGGACCTACAGCTTGCTGTGGGATCCGAACCACTTCGGGAAATGGATTCCTACCACCAGAAAGACATTCCTCTGATTTCACGTTGGCAGGGCGGGGTATCGAACCCGTACCCTGAGATCGGTAGTCAAGCACGTAACCGACCCGTCCAACTGTATAGCCCAACGGTACTAGATTTCGAGTCGCCTCAAAATGATAAAGAGAGACAATACAGTGACGTATATCTTAGTTGGCTGGCAGGATGTTACAGAGAAGGACATAATGAAGGACTTAGGCGTATCCTTCCCGTTCATGTGCGCGTAATCATTTTCGTATTGCACTGGGAAGAGGGAGGGATAAAAACCTTACAGAGAGAGAGAGTTACAAGGATTAGAATGTCCCTAAGACTTTTTAGTCCATCCGAGGAGACATCGAGTGCTCACTTATCTCTTGGAGCAGGTTTTCCTGTTCATTCACAATGTCCTAATGATTTTGTCTAGCTTTCTTTTAAACTCTTCCACGCTGTTGCTGTTTAGAACTGCTGGTGGCAGTCTGTTCCAGCGTCACGTCTCTTGTATGTGAAGAAGTTCCCACACTGGGATGCGTTGTATCTCTTTAGTTCCAGTTTCCATCCATTATTTCTTGTCTGGTTTATTCGCTTAACGTAAATAGGTATCTGTCAACTTTCGCTATGCCTTTCAGAATGCGAGAGAAGTTAATGAAACAAACAAGAATTTAAAAAGGTGTTTTATTCACTATAAAATAAGCATTATAGATATAATCACAGCCACTTCCATTAAGGAAGAAAATAAATATTTGTACAAAACCCTTATAGGCCACTGAGTTTCTGAACACGAGTTACTCTTTGGTCAGAATGGAATAAATATCGGAATAAATAAATAAATAGAAGCGTATACATTAACAGTCAACATCACACACACACACACACTACATACATACATATACTATATATATATATATATATATATATATATATATATATATATACACACACGGCGTATTTCAACCCATTTTCCTCGCTATTTGGTTTTCCCAGCTCCAGAGGCTTGACGCAACCAGTGACAAAATCAACCGGAAGTGACGTCACAGTCGAACATGTCGAATTGGACTGCGGTGCCGCTGGTCTCCAGCTCCTCTTCGGTGACTGTGGAAACGGTGCCGTTCTCGACGTGTAGGTACCGACCTGCAATAAGAGATTTGTTGAATTGATCAATAAACAACTAAGTAAATACACAAACAAAGCAAATAGATAAATATGTGTCTATGTGTGTAACAGCTCAAATGACAATGTCCCCAAGGTGCTCGAGACCTACCCGAGTGCATGTTCTGTATGACGTAATACGCGTCGCCCTCATCTTTCTTGAATATCCTGAAGAATCTGTTGTCTGTCCTTGTGGCTGACGTGACGTCACTCGATGCATCAGTCTGTCAAGTGAAGAGAATCGTTAGCCTTTCGTTAAAAAAAAGAACGCATATTGTTTGTTTGTTTCAGAATCTCCGTAGGAGAGATCATTTTCGATGGAACTGTGGTAGAGACTTAAGCACACACGCACATATATATAGGCCTACATAACACACGCGTGATACTTACGTGGACTCCAACTATCCCGCTGTCGTTTTCACTCAAATACTCTCCTCCTTGTTGGGATTCCATGACGACAAACTCTCCGCTGGCCAAGACTGTGACTCTGAATTTGTGCTTTCTCATACACACTGTTCGGGGAAGAAGAAGAAGAAGAACACGTCGTTAAGTGAAAGGAAGAGAAGACGATCTGTTTCTCAGCGTCATTTTATCAAGTTCACAGGTGAAGAATTCATCTCGAATTATCGTCGCATACTTACAGCTGTTGTTTTCCATTTGTCCCGAGCCAACGACTACAGATCCGTCATCGATATGCAAAAAGTTGATGAAGTCACTGTTGGGCCGAAGTTTAACGCCATGCGTCGACCAGTGCCTGCTCCTCTTGGGACTAATGCCTTCTGCTGAGCCTGCAATAGGACAATAGACTAAGATGAACTTCACGTGCTTGGTAGTCGATGCTGTAAAATCTACGGTTACGTATATCCCAGTTTCACTTTCGGATTTCTAAACGTTTTCCGTAAAAAAAAAAAAAGTGAAGCTTACGATTTTACCCTAGCAAGTGCTGTTGCAAATTTCAATAATAATAATGATGGTTATTATATAAACCCCTAATCTCAGGGAATAAGCCTACATGGGCCATCTACATGAAATTCAGGCTTCCAAAGAATATGCTGTTAATTTTTAAGAAGTTACACAAGATCATGGGAAAGTCTGCTAGAAAAGATCAGAGATTAGAAAAGGAAGAGAGATAAATGAATAAATGAATGGGTAAAAAGATCCAAATACGAATGAATGATTCGAGCCACTACGGAGGAAATGGTAACGCGATGAAAACATAGAAATAGCGAAAAACGTGTCCACTTACGCCGAGGCCTGTAGTGGGTACCAGAGTCGCTCAGGGGAGGAGATGAGAAATCACTATCTTCGATCGGGAGCAGATTCTGAAAGATGGAGAAATAAGTAAATTAAATAAGTATATAAGTAAGCGATAATAATAGCAGGTGAAAACTTAAGAAAGCAAAAGCGATCTTTAACTTTGTAGACAACAAAGTGTTTGGATTAAAATTCTCAAGTGAGAATCTAGAAGACGCACCACTGGAAAAGTGCAATGATATTGCTTTAAAGTTACCTAAGGCAGCAAAGTGCAGTGATGTTTCTCTATAAGAGTTATTTTCGAAGGTAATTTAAGGCAACTCTTTTCATGCCAGTTCAGTTGAAAGATAATGATTTTGAGCGGAAAAGAAGACTTACATTTGAGATGACGCTTTCGTCAGTCCTTTCTGTGGCTGGAGCTCGTAATCTGCATTTTGAGAAACATTATGAAATATCGTCATTGTGGATTACATTTTACTTATTATTATTATATTCTATATTATATTTCACTTATCACTATATTATATTTCACTTATTTGCTATATTACATTTCACTTATTGCTATATATCTTACACACCGTCAATGTGGATTACATTTTACTTATTATTATTATATTCTATATTATATTTCACTTATTACTATATTATATTTCACTTATTTACTATATTACATTTCACTTATTGCTATATATCTTACATAATATGCGGTCAGATATTATGTTAACGTGTACGTCAGAATTTTAGCTTTAGATTATTCTGCTATAACTGTAAACGCTCACTGAGATATTTCTATCAAATCAATACGTGGTTAGTGTGAAGCTAATTTAGAAAATTGCAAGGCATATATATATACATACATACATATATATATATACTATATATATATATATATATATATATATATATATATATATATATATATATATATATGTATGTGTGTGTGTGTTTGCTTTCGTATTATCCATCTCCTGTTCTCTCTTACCCAGTCAAGAATCCCAGGAGAAGAGCTACTCCCGAAACGCCGACGAAGGACTCATGGCTGTTGGGACTGGTCACGTCTGCCCCTGTAACGTTCTGTGGAAGTCTCATGGTGAGCGAAGGTCCTTCTTGAGTTACGGTAACGTCGAGATGTGGAGGCGTCCTTCCTACACGGGGAGAGAAGAGAAATGTTCAAAATGTTTCCAGAGATCCTGCTCAACTTTGGAGAGTAAGATAACAACCGTTTTTTCAATCTAGTATATGTAGTACTCTTGCATCGCTGACCGGGAGCGAGTTTTACCTCTAACAGCAGCTGAGAATGGACTGAGTCAAGTTCTTGCCCAACAACACTGTTTGACGATTGCACTGCTTGTGATTCTGCTGATCGCTAGTCACAATGTGGCCGGGTAATAGATTCGCCGGCTTATATACCGGTTCACGAGTAAACGGGGAAATTACTCTAGGACAGTCATCAGGCTGCGTTTCCGGGCCTCTCGCGAGCCGCGGTATGGTAGTGTTCTTGGGGAAAACGTTGCTTACGAACACTAACGTTCGTAGGACTCATGTCACGTGATGTAAGCTTAGCTATACGAGTAGTGATCGTACCCCATGAAAGTCCTATCTTTGCGACGCATGTTCTGACGAGAGGCGCCTGTCGAATCTTCTCAGGCGCCTAGGAGAAATAATAGAATAACGAAATGTACGTTGAGATTACCATGATCATATGACTGAATCGGGGGTTACTCATTAACACTGAATATAGAAGGATAGTCTGCCTCTTAATAGGAAAACAAGACAGTGCAACGTAGTTTATGTTTCTTCAGCGTAGGGCCGTTAAATTCATAATTTTTCTGCGAAAACAGCTTATTCAATAGGCTTCATACACACACCTTAATAGTTTGACGTCATTTGAAATATTGCCTATCGTACGTTCATGAGAGTAACGGGAGAAAAACCTCCTGAAACGGAGCTCTGAACGTTCCTGCCGTCCTATTGATTCTCGAGAGAAGAAGGAGGAGGGAGATGACTGTGTTTACCTGGACCTGGAAGTTCATTCGTACTCGTCTAGACCTCGATTCGTATGCTCATGGTTTCGTCTGCTCGAGGAGCGAGCAGATAATATCCCTTATGGAAAACGCTCATAAACTTTCTTTTTCCCTTTATAGTTTGACATTCTCCAGCAATGTGCCGTCGGTTCAATCTTCATTCTCTTTTCACATTAAAAGAAAAATAAATTGATCGATGTGCCCAAAGTTCATTGAGACTGTTACCGATTTATCATGATGATGCTGAGGCAAACCAGTCGTCAAAATTGCCAGTTTCTGATGCCTAAGCGTGATTTAGGCAATCACAGCCTACTGGGTTGATGCTTAATCCCATAACTGAAACAAGGAACTTACAGTTCATTCTCCAGCTACAAATAAATAAATAAATTAATTAGTAAAGATAAATAAATAAATACATAAATAAACTCATGATTTCTTTATACATGTAGAAGTCAATAATTCAAAAGTTCCTTTTGCATCTTCCTTAGAATAATTCTAATCGTCTTTTATTTAATGAATATTCCTTCAATTTAAGTGAAAGTATTTTTTTTTTCATGGCTATATCCCGGATGCCTTATCTCGAAAGCTCCCGTGGGCGCGCGCGCCATTTTTTGTTGTTGTTTGTTTATGTCGGTTTTCAGTGAATTTGGTTGCTTTATTTACTAACTCACTGATATGATGAACTTCAATAAAGCACAGACAAGTCTTTGGTTTTGTGTAAAAGGAAACTATTGAGAGGGCTTTGTTTGTCTGTTCGCCCTCAGATCTTCAGAACTACTGAGGCCAGAGGGCTGCAAATTGGTACGTTGATCGTCCACCCTCCAATCATCAAACATACCAAATTGGAGCCGCCTAACCTGAGTAGTTTTTAATTTATTTAAGGTTAAAGTTAGCCATGGATCGTGCGTCTTCACTTGACCGTAACTGGGGGGCAACTGAGCACTGCCCGGTCACGGATGAGAGTTTTATAAAGCAGCACATCGAGATTATCATACAGCATTATACGCTGTACAGAAAACTTCGGTGCATTTTTTTTTACTTGTTTATTTATTTATATATTTACTTTTTAGATTGGCGGCGTTCGTACGTATTCAGGCAACTACAAACACAGAGTAATGATCAGACTTCAGTCATCCAAACGTTATTGTCGGATTCGTGAGTGATAGAAGTTTGTGGAAAAAAAAAAAAAAACGACGGCTCTTTTCAAAGATCAACGGAACCAAGTCTGTAGAGTAGTCATTCATTTCTGTCGAAACGAAAGAAAACGTCTCATGCAGCTGCTAAGTTCGAGGGCTTGAAAATTATATATATATATATATAGATATATATATATATATATATATATATATATATATATATACTATATGTAGTATATGAATTTTTATCACATCACCGTGATTCATATACACGCATTCACCTACAAATGTCCTTGAATATCCAATTCGCTGTACCTCGGAATTAATGTATCTTCATAAATGTTAACCCAAGTAGAATTTTTTGGATATTAAAGGACATTTGTTGCTAAATACACACACACACACACACACACACACACACACACACACACACACACACACACACATATATATATATATATATATATATATATATATATATATATATATATATATATATATATATATATATATATATATAAACATACTTCACTAAAGCGCCCCCTGTAAAGAACAAGATAATGAAAAGAGCGCTAAACATATTGCAAGCAGAGGTCAGTCATGAAAGCAGTCCAGATAGACAGACAGACGGTGGTCATGAACTACCGGGCGAAACGTGCGGGCCAGACGGACACGCAACAGCAAACTTCAATACCTCGTTTCATACAGGTGACAGACAACGTAGAATCCCAGCCCGGGATTTCAGTGGGTCTAATAAGCTTACGTATCCAGTAAAAGAAAGTTATTATTGAGATGGTGTTGAACGTCCGTCAGCAGTTTTTTTCTGTCCGCCCTCAGTTTTCAAAACTGCCGACGCTCTTGAAGGGAATGAGTTTCGATTCCTGACTACAATACTGCTGTAATGAGTGAAGCTGGGGGCAGAATTCTATCACAAAATACAACAGAGTTTTAGAGAACCAGTACTGTGCAGCAGAACGGGATCCACAGGTAGAACATACACAAGCAGTGGGTGGGCTCCATTGTAGCGCGGAATGAGGCAGAAGAGTATTTTTAGGAAACAAGTTGCAGATGGTCAATTAGTATGTTGATCATCCACCTTCCAGTCATCAAAAGTACCAAATTGCAGCCCCCCTGGTCTCCTCAGTAGTTTGTATTTTATCGAAGGTTAAATTTAGCCACGATGGTGCTTCTGGCAACAATATAGCATAGGCCTACACCGGGCCGTGGTTAAAGTTCCATGAGCCGCGGCTCATAGAGCATTATACCGACAGATAAATCTATTTTGTGGGAGCCTTGATTATATGACGTAGCTGCTGTACAGTTAACTCGATTGCGCCGAAACGTATTTGTTTTCATTTATGGTCACGCGACCTCGCTTCGCCTGAGATCTTGGGACGGGAGAGTTGGGGGGGCTGTTGTCGGGCGGGCGTCGAACCTGTTGATTCGTCAATACTACGCGGTTAGAGATGGCTTGGTGTCTGGTATATTGCGCGCACGCGCAATGACCAGCCCTTCATTTCTGCTGCTCTTTATCTAAGGTTTAAAATGGAATGAAGGGAATCAAATAATTATCTCTCTCTCTCTCTCTCTCTCTCTTCTTTGTCTGTAGGTGGCCTGCGCAAACAATGCTGATCTGAGGTGAGCTGAAAGTTCATTAGCATTGACAATATATTCATTGATTAATTATTTGCATTTTATTTATTTATTTGAACGATTTACTTCAGTAAAAAAAAAATCATTGTTAGACCAAATAAAGCAATAACGTCTATGATAGCTTTCAGCTGAGACCATCACCCAACGAATTTTCCCGCTATTGGAGAATCTGCTTCCTTAGAGCTACATGAACATGTCATGTTTTCATTAACCACAATGGCCTCTTAACGTCTCGCTTTCTACACATTTTGGAAACACTTGTAACTACTAAGCCTATAGATCTAAATGAAGAGAGCAATGAAGATATTCTGATGCCCGGCCGGGATTCGATCTCGGGTCCGGGGCATCAGAACGAGTCAACAATTATTACCTGTTAATGGATTTTCAAAAGAGCTTTTAACCATTATTCTAATCGTGGCCAGCATTCGTTATCTAGTGATGTAATCTGTATTCGCTTTCTCTTTAGTTGTCTGTAAAAGAAAACTATTAAGATGGATTTGCCTGTCCGCCCTCAGATCTTCAAAACTACTGAGACCAGAGGGTTGCAAATTGGTACGTTGATCACCCACCCTCCAATCATCAAACATACCAAATTTCAGCCCTCTACCCTCGGTAGTTTTTACTTTATTTAGGGTCACAGTTAACCATAATCGTGCATCGTGCGACTTCACTGGCGAGGATATAGCATAGGCCACCACGGGGTGGTGGTTAAAGTTTCCTTAGCCGCAGCTCATACAGCATTATACCGAGACCACCGAAAGACATATATATTTATATATACATATATAGTATATATATACATTTATATATATAATATAATGTAATATACGTATATTTATATACATAAGAGAACTAACCACATATAAATCGAGTTTACTTCAGTGGACGATAGACATTTTCTAGCACTGCTATTGTAGTGATGATAGTATCCCGGCCGTTACGAAGCGCCTTCGGTAACCTGCATTTGAGAGTTTCCTATCTGCTGGAGCCAGAACATTTTGAGAGAGAAGCCATTGGCCCACTCAACAACAACAAAACAGCTCAGATTCTCAAAATCTGAAAAAGGAAAGAGAGAGCGGCGCGACTTCCTTCCGAGATCATGACGGGTTTCCTTCCTACTTATAAACTTTATCGTACTGTATAAGACTGTTTCCAACACATAGCTACTATAGCTGGTTCACTTAAAGTAGATTCTTGGAGGAGTCATATGCCTGCGAGCCGTTCGTCTGGCGGCCGCTGATTGGCTGGGAGCTGCCTACCTCCTGGTGTTAGCCAATCAGCGGCCGTCAAACAAACGTCTCGTAAACATAGGGATCATCCAAGAATCTACCTTAGGTCAGATCTGATTACGGTTTTCCACAGCTTCCGGCTGATGCTTAGGGCTGACGTCACGGCGTTCTCCGTAAATAGGAGGGAGTTGCTTTCCTTGTCCTGTTTTATCCCAGAAGGAAATCTTGTCTCGAAGGTGAAGATATAATAAATCTTTTCACGGATAAGGAGCTGATTTTCATTCTCGCTGTAGGACTTCTCAGTGCCAGAGGTCCTCCTCACACCGTTGGACTGCGTATAACCACCGCCATCTTGAATTCAAGATGGCGGTGGTATAACCGCCTCCCCGAGGTTGTCGTCCGACTGGAACTTCATAAACTTCAAGGGAAGTTGCAGTGCGTGACTACCCTAAAACTATCTTCCTTGCATTTTAATCCATTTTCATCTATTAGTGAATAGATTTATTTTTAATATGTTGGATCTCTTCCTTGTGCTTCGTCTTACTTCTTGCTAATATTCTTTGGAGGCTTGAATTTCAAGTGAATTAATGGCCTCTTTAGTGGGATTCTTCCATATGGGTAGCCTCCATTTTTTGGATGATAATAATAATAATAATAATAATAATAATAATAATAATAATAATAATAATAATAATAATAAATAATAATAATAATAATAATAATAATAATAATAATGTAGCATCTCCATATTTCCTTATTTTCTTCTCTTGTCCATTTCTTCCTTTGGTTTGCTTCTGTAGCTCCAATCTCAGGCTGTTGGTTATTGTCGTTGTGGTGGTCAGTTGCTGGATGACGACCTCCAAGTACCTGACCGTCTTCCCCTTCAATTGGGTTGAATACCTGGCTGCCGGACGAAGCTCCTCTGTTGCCAGAGGTTCCATTTACGTCGTTGTCGTTTATTCCTTCATTTCTTTCCATCATTGCTGAGCAAAAAAAAAAAATAAATAAAAAAAAAAATAAAAAAAAATAATAATGGATATGAGCATCATGGTCAATATAAACTTGCATACATCTTGATGGCTCAGTGGTTATAGTCGATATACCACCTTGCTCCCGACTCAGAAAGGTATATCAGCTCATATTTTGCCAGGGCTATAGGATTACCACGCGTAATTCACTTTAGATCTGTTTCTCCAGAGTAAAAGTGAATTGGATATTAATTTCACATGATATGCGTGAATTTTAAAATCTAGCGGTTACTAGAGAGGATGAGTATCAGTCTTTACGGTGTCTGAAATGGCATTCTAGACGCCAGGAGTTGCAAGAAACCAGCATTTTCTCTGTTCGCAGATTAGTGGTCTCTCTCTCTCTCTCTCTCTCTCTCTCTCTCTCTCTCTCTCTCTCTCTCTCATCCAAGAGAAAGTTAGAAGAGAGAAGAACGAAAGAGTGAAAGTCAGGTCGTTTTTTTTTTATTTCATCTTTCTTAGCTTTTTCGCTATTCTTACAGCAACTTTTTTTTTACTTGTCTTGACAATTTCGAGCACAACAAAAGTTGATAAGTTTAGTCGTAAAGTAACGAACAACATGCATTTTTCATTCTTTTTATTATATTTTTTGCAAAAGATAAAATAATGCAAAATAGAATATTTAATTCCGTTTGCGTCTTAGATACCCAAAGAATTCCACAATCAAAAACTTGGCATGCGATGTTCTCAGAACCGTATGACGTCATCGAGTGAAACCTCTTTATTAAAAAAAAGAGTAGCGACGTTTTTAGCCAATAGGACATCATCTTCTTAAAGCTATAGATCCTGCAAGAGTGGATCACGATGATATAGCAGGTGCTGGAGTATTATAGTTGTAGTGGTGGTGGTAGTCGTAGCCTCTAAAACGGCACATCATCTGGATGACAACGCTACCGGGGAAAAGGATGTAAGATTGCTTCATCAGTGTAACGTTGTCCCCTGGTGGTCAGTCAGTATAAGGATGCTTTATGACGCAACATTTCGTTTACTTACGTTTCTTCTGAACTTAACGGAATCATCCTGAGAAAAAACAATAGTTACACCATGTGTCGAAGACGCTGGTCAACTTGTTTTCGATTACCGAACGTACTAAAAAAAAAAGGGTGGGGCTTGGGGAGAGGTTTTCTTCGTGTGACAAAATGTCGATTCATTGATAAGATTTCCGCTGTGTGAAAGGGCAGCGGATCCTATACTATTTTCTCGTGAAGGGAATCTAGAAACTAATGTATCTAGAGAGAAAAAAAAATGTGTATTCTGATTGCACCATTGATGACCTCCTAGAATAAGCGCGTCACTATCATAGCGAATCAGTGTCTGTCAAGGGGAAAGTACCATGCTGGTTCTATGGAAGAAGAAGAAGAAGAAATGACGGTTGTCCAACGTTTCGCTGACATCTTACGTTTGCATTTCATCTGCGAAGGGGATGTTGGCTATCTGTCTCCTGCCATAGCCGGGGGGAAACGGAATTGCCGCAGAGGTATTGTCCCGGGCTCTTCATTTGTTTCTCACGTGAGAAATACTCAAAATGTCCCCTAGGGATCTGAATGTCAGGCCGCTTGTGATTAGCTGGACCACTTTCGTGAGCTGGACGAAGGGGAAACATCTTGAGGGAATAATTCTCGTCAGTGAGCTATAGATAGATGGCTGAACTTTCTAGTATTTATGATGCTAAGTCTCTCGCGGGATGGGAGGAGGTGTCCAATAAGCTACCTTCTCACGAGGCATCATTCCATTCCAGTTCGAATAGAAAGATTATTGGACTGTTTGTCTTTGTGACTGTAGAGAGAAAGAGAGAGGGCGGGTGGGGCGGGGGGGGGGGGGGGGGGAGAGATCACGAGTTTCAGAGAGAGAGAGAGAGGGAGGTGGGGTGATCACGAGTTTCAGAGAGAGAGAGAGAGAGAGAGAGAGAGAGAGAGAGAGAGAGATATCACGAGTTCCCGAGAGACCTTACCTTCAGACCTTACACCTTGTTCGGGTTGCCCCAGGTCCCTCAGAGTGAGGCACCTCTAATGTCTACCAGATAGTTGCTATTGCATCTTCCGGTATATTTTGCATCTTCCAATCTTGGATGGTCTGGGATGCAGCTTAGATATTTGTCGAGCTTATTCTTAAACACATCTACGCTCACTCCTGATATATTCCTCAGATGAGCTGGCAACGCATTGAATAACCGCTGGATTGTCGATTCTGGTGCGTAGTGGATTAATGTCTTGTGTGCTTTTCTTATTTGTCCTGGTATAGTTTTGGGCACTATTAATTTACCTCTGCTTGCTCTTTCTGATATTTTTAGCTCCATGATGTTTCCGGCAATTCCTTCTATCTGTTTCCATGCCTGAATTATCGTGTAGCGTTCTCTTCTCCTGTAAAGGACCTCTGTACACTCTCTATTTGTGCAATATCCTTTTGGTAGTGTGGGTACCATATCATATTGCAATATTTGAGTGGACTACGAACATACGTTTTATAAAGCATAATCATGTGTTCAGCTTTTCTTGTTTTGAGTGCCGTAACAACATTCCCATTTGTGCTTTGCATTTTGCCAATAGAATTGCTATTTGATCATTGCATAACATGTTCCTATTCAACATCACACCAAGGTCTTTAACTGCTTCCTTATTAGTGATTGTCTCGTTATTAGGTTCCTAATATGCATATAGCCTTCCTTCTCTATCTCCATAATTCATTGATTCAAATTTATCAGAGTTAAATACCATCCTATTTACCTCTGCCCATTCATATACTTTGTTACGGTCTCTTTGTCGCGCGTTCCTATCTTCATCACAAGTAATTTCTCTACTTATTCTTGTGTCATCGGCGAAACTACTCACTACCGAGTCCTTAACATTACTGTCTATGTCTGCAATCATAATAATAGACAGCAATGCAGCTAGCACCGTACCTTGTGGCACACCGGATATTACCTTAGCTTCATCCGATTTCTCATCGTTTGCAATAACTATCGGTTTTCTGTTGTGTAAAAAAGAAAGTGTGAGAGAGAGAGAGATCACGAGTTTCGGAGAGACCTTACCTTACCTTACAGACCTTACATGTTGTTCGGGTTGTCCCAGGTCCCTCAGTATGAGGCACCTCTAATGTCTACCAGAGAGTTGCTAGTACGTCTTCCGGTATATTTTGCATCTTCTAATCTGTGATGGTCTGGGATGCAGTTTGGATATTTGTCGAGCTTATTCTTAAACACATCTACGCTCACTCCTGTTATATTCCCCAGATGAGCTGGCAACGCATTGAATAGACGCTGCATTATCGATGCTGGTGCGTAGTGGATTAATGTCCTGTCTGCTTCCTTATTTTTCCTGGTATAGTTTTGGGCACTATTAATCTACCTCTGCTTGCTCTTTCTGATATTTTTAGCTTCATGATGTTTTCAGCTATTCCTTCTATCTGTCTCCATGCCTGAGTTATCATGTAGCGTTCTCTTCTCCTTTCTAGACTATATAATTTTAAGGATTGTAGTCTTTCCCAGTAGTCAAGGTCCTTAACTTCTTCTATTCTAGCTGTAAAGGACCTTTGTACACTCTCTATTTGTGCAATATCCTTTTGATAGTGTGGGTACCATATCATATTGCAATATTCAAGTGGACTACGAACATATGTTTTATAAAGCATAATCATGTGTTCAGCTTTTCTTGTTTTGAAATGCCGTAACAACATTCCCATTTTTGCTTTACATTTTGCCAATAGAATTGCTATTTGATCGTTGCATAACATGTTCCTATTCATCATCACACCAAGGTCTTTAACTGCTTCCTTATTTGTGATTGTCTCATTATTAGGTCCCCTATATGCATATAGCTTTCCTTCTGTCTCCATAGTTTATTGATTCAAATTTATCAGAGTTAAATACCATCCTATTTACCTCTGCCCATTCATATACTTTGTTACGGTCTCTTTGTCGCGCGTTCCTATCTTCATCACAAGTAATTTCTCTACTTATTCTTGTGTCATCGGCGAAACTACTCACTACCGAGTCCTTAACATTACTGTCTATGTCTGCAATCATAATAATAGACAGCAATGCAGCTAGCACCGTACCTTGTGGCACACCGGATATTACCTTAGCTTCATCCGATTTCTCATCGTTTGCAATAACTATCTGTTTTCTGTTGTGTAAAAATTCTTTTAACCATCTTCCTACTTTATCCACTATAGTGACTATATTATGTTTTCTAATTTTCTTCGCTAATATATTATGGTCTACCTTGTCAAAAGCTTTTGCAAAGTGTAGATAAACCACATCTGTTTCATTTCCGCTTTTCATATTTTTGTATCTGTTCTCACGGTGGACTAACAGTTGGGTTTGTGTACTTTTTCCGGGTAAAAAACCATGTTGTCCAATATTAAACAGATTATTTTTTATTAAATGTTTCATAATATTTTTCTTCATTACCCTTTCATACACTTTCATAATATGTGATGTTAGACTCACAGGCCTATAATTACTTGCCTCTAGTCTTGATCCACTTTTGAATGTAGGGGTAATATATGCTAATTTGTGCTCATCATAAATCTTGCCTGTATCTACACTTTGTCTTAATAATATTGCAAGTGGCTTTGCAATAGAATGAACTACTTTCTTTAACAAAATAGCAGGAACTCCATCAGGCCCTGCTGCAGCTCCATTTTTAATTTCATTAATAGCCTGCACAATATCAGCTTCAGAGAGAGAGAGAGAGATCACGATTTCCGAAGAGAGAGAGAGAGAGATCACGAGTTCTAGAGAGAGAGAGAGATCACGAGTTCCAGAGAGATCACGAGTTCCAGAGAGAGAGAGAGAGAGAGAGAGAGAGAGAGAGAGAGAGAGAGAGATGGAGGGAGAGATCACGAGTTCTAGAGAGAAAGAGATAGAGAGAGAGAGAGAGAGAGAGAGAGAGAGAGAGAGAGAGAGATCACGAGTTCCAGAGAGAGAGAGAGAGAGAGAGAGAATGAAAATCTTGAAGACGTTTAGGGTAACGTTAAGTGGTAAACAAGGCCCCAAATGGGGGTAGCGCCCTCAGTGCACCTCACGCGGTGTACTGTAGGAATTACTGAAGGTTCTTTGCAGCGTCCTTCTGTTTCTTAGCTGCGACTTCTTTCATTCCTTTGACTGTACCTCCGATGATCATATTCTCACTTCCTTCTTACTTTCCACCGTCTCCTAAGGACCGTTTCATACTGTAACTGGCAGGTTTTCCTCCTGTTACACCTTTCAAACCATCTTTACTTTTAATTAGTTTCCCCTTTCAGTGCTGAATGACCTCATAGGTCCTAGAACGTGGTCTTAGCCTAACTCTTATGTTCCATTCCGTTCCAAGCAAGGCAGATAATCAAGGAAATGATAATCAATAAAATCCATCTGATATCAGCTTTAGGTTTCCTCTTCAAGGCTATCAGACAGGCCTTTGTAGCACAACTCAAGAGATGAGAGGAGATTAGGGAAAGCGAAAGTACAGGAAAGTGGAAGCAACCTTGGTACAACCTAGTTCTTGATCATGAGTGTCTTCCAACACGGACTTCGCTGATGATGCATAATAGCTGTCATGTCGATGTCATACACTGGTGTTTCCGTTGTCTGCTGGGGTTTTCCTCTAAATTGTAATATCCTATCATGATAGCGCGACTACATTTCTCTGGACACTTTCCTGATGTGATATTATCGTCGCTATTTCAGCACATGAAGCATATTCACATGAAACAAGGACACCAAAGGTGCCACCAAAGAATGTTGGTTTTAACCCCCCGCCGCTAAAGACCCCACACTGCAGCAGTAACTGAACGTGACACAGCGCCACTCTATACCAGCGGACCGTATATAGCGTCTTATCTGGCAATAATGGGACGTCTATGAGAAAAGTCTCATCTGTTACGAACGTACGCTGGAATTCCGCGAGGAAGATATTCCTTCCCATCACATTTTTTTTTACATATAAAGGAATGATATTATTTCATTTCCCCAATCCGTTGGAACCTTTCCCAGCTCCACTCTTACCTGACGCATCTTGGTCAGTTACCGGGTTCTTAAGCATTTGATTACGCTCTCTACAGCAACTTCCAGAACGTTGTAAAATTTGCACCAACGCTCACCTCCGGATTGCATTCGAGAGATCTTCAGACACAAT
>NC_087212.1:68866179-68911179 GCF_015104395.2 Macrobrachium nipponense | reverse complement strand
TATATCTATATATATATATATATATGTAAAGTATATATATACACATATACATATGTATATAAAGTATGTAAATTCTCGTTGTCTTTTATAATTTATATTTTTATCTGTTTATTTATCAGTACGTTAATTTTTTTCCTTTCTAATTACTGATCCCATCTTTCTATAGTACCCGTCGCCTTCTGTTACACCTTTTAAATGGACGCCACATCCTTTGAAAGCTCGAATTTCGAGTCAGTGGGCCCTTTGGTGGCTTGTTCCATATGGATAAGGTTCATCTTCTGAATGATAATAATAGTAAACACCAATGTAAGTCAGAAAAACTGAGGCTTTCTTCAGCGTGGTAACCCAGTAAGTTCTCCGCTGGAAATGTGTCTACTTCAGATGGCCATATAAAAGATGTACTGTGGAAGAGACCAAAACTCATAGTGACGCTTGTACAGAAGAAGAGGACCGTAACCTCTAACAACTCAGGCCCGTCGTACCCAGAGCTTTTATAGATGGGGGTGGGATCGTTTTTCCCAAAACTGGACCTTTTCCTCTACAAATGTCATTGCATATATAGGTATAGTAGATTCACATCAGCCGTGCATTTGATGTCTTGATCAGTCCCTTTCGACACTCCTGATTGGCTGCTGATAAGCCAATCACAGGGCTGGAAACTCTGTCTCTCTCGAGAGTTCACATAGGCAGGATGTATGTTCCATCTCTCCTAAGGTTTACGTCTTTCAGGAGAGGTGGAACATACACCCTGCCTATGTGAACTCCAGCCCTGTGATTGGCTTATCAACAGCCAATCAGGAGCGCCGTAAGGAACTGATCTAGACGTCAAATGCACGGTTGGTGTGAATATTATACAAGGTGAAATGCTTGCTAATTTTATTTTTGTTACATTAAGAAGAAAAATTGGGCGCCTATGCGGTCTGTGCTCTTCTACCCGACTAGATGTTATTCAAAGTACTGGCTTTGGTTAACAGAATTTTACTTATAATGTTGAAAGTTTGCACTGAAAATCAAGATTATTTCTTCAGTTTTATTGGTTGGATCATTTATTATGTTAACGATTTGATGCATATTACTTTATTGGATGTTATGTTATGTACTTTGACTTCACAAAAAAAAACAATAATTACTTATTACTTTGTAAGTAGAGTTCGATGAAAAGGATAGTCACAGAAAATATGGACTTCCAGAATTTTTTTTTTTTTTTTTGGGGGGGGGGCGGTGGGGAAGGGGTCGTTCGACCCCCTTCTCGGTACAAGCCTGAACTCAGTCTTAAGAAGAAAAAGTTCCTGGCAGGCTGCAAATTTTCCAGTTAAAATCAAAGCTTCAAGAATCTGGCATTAAAACCGACACCTATAGTAAGCATCGTATGGACTCTGAACAGGACCCAGTTAAGAACATTGGTTGGGTTTTAACCCGGTATGTGTCCATCCACCTTTGCAAAGGCGCGTTCAGTAGGAGCCCGTTGTGGATTACCGCCAAAACACAAACAAAAGACTGCAAATATCATAAAGAGAATGACACCAGAAGAGATATTGGTCCTAGATGTCGATCCCCTGAAAACCAGTGGGAGTCACCATTTGGTAATAATCCCGGTAGTGGAAAAGTTAAGTATATCTTAGTTTAACCAGACCACTGAGCTGATGAACAGCTCTCCTAGGGCTGGCCCGATGGATTAGATATTTTTACGTGGCTAGGAACCAATTGGTCACCTAGCAACGGGACCTACAGCTTATTGTGGGATCCGAACCACATTATATCGAGAACTGAATTTCTATCTTCAGAAATAAATTCCTCTGAATCCGCGTTGGCCGCGCAGACAATCGAACTTTGGACCACAGGATTGGTAGGTGAGCTACTTGTCCAACGAGGAGCCTTTCGTCAGTGGAGAAAGCAATGAAAACAAGACTTACTACAAACGACCGAGACAAGTATGGGAGAAGAGTGTAATCGCGCGAACGAAAGCTGGATCCAGAAATAGCGAACCAAGAGCAGTCATTTTCCGTTGCGCCACGATTCGAGAACAGAAACCGGTGATTTCACTTGAATCAAAGAAAGAGCGCACGGCATTCCACAAAGCTCTCACTCATCGCTTGCTTGCTGCTGCTATTTCCTCATGATTCCCGAAGGGGAAGGACATTCTTTCCTACGTCATGGGACAGTGCCGCTTTCATCTTTCCTAGCAGTCGTATTTATACGAACAAGTTGGAGTTATTGGTGAACTTTTGTAAAACGAAATCCTTCTCAGCTAATATTAAATATATATATATATATATATAGATATATAATATATATATACGTTATATATATATATATATATATATATATTAATATATATATATGTGTGTGTGTGTGTGTGTGTGTGTGTGTGTGTGTGTGCGCGCGCATGTGTGTATACACGTCTGTGATATATATATGTATATATATACACACACACATATATATATGTATATATGTATATACATTCATACATAATTAACCACTTGAAAATTGTATAACACTACATACATAGCAGGCATTTCTTTTCACTAATTCAAGTACATTAACCACGGATGTTCCATTGAACGTCCACTATTCTAGGAAAAACTACGATTACTAGACCCATAATTAGAGCAAAAAAAAATTTTGACGTAAAACCTGACCTAACCCCGGTTACTTTCTATACTTCCTGTACTCTGTAACCAGTCTATACAACTGACATTACGTACCACAGGATTTCACGATGACATCTTGCATTCGTCAATTCGCCGTCGAGAAAGAGAAGTGCTCTCCTCCTTCTTTTGGTCGTTCGCTCTGTATCTAGGATATCCTGACGTGTAATTTCCTGCGCGGGAAGAGTCGAAAGTCACATGACTCCGCTTGTTTACTACGGGCCAGTTGGGCATGACCGTCAAAACTTCCAGACAAAACTTCCAGACAGAACTTCCAGGAAAAGGCTGTAAATATCGTAACAGCAATGTCGCAGATAAATTATTTCCTGGAAATTTTAACGTAATATTAGTCCTGGATACGATCCCCAGAATTTGTGCTGGGAGATAAGGACCCCAAAGGAATATTAGTCCTAGATAACGATCCCCAGAATTTGTGCTGGGGAGATAAGGACCCCAGAGGAATATTAGTCCTAGATAACGATCCCCAGAATTTGTGCTGGGGAGATAAGCCCGAAGAGGATAGTCCTGATAACGAACCCCGAATTTGTGCTGGGAGATAAGGACCCCAGAGAATATTAGTCTAGATAACGATCCGGGAATGTAGGAGGAATATTAGTCTAGATAAGATTCCCGGAATTTTGTGGGGAGTAAGGACCCCAGAGGAATATTAGTCCCTAAGATTAAGGAATTCCCGGATTGTGCCTGGGGAGATAAGGACAAAGAATTTGGTCCTAGATACCCGAATCTAGAATTTGTGATGGGAAGATAAGGAGCCCAGAGAAATATTAGTCTTAGATAACGATTCCCGAAATTTGTGCTGGGAAGGTTATGGAACCCCAGAGGAATATTAGTCCTGGATAACGATCCCGGAAATTTGTGCTGGGGAAGGATAGACCCCAGAAATATTAGTCCTAGATAACGATTCCGGCGGGCCCAATTTGTGCTGGGGAAGATAAGGACCCCAGAGAAAAATATTAGTCCCTAGATAACGATTCCCGGAATTTGTGCTGGGAGAAAGGACCCCAGAGGAATATAGTCCTAGATAACGATTCCCGGAAATTTTGTGCTGGGAGATAAGGACCTCGAGGATATTAGTCCCTAGATAACGATCCCTTAGAATTTGGTGCTGGGACGATAAGGAGCCCAGAGAAATATTTAGTTCTTTAGATAACATTCCGAATTTGTGCTGGGGAGGTATGACCCCAGAGGATTATTAGTCCTTAGATACGACCCTAGATTGTGGGAGTGAGATAAGGCCCAGAGAAATATTAGTCAGGAAACGATCCCCGGAATTTGTGCTGGGAGATAATGGACCAAGAGAATATTTAGTCCTGGGATAACATCCCAGGAAATTGTTGCCCTGGGGAGATAGGACCAGAAGAAATATAATAGACCTAGATAAACCGGATCCCCAGAATTTGTGCTGGGAGAATTAAGACCCAGAGAAATAATTAGACCTTAGCTAACGATCCCCAGGGAATTTGTGGCTGGGGAGATAAGGACCCAGAGAAATATTAGTCCCCTGAGATAACGAAATTCCCGATTTATGCGGGGATTGGATAAGGAACCCAGAGCATATTAGTTCCCTAAGGAAATTAACGATCCCCGGAATGTGCTGGGAGGAATAAGGACCCAGAGAAATATTAGTCCTGGATAACGAAATTCCCGAGAATTTGTGCTTGGGGAGATTAAGGACCCCGGAAAATATTAAGTCAACTGGATTACGATTTCCCGGAATTTGGTTATGCTGGGAGAGATAAGTCCCAGAGAACAATTCCCAGAATGTGCGGGGAGGTAAGGACCCCAGAGAAATATTAGTCCTGGATAACGATTCCCGGAATTTGTGCTGGGGAGGTATGGACCCCAGAGAAATATTAGTCTTGGATAACGATTCCCGGAATTAATGCTGGGGAGATAAGGACCCCAGAGGAATATTAGTCCCAGATAACAATTCCCAGAATTTGTGCTGGGGAGATAAGGACCCCAGAGGAATATTAGTCCTGGATAACGATTCCCGAATTTCGTGCTGGGGAGGTATGGACCCCAGAGAAATATTAGTCTTGGATAACGATTCCCGGAATTTATGCTGGGGAGATAAGGACCCCAGAGAAATATTAGTACTAGATAACGATTCTGGAATTTGTGCTGGGGAGATAAGGACCCCAGAGAAATATTAGTCCTAGATGACGATCCCTGGAATTTGTGCTTGGGAGACAAATATTAGTCCTGGATAATGATTCCAGTATTTTGTGCTGGGGAGATCTTTGCAGACCTCACCTTACAGACCTTACATCTTGTTCGGGTTGCCCCAGGTCCCTCAGTGTGAGGCACCTCTAATGTCTACCAGAGAGTTGCTAGTACATCTTCCGGTATATTTTGCATCTTCCAATCTTGGATGGTCTGGGATGCAGTTTAGATATTTGTCGAGCTTATTCTTAAACACATCTACCCTCACTCCTGTTATATTCCCCAGATGAGCTGGCAACGCATTGAATAGACGCTGCATTATCGATGCTGGTGCGTGGTGGATTAATGTCCTGTGTGCTTTCTTTATTTTTCCTGGTATAGTTTTGGGCACTATTAATCTACCTCTGCTTGGTCTTTCTGATATTTTTATCTCCATGATGTTTTCAGCTATTCCTTCTATCTGTTTCCATGCCTGAATTATCATGTAGCGTTCGCTTCTCGCGTGTTTCTTAGGCACTATATAATTTAAGGATTGTAGTCTTTCCCAGTAGTCAAGGTCCTTAACTTCTATTCTAGCTGTAAAGGACCTTTGTACACTCTCTATTTGTGCAATATCCTTTTGACAGTGTGGGTACCATATCATATTGCAATATTCAAGTGGACTACGAACATATGTATTATAGAGCATAATCATGTGTTCAGCTTTTCTTGTTTTGAAGTGCCGTAACAACATTCCCATTTTTGCTTTACATTTGGCCAATAGAATTGCTATTTGATCATTGCATAACATGTTCCTATTCATCATCACACCAATGTCTTTAACTGCTTCCTTATTTTGATTGTCTCATTATTAGGTCCCCTATATGCATATAGACTTTCCTTCTCTGTCTCCATAGTTTATTGATTCAAATTTATCAGAGTTAAATACCATCCTCTTTACTCTGCCCAATCATATACTTTGTTAAGGTCTCTTTGTAGCGCGTTCCTATCTTCATCACAAGTAATTTCTCTATTTATTCTTGTGTCATCGGCGAAACTACTCACTACCGAGTCCTTAACATTACTGTCTATGTCTGCAATCATAATAACAAACAGTAATGCAGCTAACACCGTACCTTGTGGCACACCGGAAATTTCCTTAGCTTCATCCGATTTCTCATCGTTTGCAATAACTATCTGCTTTCTGTTGTGTAAAAATTCTTTTAACCATCTTCCTACTTTATCCACTATATTATGTTTTCTAATTTTCTTTGCTAATATATTATGGTCTACCTTGTCAAAAGCTTTTGCAAAGTGTAGATAAACCACATCTGTTTCATTTCCGCTTTTCATATTTTTGTATATGTTCTCACGGTGGACTAACAGTTGGGTTTGTGTACTTTTTGCGGGTACGAAACCATTAGACAGATTATTTTTTATTAAATGTTTCATAATATTTTTCTTCATTATCCTTTCATACACTTTCATAATATGTGATGTTAGACTCACAGGCCTATAATTACTTGCCTCTAGTCTTGATCCACTTTTGAATGTAGGGGTAATATATGCTAATTTGTGCTCATCATAAATCATGCCTGTATCTACACTTTGTCTTAATAATATTTCAAGTGGCTTTGCGATAGAATGAACTACTTTCTTTAACAAAATAGCAGGAACTCCATCAGGACCTGCTGCAGCTCCATTTTTAATTGCATTAATAGCCTGCACAATATTAGCTTCATTAATATCTATGTCAGCTAAATATTCACTATTTTTGTCCCTTACTTCTATATCATTATCTTCATTATCTATTTTAGGGGTGAATTCTCTCTTATATCGTTCTGCCAATATGTTGCAAATTTCCTTTTTTTCATTCGTTAATCTCCCTTCAATTCTTAGAGGGCTTATTTCTATTCTTCTTTTATTCATCTTTTTCGCGTATGAGTATAATAGTTTGGGGTTTTGCTTGATATTTACTAGGGTTTTTTCTTCCATGTCCCATTTTTCATTTTCTTTTGATTGTATAATCTTTTGTTCTGCATTTTCTATCTTACTTTTTAGTTCTATAACTTTCCATGCATTTTTTTCTTTTGCAAGACCTTTTTTCCACTTTCTGATTTTCTGGAACATGATCCTTCTGTCTCTTGGTATGCATGACTGATGTTTACTTTTCTTCTTCGGTATATATTTATCCACTATTTTCTCTAATATTTAATATAATATCTCCGAATTTACCCTTATGTCATCACTTACGGAAATGTTATCCCAATCTTTGTTTAATTCTTCATTTATTTCTGACCATTTTATATTTTTACTGTAGAAGTTGTATTTTCCATATCCTTCCCACTTTTTAATTTCTTGCTTATCTCTGTTTTCCCTTGCTTTGGAATGGACTGTTAATTCTATGACATTATGGTCTGAAATACTCGCATTGTAAACTATTATTTCTTTAACATAATTCATCTCGTTCACAAATACTAGGTCTATCTAATATCTAATAGCTTTTCGAATTGCCTATCTAATAGCTTTTCGAATTGCCTCTTATCTTCTGCACTACTATTACTCTCTTTTTTATATGTATAAGTACAACCACAATCTCCCATTCGTTCTTTCCAGTCTACGAAAGGAAAGTTAAAGTCTCCAGATAGGAGAATAGTCCAGTCCTTGTGATTTCTACATATATCATCCAATTTTTCAATTATTAAGTCAAACTCTTTAGTATTAGGAGGTCTATATATACTGTTCATTAATTTTTCGGATTCAAATTCTACCGCTATTAGTTCACATTCTGAGTTACTATATTTCTCATATATTTTTCCTTGTTTTTTGTCTTTCCCATATATTGCGGTTCCCCCTTGATTCCTATTTTTTCTATCTGATCTATAAGTTTGGAACCCTTTTATTTGATCATCATTCCCAGTCTCTTGGGAATACCAGGTTTCACTTATATTCATTATATCTATTTTCTTTTCAATTTGAGTTAGTTCTTCTAATTACTCTATTTTTCTTTTTGAGTTACTCGTAACTAAACCCGGCGCATTCATCACTATGATGGTTTGCGTGTTTTCTCCTTCACTTAATATGGGTAATAATAAGGATTTTCCCATGTCTCTTTCCTGTTCTGGTATGTTGTTCTTTTTTTCATTTCCAGAAATTCTGACATTAAAAAATCCAACTTTTCCATAATATTTGATTTTCCTTCATCATAATTATTCATTTTGTGCCTGAATCTGCAATTTTCTCCGTATCTGCAATATCCTCTTGCATCATAAATACAGGTCTTATCTCTTGAGTTGTATCTTGGAGCTGAGGCTTTGAAATATTTTGCTGACATCACTGCATATCGTGCTGATGGCTTGGTTTTTTCTTTTACCTGATATTCTTTATTCCTCTTTATTTGTTTCTTTCTTATTTTGGATTTTATTACTTGATTGATTATTTGATTTTGATTCATGGCTACAGGGTGCATATATTTACATTTTTTGTCGAACTTACATCCTTTTCCTTCTTTTAGGTTTTTGCATGTTTTTGGATGTAGATCTCTGCAATCATCCTCATAGCCATCTAGGTATGCACATTCACCATATATTTCATAGTTGTAACATACCTTAGGATGTTTGTAGTAACATCTTTCTCCAAATCTGCAATTCCCTCTTTTCAAAAGGTTGCAGACTTTGTCTTTTTTGTCTATTTTTTCTTCTTTCCCGTCATTGTGTAGATCTGGGTAGAGCCTCTTCGGGATTTTCTTTTGTGTTGTCATATCGTAATTTATTTCTTCGTAAGTATGCTGCTTTATTGCCTCATATGTAGTATCAATGAGTATCTCTGCATCCATACTTTTATCTTATTCTTTGTTTTCCTTATTTTTTTCTGTCATTTCAGTTTTGTTTACTTCTCTTCCGTTTTCCTCTTCTTCTTCTTCCTCTTCCTCTTCTTCTTCATCCTCAACTAATTGTAAATTCAATCTGGATTTAATAACATTGTCTATCCATGATAGACATGTTGAGCAAAATATTCTGGTATCTTTTCTCATATCAGCACATTGTGGATGGGTCGGAATGTTGCATGCAGAACATTTTCTGATCAGGTTTTGTGGATTAACTATGCTATACCACACCTTACACAGTTTGCATGCTTTTGGCATTCTTTTTCCTAATGCATCAATTAGGATATTCACAATGTTCACCTTATTCATTTTCTTTGTCGGAATATGTTGGTTTATGTATATTTTCTTATGCAGTCCTTGACCACTTGGATTTTATTTGGAATTTCTTCAATAATTTTCAAGATGTTTTCTGTTGATTTGTTCCAGTTTGAAGGATTATATCCTTCTAATATATCTATGAATGCTTTTGTATCTTTTTGGTTAGGATAGTTGCTAATATCATAGATGAGAAATGCCAGTTCCCTTCCTGCTACCTCATCGTATTGCGAATCTGCCAAACAAGCTAAATTTCACCATTTTTTGCCACAGTTGGAACTTACTGCCATCTTGTTCTGATTTAAAGTATTTCACTTGATAAACTAACTTAGTAGACGTTTTGTCCTACTATTTTCACACTAATCCTATCACCGATAGTTCACGAACACTTTTAGATATTTCTCAAATTCTAGACGTAAGTTAAACTTGTGATATCTGTTGATTTATCAGACTGCGCGCGGGAACGTCTCACCAAGCAAGATGGCTACTACGAGATAAGGACCCCAGAGAAATATTAGTCCTGGATAACGATTCCCGGAATTTGTGCTGGGGAGATAAGGACCCCAGAGAAATTTAAGTCCTAGATAATGATCCCTGGAATTTGTGTTGGGGAGATAAGGACCCCAGAGAAATATTAGTCCTGGATAACAATTCCCGGAATTTGTGCTGGGTAGATAAAGACCCCAGAAAAATATTAGTCCTAGATAACGATCCCTGGAATTTGTGCTGGGGAGATAAGGACCCCAGAGAAATATTAGTCCTAGATAACGATCCCCGGAATTTGTGCTGGGGAGATAAGAACCCCAGAGAAATATTAGTCTTAGATAACGATCCCAGAATTTTTGCTTGGGAGATAAGGACCCCAGAGAAATATTATTCCTAGATAACGATTCCAGGAATTTGTGCTGTGAATCTTTTGGGAATGTCTTTATAAATATGTTCTGACCTTTGCCTAGAAATAAGGGTAGAGAAAATTGCACAACTAATCTAGAGTATTATAAAAACAATTTAAGAGATTTTTGGGAAGTAGCAGAGGAGAACGGAAGCGCTTGGCACTTAGCAAAAGAAAACGCGAGAGAAAGTCAAGGGGAAATTAAAGGGAAACATGATCTTAGAGCAAACAAGAGAAGTTTGTGTGTTAGAGATAAAGTTTTAGTACTAGTCTCGAGAGAAAGTCCATGTTTATCTTATAAGTTCGAAGGTCCTTTTTCAGTGTTAGAGGAGAGGGGAAGTATATATCATAGAATTAATGTGGGTAAGAGTAGACCAAAGTCAGTGAATGTAAACTTGCTTCAGAATTATAAAGAATGCCCCGTACCTTGGCCGCCGCCCGTGCCCTTGGTAATTGTGTCCCAGAAAGAGAGTGCCTTAGTCTTTCAAAGTTTTGAGCAGAGTTCAGAAAACGGAAAAAAGTAAGAGAGAAGGATAATGTTATAGCAGATAGCCTCTCTAGAGTTTTCAGAATGAGTAGCCTAATAATCGTTTTCTGTTATCGCACGAGTGAGTGTGTGAGTGGAGAAGCGTGCGTGTTTGACCGGATTAAAACTTTATGCAGAATTGTTTCCCCGCTGTTTAACTCTTATTTCTCTTTAGAAAAAATAAAATCAGTTGGTTTAATTTTTTTCTCTTTTAGGGGGGCGTGTGATGGTAATTGTTTCATAGCAAAGAAAGATAAAGGAAAGAAAATGCATTTTCGAGAAGTTCGGCAGCAAGGAGGCATTAGCGCATTGTGTTGGAGGTGCCTGTTCTCATGATGGTTCTGGAATCGGCAGGAGTGTTGTGGAACTCGTCAGGCGCCGTCGTGACGGAGAAACGCCGCGATTTCTGATACAATACCTCGTCTAGATTCATCTAAGAAGTTCCGGTAATCTCGGGAGTCTGTGACGCTCACAATAGGCCCCGCCCCTAGGATGCCGTATAAATACGACGGACAAAGTAGGAGAAAGCAGAGTTCATCAGTTAGTCACAGAGAGATATGCTCAGTAAGAGCCACAGATCAGATTATCAGTGAGAGATCAGCAGCAGCAGAGATCATCCGAGAGGGATAAGAGAAAAAGGGACCGACGAAGGATCAGAAGAAAAGTTGCTCGAGAGTTGGTTGGATTTTGGTCAAGCCATCTTCAGGAGTGGACGACCGAGTTATTTCGACGTTGGGGAAGACTTCAGAGAAGAAATGTCCTGCTAGAGGTTTTGGGGAGTTCCTGCCTTTCAAGTATCAAGAGTAGACTATTTTCTGCAATGCGGAGTCAAGAGGACGTCTGTAATTGCCGTTCTCCTTTTGTGAAGTCATCGCTTCGAGTCGCAAAACTAACTAGCAAGTATTTGAGTTACCTCGCTGTTCCCCCAGTTCATGCAGTGTAAGATTCTATTTTTTTATGTAAATAGGAGATACCATTCTGCATATACCTTTGTAAGTAAGCTTGTAAATAAACCTTTGTTGTGTTAGTGTTTCTTTCCATATTCGTATCCCCAGTTTCAACTGTTGGTGTTGAAATTTTTTTTTGTTTAATTTATTTCATATCGAACATGAAGCGGACCCCTCTCTCAGAGGCCGTAACAGTAATAGATAACGATCCCCGGAATTTGTGCTGGGGAGATAATGACCTCAGAGGAATATTAGTCCTAGATAACGAACCCTGGAATTTGTGCTGGGGAGATAAGGACCCCAGAGAAATATTAGTCCTAGATAACGATCCCTGGAATTTGTGCAGGGGAGATAATGACCTCAGAGGAATATTAGTCCTAGATAATGAATCCTGGAATTTGTGCCGGGGAGATAAGGACCCCAGAGAAATGTTAGTCCTAGATAACGGTCCCTGGAATTTGTTCTGGGAGGATAAGGGCTCCAGACAAATATTATTCCCAGATAACAATCCCTGGAATTTGTGCTGGAAAGATAATGACCCCAGAGGAATATTAGTCCTAGATAACGATCCCTGGAATTTGTGCCTGGGAGATACTGTCCCCATAGAAATATTAGTCCTAGATAACGATCCTGGAATTTGTGCTTGGGAGATAATGAACCCAAAGAAATATTAGTCCTAGATAACAATCCTCTGAATTTGTGCTGGGGAGATAAGGACCCCAGAGAAATATTAGTCCTAGATAACGATCCCTGGAATTTGTGCTTTGAAGATAAGGACCCCAGACAAATATTATTCCTAGATAACGATCCCCGGAATTTGTGCTGGGGAGATAATGACCCCAGAGAAATATTAGTCCTAGATAACGATCCCCAGAATTTGTGCTGGGGAGATAAGGACCCCAGAGGAATATTAGTCCTAGATAACAATCCCTAGAATTTGTGCTGGGGAGATAATGACCCCAGAGGAATATTAGTCCTAGATAACGATCCCTGGAATTTGTGCTGGGAAGATAATGACCCCAGAGGAATATTAGACCTAGATAACGATCCCTGGAATTTGTGCTTTGAAGATAAGGACCCCAGACAAATATTATTCCTAGATAACGATCCCCGGAATTTGTGCTGGGGAGATAATGACCCCAGAGAAATATTAGTCCTAGATAACGATCCCCAGAATTTGTGCTGGGGAGATAAGGACCCCAGAGGAATATTAGTCCTAGATAACGATCCCTGGAATTTGTGTTGGGGAGATAATGACCTTAGAGAAATATTAGTCCTAGATAACGATCCCTGCAATTTGTGTTGGGGAGATAATGACCCCAGAGGAATATTAGTCCTAGATAACGATTCCTGGAATTTGTGCTGGGAAGATAATGACCCCAGAGGAATAGTAGTCCTAGATAACGATCCCTGGAATTTGTGCTGGGGAGATAATGACCCCAGAGGAATAGTAGTTCTAGATAACGATCCCTGGAATTTGTGCTGGGGAGATAATGACCCCAGAGGAATATTAGTCCTAGATAACGATTCCTGGAATTTGTGCTGGGAAGATAATGACCCTAGAGGAATATTAGTCCTAGATAACGATTCCTGGAATTTGTGCTGGGAAGATAATGACCCCAGAGGAATATTAGTCCTAGATAACGACCCCCAATCTTTGTGCTGGGAAGATCTTACAGACCTTACAGACCTTACATTTTGTTCGGGTTGCCCCAGGTCCCTCAGTGTGAGGCACCTCTAATGTCTACCAGAGAGTTGCTAGTACATCTTCCGGTATATTTTGCATCTTCCAATCTTGGATGGTCTGGGATGCAGTTTAGATATTTGTCGAGCTTATTCTTAAACACATCTACGCTCACTCCTGATATATTCCTCAGATGAGCTGGCAACGCATTGAATAGACACTGCATTATCGATGCTGGTGCGTAGTGGATTAATGTCCTGTGTGCTTTCCTTATTTTTCCTGGTATAGTTTTAGGCACTATTAATCTACCTCTGCTTGCTCTTTCTGATATTTTTAGTTCCATGATGTTTTCTTCTATTCCTTCAATCTGTTTCCATGCCTGAATTATCATGTAGCGTTCTCTTCTCCTTTCTAGGCTATATAATTTTAAGGATTGTAGTCTTTCCCAGTAGTCAAGGTCCTTAACTTCTTCTATTCTAGCTGTAAAGGACCTTTGTACACTCTCTATTTGTGCAATATCCTTTTGATAGTGTTGGTACCATATCATATTGCAATATTCAAGTGGACTACGAACATATGTTTTATAAAGCATAATCATGTGTTCAGCTTTTCTTGTTTTGAAGTGCCGTAACAACATTCCCATTTTTGCTGTACATTTTGCCAATAGAATTGATATTTGATCATTGCATAACATGTTCCTATTCATCATCACACCAAGGTCTTTAACTGCTTCCTTATTTGTGATTGTCTCATTATTAGGTCCCCTATATGCATATAGCTTTCCTTCTCTGTCTCCATAATTTATTGATTCAAATTTATCAGAGTTAAATACCATCCTATTTACCTCTGCCCAATCATATACTTTGTTAAGGTCTTTTTGTAGAGCGTTCCTATCTTCATCACAAGTAATTTCTCTACTTATTCTTGTGTCATCAGCGAAACTACTCACTACCGAATCCTTAACATTACTGTCTATGTCTTCAATCATAAAAACAAACAGTAACACCGTACCTTGTGGCACTACGGATATTACCTTGGCTTCATCCGATTTCTCATCGTTCGCAATAACTATCTTCCTACTTTATCCACGATATTGTGTTTTCTAATTTTCTTTGCTAATATATTATGGTCTACCTTGTCAAAAGCTTTTGCAAAGTCTAGATAAACCACATCTGTTTCATTTCCGCTTTTCATATTTTTGTATATGTTCTCACGGTGGACTAACAGTTGGGTATGTGTACTTTTTCCGGGTACGAAACCATGGTGTCCTATATTAAACAAATTATTTTTTATTAAATGTTTCATAATATTTTTCTTCATGACCCTTTCATACACTTTCATAATATGTGATGTTAGACTCACAGTCCTATAATTACTTGCCTCTAGTCTTGATCCACTTTTGAAAGTAGGGGTAATATATGCTAATTTGTGCTCATCATAAATCTTGCCTGTATCTACACTTTGTCTTAATAATATTGCAAGTGGCTTTGCAATAGAATGAACTTTTTAACAAAATAGCAGGAACTCCATCAGGCCCTGCTGCAGCTCCATTTTTAATTTCATTAATAGCCTGCACAATATCAGCTTCCTTAATATCTATGTTAGCTAAATATTCACTATTTTCGTCCCTTACTTCTATATCATTATCTTCATTAATTATTCTAAGAGTGAATTCTCTCTTATATCGTTCTGCCAATATGTTGCAAATTTCCTTTTTTTCATTCGTTAATCTCCCTTCAATTCTTAGAGAGCCTATTTCTTTTCTTCTTTTATTCATCTTTTTCGCGTATGAGTATAATAGTTTGGGGTTTTGCTTGATATTCATTAGGGTTTTTTCTTCCAAGTCCCATTTTTCATTTTCTTCTGATTGTATAATCTTTTCTTCTGCATTTTCTACCTTACTTCTTAGTTCTATAACTTTCAATGCATTTTTTTCTTTTGCAAGACCTTTTTTCCACTTTCTGATTATCTGGAACAAGATCCTTCTGTCTCTTGGTATGCATGACTGATGATTATTTTTTTTTTTTTTTTTTTTTTCTTTTCTTCTTCGGTATATATTTATCCACTATTTTCTCTAATATTTTATATAATATCTCCGTATTTACCTTGTGTCATCACTTATTCGAAAATGTTATCCCAATGTTTTGTTTAAATTCTTCAATTTATTTCTGACCATTTTATATTTTTTACTGTAGAAGTTGTATTTTCCATATCCTTCCCACTTTTTCATTTCTTGCTTATCTCTGTTTTCACTTGCTTTGGAATGGACTGTTAATTCTATGACATTATGGTCTGAAATACTCTCATTATAAACTATTATTTCTTTAACATAATTCATCTCGTTCACAAATACTAGGTCTAAAGTATTTTCCTTTCTTGTTGGCAGGTGATTTATAATGACCCCAGAGGAATATTAGTCCTAGATAACGACCTCCGATCTTTGTGCTGGGAAGATAATGACCCCAGAGGAATATTAGCCCTAGATAACGACCCCCGATCTTTGTGCTGGGAAGATAATGACCCCAGAGGAATATTAGTCCTAGATAACGACCCCCGATCTATGTGCTGGGAAGATAATGACCCCAGAGGAATATTAGTCCTAGATAACGATCTCCGGACTTTGTTCTGGGGAGATAAGGACCCCAGAGAAATATTAGTCCTAGGTAATGAACCCCAATCTTTCTGCTGGGGAGATAATGACCCCAGAGGAATATTAGTCCTAGATAACGATTCCCGGACTTTTTGCTGTGGAGATATCGAACCCAGAGGAATATTCGTCCTAGATAACGATCCCCGGACTTTGTGATGGGGAGATAATGACCCCAGAGGAATATTAGTCCTAGATAACGATCCCGGAATTTTTGCTGGGGAGATCTTACAGACCTTACATCTTGTTCGGGTTGTCCCATGTCCCCCAGTGTGAGGCATCTCTAATGTCTACCAGAGAGTTGCTAGTACATCTTCCGGTATATTTTGCAATCTTGGATGGTCTGGGATGCAGTTTAGATATTTGTCGAGCTTATTCTTAAACACATTTACGCTCACTCCTGATATTTTCCTCAGATGAGCTGGCAACGCAGTGATTAGACGCTGCAATATCGATGCTGGTGCGTAGTGGATTAATATCCTGTGTACTTTTCTTATTTTTCCTGGTATAGTTTTGGGCACTATTAATCTACCTCTGCTTGCTCTTTCTGATATATTTAGCTCCATAATTTTTTCGGCTATTCCTTCTATCTGTTTCCATGCCTGAATTATCATGTAGCGTTCTCTTCTTCTTCTATGCTAGCTGTAAAGGACCTTTGTACACTCTCTATTTGTGCAATATCCTTTTGATAGTGTGGGTACCATATCATTTTGCAATATTCAAGTGGACTACGAACATATGTTTTATAAAGCATAATCATGTGTTCAGCTTTTCTTGTTTTGAAGTGCCGCAACAACATTCTCATTTTTGCTTTACATTTTGCCAATAGAATTGCTATTTGATATGCCTACATGTTCCTAAATCATCATCACACCAAGGTCTTTAACTGCTTCCTTATTTGTGATTGTCTCATTATAAGGTCCCCTATATGCATATAGCTTTCCTTCTCTGTCTCCATAATTTATTGATTCAAATTTATCAGAGTTAAATACCATCTTATTTACCTCTGCATATTCATATACTTTGTTAAGGTCTCTTTGTAGCGCGTTCCTATCTTCATCACCAGTAATTTCTCTACTTATTCTTGTGTTATCGACGAAATTACTCACTATCGAGTCCTTAACATTACTGTCTATGTATGCAATCATAATAACAAACAGTAATGCAGCTAACACCATACCTTGTGGCACGCCGGATATTGCCTTAGCTTAATCCGATTTTTCATCGTTTGCAATAACTATCTGTTTTCTGTTGTGTAAAAACTCTTTTAACCATCTTCCTTCTTTATCCACTATATTATGTTTTCTAATTTTCTTCGCTAATATATTATGGTCTACCTTGTCAAAAGCTTTTGCAAAGTGTAGATAAACCACATCTGTTTCATTTCCGGTTTTCATATTTTTGTATATGTTCTCACGGTGGACTAACAATTGGGTTTGTGTACTTTTTCCGGGTACGAAACCATGGTGTCCTATATTAAACAAATTATTTTTTTATTAAATGTTTCATAATATTTTTCTTCATTACCCTTTCGTACACTTTCATAATATGTGATGTTAGACTCACAGTCCTATAATTACTTGCCTCTAGTCTTGATCCACTTTTGAAAGTAGGGATAATCAATAAAAGCATTCATAGATATATTTGAAGGATATGATCCTTCAAACTGGAACAAATCAACAGAAAACATCTTGAAAATAATTGAAGAAGTTCCAAATAAAATCCAAGTGGTCAAGAGACTCATAAAGAAAATATACATAATTCAACATATTCCAACAAAGAAAATGAATAAGGTGAACATTGTGAATATCCTAATTGATGCAATAGGAAAAAGAATGCCAAAAGCATCCAAACTGTGTAAGGTGTGCGATAGCATAGTTAATCCACAAAATTTGTGCTGGGGAGATTATGACTCCAGAGAAATATTAGTCCTAGAGAACGACCCCCGAAATTTATGCTGGGGAGATAATGAACCCAGAGAAATATTAATCATAGATAACGATCCACGAAATTTGTGCTGGGGAGACAATGACCCCAGAGAAATATTAGTCCTACATAACGACCCCCAAAATTTGTGTTGCAGAAATAATGACCCCAGAGAAAGATTAGTCCTAGATAACAACCCCGCCATTTGTGCTGGGTAGATTGACCCCAGAGAATTATTAGTCCTAGATAACGAATCCTGGACTTTCTGCTGGGAAGATAAGGACCCCAGAGAAATATTAGTCCTAGATAATGACCCCCGAAATTTGTGCAGGGGAGATAATGACCCCAGAGAAATATTAGTCCTAGATAACGACCCCCGAAATTTATGCTGGGGAGATAATGACCCCAGAGAATTATTATTCCTAGATAACGACCCCCGGACTTTCTGCTAGGGAGATAATGACCCCAGAGAAATATTAACCCAGATAACGACTCCCGAACTTTCTGCTAGGGAGATATTAGTCCTAGATAACGACCCCCGAAATTTGTGCTGTGGAGATAATGACCCCCAGAGAGTATTTTGTCGTAGATAACGACCCTTGGACTTTCTGCTGGGGAGATAAATGACCCCAGAGAAATATTAGTCCTAGATATCGACCCCCAAAATTTGTGCTGGGGAGATAATGACCCCAGAGAAATACTAGTCCTAAATAACGACCCCCGAAATTTGTGCAGGGGAGATAATGACCCCAGAGAGATATTAGTCTTAGATAATGACCTTTGAAATTTGTGCAGGGGAGATAATGACCTCAGAGAAATATTAGTCCTAAATAATGACCCCCGAAATTTGTGCAGGGGAGATAAGAACCCCAGAGAAATATAAGTCATAGATAACGATCCACGGACTTTGAGCTGGGGATATAATGACCACAGAGGAATATTAGTCCTAGATAACGATCCCCGGACTTTTTGCTGGGGATATAAGGACCTAAGAGGAATATTAGTCCTAGATAACGATCTCCGAGCTTTGTTCTGGGGAGATAAGGACCCTCTAGGAATATTATTCCTAGACAACGATCCCCAGACTTTTTGCTGGGGATATAAGGACCTAAGAGGAATATTAGTCCTAGATAACGATCTCCGAGCTTTGTTCTGGGGAGATAAGGAGCCCAGAGGAATATTTGTCCTAGATAACGACCCCTGAAATTTGTGCTTGGGAGATAGTGACCCCAGAGAATTATTAGTCCTAGATAACGACCCCCGGACTTTCTGCAGGGTTGATAATGACCCCAGAGAAATATTAGTCCGAGATAACGATCCCCGGACTGTGTTCTGGGGAGATAATGACCCCAGGGGAATATTAGTCCTAGATAACGATCCTCGGACTTTTTGCTTGGGAGATAATGTCCCCAGAGGAATATTAGTCCTAGATAACGATCTCAGGACTTTGTGCTGGGGAGATAATGACCCCATTAGAATATTAGTACTAGATAATGATCCTCAGAATTTGTTCTTGGGAAATAAGGACTCCAGAGAAATATTAGTCCTAGATAACGACTCCGAAATTTGTGCAGGGGAGATAATGAGCCCTAAGAAAAATTAGTCCGAGATAACGACCCCTGAAATTTTTGCTGGGGAGAAAATGACCCTAGAGAATTATTAGTCCTAGATAACGACCCCCGAAATTTATGCTGGGGAGAAAATGACCCCAGAGAAATATTAGTCCTAGATAACGACCCCAAAAATTTGTGCTGGAGAGATAATGTCCTCAGAGAAATATTAGTCCTAGATAACGACCCCCGAAATTTGTGCTGGGGAGATAATGACCCCAGAGAATTATTAGTCGTAGATTACGACCCCTTGACATTTTGCTTGGGAGATAATGACCTCAGAAGAATATTAGTGCTAGATAACGATCCCCGGACTTTGTGCTGGGGAGATAATGACTTCAAAAAAAATATTATTCATAGATAACGACCACCGAAAATTGTGCTGGGGAGATAATGACCCCAGAGAATTATTAGTCCTAGATAACGACCCCTGGATTTTCTGCCACGGAGATAATGACCGCAGAGAAATATTATTCCTATATAACGCCCCACGGACTTTTTGCTGGGGAGATAATGACCCCAGAGAAATATTATTTCCAGATAATGACCCCCGAAATTTGTGCTGGGGAGATAATGACCCCAGAGAAATATTAGTCCTAGATAACGACCCCAAAAATTTGTGCTGAGGAGATAATGACATCAGAGAAATATTAGTCCTTGATAACGATCTCAGGACTTGGTGAGATTATGACCCTAGAGAAATATTAACCCTAGATAACGACCCCCGACTTTCTGCTGGGGAGATAATGACTCCATAGAAATATTAGTCCTAGATAACGACCCCCGAAGTTTTTGCTGTTTAGATAATGATCCCAGAGTAATATTAGTCCTAGATAACGACTCCCGAAATTTGTATAGGGGAGATAATGACCCTAGAGAAATATTAGTCCTAGATAACTTCTGCCGAAATTTGTGCTGGGGAGATAATGACCCCAGAGAAATATTAGTCCAAGATAACGACCCCATAAATTTGTATATGGGAGATAATTACCCCAGAGATATAGTAGTCCTAGATAACGACCACCGAAATTTGTGCTGGGGAGATAATGAACCCAGAGAAATATTAGTTCTAGATAACGATCCCCAAAATTTGTGCTGGGGAGATAATGACCCCAGAGAAATATTATTCCTAGATAACAACTGCCAAAATTTGTGCTGGGGAGATAACGACCCCAGAGAAATATTAGTCCTAGATAACGACCCCAGAAATTTGTGCAGGAGAGATAATGACCCTAGAGAAATTTTAGTCCTAGATAACGATCCCTGAAATTTTGCTGGGGAGATATTGACCACAGAAATATTTGTCCTCGATAACGACCCCCGAAATATATGCTGGGGAGATAATGACCCCAGAGAATTATTAGTCCTAGATAACGACCCCCGGACTTTCTGTTGGGGAGATAATGATAACAGAAAAATATTAGTCCTAGATGACCTCCGGACTTTCTGCTGTGGAGATAATGACCTCAGAGAAATATTTGTCCTAGATAACGACCCCGAAATTTGTGCAGGGGAGATAATGACCCCAGTGAAATATTAGTGCTAGATAACGACCCCCGAAATTTGTGTTGTGGAGATAATGACCCCAGAGAATTATTAGTCCTAGATAACGACCCCCGGACTCCTTCCTGGGGAGATGATGACCCCAGAGAAATATTAGTCCTAGATAACGACCCTGGAAATTGTTACTGGGGAGATAATGACTCCAGAGAATTATTAGTCCTAGATAACGACCCACGGAGTTTTTGCTAGAGAGTGACGACAACAGAGAAATATTAGTCTGTGATAAAGACCCCCAGACTTTCTGCTGGGGAGATAATGACCCCAGAGAAATATTCGTCCTAGATAAAGACCCCCGAAATTTGTGCAGGGGAGATAATGACCCCTGAGAATTGTTAGTTCTAGATAACGACCCCCGGACTTTCTGCTGGGGAGATAATGACCCCAGAGAAATATTAGTCTTAGATGACGATCCCCGAAATTTGTGCAGATGAGATAATGACCCCAGATAAATATTATTCCTAGATAACGACCTCCAAAATTTGTGCTGGGGAGATAATTACCCTAGAGAAATATTAGTCCTAGATAACGAACTTTCAAATTTGTGCAGGGGAGATAATGACTCAGAGAAATATTAGTCCTAGATAATGACCCCCGAAATTTGTGCTGGGGAGATAATGACTCCAGAGAAATATTAGTCCTAGATAACGACCCACGAAATTTGTGCTGGGGAGATAATGACCCCAGAGAAATATTAGTTATATATAACGATCCCCCGACTTTCTGCTCGGGAGATAATGACCCCAGAGAAATATTAGTCCTAGATAACGAATCCTGGACTTTCTCCTGTGGAGATAATGACCCCAGAGAAATATTAGTCCTAGATGACGACCCCCGAAATTTTGCTTGCGAGTAATGACCCCAGAAAAATATTAGTCCTAGATAACGACTCCGAAATTTGTGCAGGGGAGATAATGACCCCTAAGAAAAATTAGTCCTAGATAACGACCCCTGAAATTAGTGCTGGTGAGATAATGACCCCAGAGAATTATTAGTTCTAGACCCCCGGAGTTTCTACTTGCGAGATAATGATCCCAGATAATATTAGTCCTACATAACGACCCCCCCCCCCCGACTTTAAGCTGAGGAGATAATGACCCCAGAGAAATATTAGTCCTAGATAACGACCACCAAAATTTATGCTAGGGAGAAAATGACCCCAGAGAATTATTAGTCCTAGATAACGACCCCCGAAATTTGTGCTGGAGAGATAATGACCTCAGAGAAATATTAGTCCTAGATAACGACCCCCGAAACTTGTGGTGGGGAGATAATGACCCCAGAGAATTATTAGTCGTAGATAACGACCCCTTGACATTTTGCTTGGGAGATAATGACCCCAGAAGAATATTAGTTCTAGATAACAATTCTCGGACTTTGTTCTGGGGAGATAAGGACCCTAGAGGGATATTAGTGCTAGATAACGATCCCCGGACTTTGTGTTGGGGAGCTAATGACTTCAAAGAAATATTAGTCGTAGATAACGACCACCGAAATTTGTGCACGGGAGATAATGACCCCAGAGAAATATTAGTTATAGATAACGACCCCCAGATTTTCTGCTGGGGAAATAATGACCATAGAGAAATATTAGCCCTAGATAACGACCCCCCGACTTTCTGCTTGGGAGATAATGACTTCAGAGAAATATTAGTCCCAGATAACGATCTTCGTAATTAGTGCTGGGGAGATTATGACCCCAGAGAAATATTAGTTTAAGATAACGACCCCCGGAATATTTGCTAGGGAGATAATGACCCCAGAGAAATATTAGTCCGAGATAACGATCCCCGAATTTTGTGCTGGGAAGATATTGACCCCAGAGAAATATTTGTCATTGATAACGACCCCCGAAATTTATGCTGAGGAGATAATGACCCCAGAGAATTATTAGTCCTAGTTAACGACCACCGGACTTTCTATTGGGGAGATAATGACCCCAGAGAAATATTAGTCCTAGATAATGTCCCCGAAATTTGTGCTGGAGAGATAACGACCCCAGAGAAATATTAGTCCTAGATAAGAACCCCTGGATTTGTGCTGGGGAGATAATGACCCCCAGAGAAATATTATTCCTAGATAACGACCCCCGAAATTTCTGCTGGGGAGATAAGGACCCCAGAGAAATATTTGTCCTGGATAACGATCCCTGGACTTTCTGCTAGGGTGATAATGACCCCAAAGAAATATTAGTCCTAGATAACGACCCCTGAAATTTGTGCTGGGGAGATAATGACCATAGAGAAATATTAGTCCTAGATAACAACCCCCAAATTTTTTGCTGGGGAGATAATTACCCTAGAGAAATATTAGTCTTAGATAACGACCCCCGGACTTTCTGCAGGGGAGATAATGACCCCAGAGAAATATTAGTCCTAGATAACGACCCTGACATTTGTGCTGGGGAGATCATGACCACACAGAATTATTAGTCCTAGATAATGACCCCCGAAATTTGTGCTGGGGAGATAATGATCCCAGAGAAATATTAGTCCTAGATAACGACCCACGGACTTTCTGCTGGTGAGATAATGACCCCAGAGAAATATTAACCCTAGATAACGACCCCCGACTTTCTACTGGGGAGATATTGACCTCAGAGAAATATTAGTCCTAGATAACGACCCCCGAAATTTTTGGTGAGGAAATAATTACCCCAGAGAAATATTAGTCCTAGATAACGATCCCCGAAATTTTTGGTGGGGAAATAATGACCCCAGAGAAATATTAGTCCTAGATAACGACCCCCGAAATTTGTATAGGGCAGATAATGACCCCAGATAAATATTAGTCCTAGATAACGACCCCCGAAATTTGTGTTGGGGAGATAATGACACCAGAGAATTACTAGTCCTAGATAACGACCCCCGGACTTTCTGCTAGGGAGATAATGACCCCAAAGAAATACTAGTCTTAGATAACGACCCCCGGACTTTTTACTGGGGAGATGATGACCCCAGAGAAATATTAGTCCTAGATAACGACCCCCGAAATTGTTACTAGGGAGATAATGACTCCAGAGAATTATTAGTCCTAGATAACGACCCACGGAGTTTTTGATAGAGAGTTAACGACCCCAAAGAAATATTAGTCCTAGATAACGATCTCCGGACTTTCTGCTGGGGATATAATGACCCCAGAGAAATATTAGTCCAAGATAACGATACCCGAAATTTGTGCTGGGGAGATAATGACCCCAGAGAATTATTAGTCCTAGATAACGACCCCCGGACTTCCTGCTGGGGAGATAATGACCCCAGAGAAATATTAGTCCTAGATAACGACCCCTGAAATTTTTGCTGGGGAGATAATGACCCCAGAGAAATATTAGTCCTAGATAACGACCTCCTGACTCTCTGCAGGGGATATAATGACATCAGAGAAATATTAGTCCTAGATAATGACCCTCGAAATTTGTGCTGGGGAGATAATGACCCCAGAGAAATATTAGTGCAAGATAACGACACCCGAAATTTGTGCTGGGGAGATAATGACCCCAGAGAATTATTAGTCCTAGATAACGACCCCCGGACTTCCTGCTGGGGAGATTATGACCCCAGAGTAATATTAGTCCTATATAACGACCCCTGGAATTTTTGCTGTGGAGATAATGACCCCAGAGAAATATTAGTCCTAGATAACGACCCCCGAAATTGTTGTTGGGAAGATAATGACCCCAGAGAATTAGTACTCCTAGATAACGACCCCCGGACTTTCTGCTAGGGAGATAATGACCCCAGAGAAATATTCGTCCTAGATAAAGACCCCCTAAATTTGTGCTGGGGAGATAATGACCCCTGAGAATTATTAGTTCTAGATAACGACCCCCGGACATTCTGCTGGGCAGATAATTGTTGGTGATTACATAATAAAAATATGGAATGTTATTCCATATATATATAAAACTAAAACTATGAGGTCAACCAGATTGCTTGCAGGAATGTGATCAGACCAGAGACGATAAAGTATGCTAAGATGACGTATACAATAAAGTAGGCTAAGATGACGTGCCGTCACCTGTGGTCCTTCATTTGTTTTGAAAACATTAGTCCAAGCTTCCTGCTTGTGACAACTACCGCGACCTATAATTCAAATGGCCTATGTGATTTGTAATGTATGTCATCTGTATGTATGTTCATATGTTCGAGCTACTGTCTGCTTCCTTTATGATTTGTAACCGAGATGGTAGTCAGAATGGAATTAGCCATCATCATTGGCAGAAGCGATCAAGCCATCGTCATTAGAAGACCTGTACATCTTTATCTAAGCTTCATCATGTAGATTTGAATTAGCCATCATCATTGGCAGACCTGTACAATCCTATCTGATATTCATTATGTAATCTCAGAAGAATAGAACTATTTTTTATACTTCGTGTTTTCTACTAGAAACCTCTCTTCAGAAAGAAGATATCATCATGAGTTGAAACATCTCCGTCGTCCTAAACAGAGAAGATACTGACTTCGTAAGTTACCAGCAAACACCCAAGACACTCCAATGAGTATGGAAGTGCATAATCAACCGACTTAGCGTAAGACTATCACAAGTCTAACATTACCTCATAGGGCGCCTTATTATAAAAGGCAACTGCCCTTTTATTGGTGGCAGCTACTACAAGAACTCTACAACGTCTTCCGAAGAAAAACCAGAATAACGAATAATGTATCATATCAGAAGTCAACGACGATTAAAGCAAGAGATTCTTCAAGCAACTAAGTATCATCGTTTAGTGAGCGATTTCAGCAGTGCATAACTTCAAGAAACAAACCCGACGTGTCTTCTTCCTACGGCAACGCAAGCTTCGTCTCTCATTAGAATCATTCAAGAAAACATCGTTTATTGAGCGTTTCCAGCATTTCAAGAAACAAACCGAACGCGTCTGCAGCATCAGATCTTCAAGGAATGGAATCATCCAACAAACGAACAACGCGCAGGGGGGAAACTCAAGCCAAACCAGGTCATCCGCTAAACAGAGAAGGAGGGCCAAGGCCGTGTGTAGTTATCGGAACAACGTGACTTCCCACAAAATCAAGCTAAGTACAACCTTTTTTATTCATTTGGAGTAAATGAGTGTTTCCTTTACAGGTCGAATTTTCGTTATTCCTGTGGCTGAAGTTACGAGACATTCTTAATCTTACTTTTTTACAGAAATTATCTACATGATTGGGATTTCGCTACTGCGAGTTTTTATCTTTGAGTTTCTGTTTCCAGAAGTACTACTGAAATATCATAATCATATACTGTGTTAATTTTATCATTTTGGGTGATTATTAATTCTTTACGTAACAAATCATATTAAACAGTGAATATGCGTTTACGCAGTGGACGTCTGTATTTATACAGATGCATGGATAGGGTAGTTAGGCACTGTAGTGATAAGAAAACACACAAAAACAAGTGGAACACCCGTACAAATCTGGATAAATTAGAGGTAACACTATTTCGGGTCATGACAATAAATGCTCCTGTGCAAGGTCCCGATTGCAGTATTAGCCTTGAGTTTTTTTAGTTATATGCATAAAATATCGAACCTCAATGACTCAACTTAACTTTAAAAATACGGCTGGATTGCAAGGAATAACATGTCTGTAAAAAGCTTTCATTAGGCTAAATGCACTGACCAGGATCCCTCACTATTTCAAATTTTAGCAAAGAATGAAGTAAACAACAGCAAGTACAAACAGTTAATATTGAACGCAGTAGAGATAACTGGTTTTAATAGTAATTGCTCAATTCATGAATTCAAAATCAAACAAATCGAGCTTAAGCAAACTTGGTTACTGTGTCATCTAGTCAACGGTCAGGGTCAGTTAAATCTGCCGAGTGTTCAAAGCATAGCACATTCCACACAATAAGCGACTCTAGCAGAGCGGGGAAAAAAACGATGTGGATCATTTATGCCATACCTTTTTTTTTATGCCAATACCTTTTTAATTAAAAAGGAAAAATTTTTTCCTATGAATCCCCACAACGACCGTATCAAGTAATCAGAGCAGGTTCTCGTAATTTTGAAATAACATTAAGTTCATGATAAAGTACTGGTGGATTAAGCCGGACTGTACGCGCCGTAAAAAATTAGAATATCTTGTTTTATTTCTTTAGTACACGTAATATCCTGTATTTACGGACTCACTGTCTGTTGTTCGAACTTCCCTATTGAGAAGTCCGGATAAGCGAGCGCTTACAGATACCTCTATAGTTATAAAAAAAATTGATCTATATCTAGCATAATTGTAAGAAAATATCCATTTATGGGTATACCATACACATTATTTTACTTCCTGCCAATAAGGCGTGTTTATCAAAGGAAAATTCTATAAACCTTCTAACATATTAAAATCCGTTTTGAACAAAAAGAGATAGTTAATCAAATAATAACTTATATAGAGGAACCAATAATTTGTCTCATAAATCGTGATATTGTTCAACAACCCAACAGAATTCTCCCACAACCGCAGTCGCAGTTTGCACGCAAAATCTCGAACGCATGCACCCTCGAATGTATTAGTGTGTGTAAAAAGACTTTGCTGGGATCTGAAATTTTAATCCTTCCCGACACTCTGAAATATAACGATTTCCGCGAACAAAGCCCTATACAACGGTTGACTCACAGCAACAAGTTAATCTAGTAATCCACAAAACCTATACATATAAATATCGCATTTTTTATTGTTGCTAATTTTTAATCACACCCAACCAGTCGTAGATGAATCTCTCTTATACTCTATCTAAAATAATCTCCGTAAAGTCATTCAAGCAGAGATGATTCAGCAGAATTTTTTTTTTTTTTATCTTTTATCTGAATATCAGGATGTTTCTCCACAAGCGAGTGATCTCTGGGGCGGAAAACGGATGTCCATTGTTAACAAAAAAAATACTCGGGTCTAAGGGCCCAAACATAAAGCTATATACGTACCTTCATATAGACTCCCAATGAAATTTCAAAATAGAGATAATTGACGAAGTTGAAAAAATGTTAGTAATAGGAGTCATTAGGAAATCAAACAGCCCATATAATTTTTCCCTCAAACGTCATGCCATAAAAGATCGGACTTGGCGTATCTGCGTAGATTTCTGTCGCTTAAACAAGGAAACGATTCCCGATCGTTTTTCAGTGCCATGTACCGACGATATCTTATCTTTGTTAGATCAGAACAAATTTTTCACCAGCTGGACTTACTTAAAGGCTTTCACCAGATACCATTAGCTAAGTGAGTGTACCTCATACACCGCCTTCAGCACACTCAGGGGACATTATCAGTTTTTACGTATGCCTCTGGCTTACGTTGCACCCCAATTACAATATAGTGTTTGGAGACTTTTAGGGGATACCCTACATGCCTATATGGTTGGTCTTGTAATCTTTTCTAATACCTTAGCAGTACATTCGCATAAACTAGAGCTAGTGCTACAGAGACTAAGACAAATAATCTCAGAGTAAAATATCTAAATGTGAGTTTTAAAAACCGAACATGTTTATTTAGGTTTTATGTGTCTAGTCAAGATTGTAAGTAGTCCATGGTAAGGTGTCGGCTATTCATAACTTTCCGGTACCTATTAACGTAAGGGGGATACAGCTCTTTTGCGCTGTAGTGGGTATTACAATCGTATGTAAATATGTAACTTTTCAATCATGACAGCTCCTTTAACAGATCTTACGAAGAAGGGCGTAGATTTATTATGGTCTGAAAAGCATCAACAGGCGTTTGATATCTTAAAATTGTAATTATGCAGTTCACCTATCTTAAAAATCCCTGATTTAAATAAGGAATTTTTTTTTTTCTTATTGCAACAGACGCCTCAGACCAAGGGGTAAGAGGGGTACTACTTCAGCAATATGATAAACAGTTCTTTCCTATAGCTTTTTATTCACGTAAACTAAAGCCCTCTGAAAGTAAATATGCAGTAATAGGCAAGGAAGGGCTAGGTATCGTTAACCCACTAGTACATTTTAAGTTCATAATCTACGGCTATCCTGTTAAACTCCTTTTTGACCATAAGTCCCTTACCGAGTTTTTCAAAGGCTTTAATCACAGTCCCAAAAGAACTCGGCGGCATATGATCATTCAGGTCTTTGGAGCCAAGTTAAGATATCTACCTGGGAAAGCAAATATCATAGCTGACGCATTATCACACAATCCCGCACCATACTGCAAAGAACCATTAATTGGACTAAAAGATATAGAAACATCCGTGCATATTGTTAAAACCGTATCTAAACAAGAAATTTCATTAACCCATGAGATCGTGAACATTGAATACCTGGGTTGGAGCGCTGAACTGTTACAAACTGAACAAAACAAGGGCCAGCAGCTAAGCAAAATAATAAACACTTTGAACGGAAACAAGGTCAGCAGCTAAGCAAAACAATAAACACTTCGAACGGAAACAGGGTCAACAGCAATAAGCAAAACAATAAACACTTCGAACGGAAACCCTAAAGCAAAAGTATATTTAAAGTATGTGTATCAGAATTATGTAATCAAATGCAATATTATATGTAGGTCCGTGACGAAGAAAACCCGAAGAACACAGCAGGTGACTAACGACCAGGTAGTAGTAATAATCTCTTCTATACCAATCGTCCTAAACTGGTTGCATTCCGTCATCCAGGGTTCTCTATTATGTCACAGAAAGCCAAATCACTATTTTACTGGCCTACAATGCTTACAGATATGAAAAGCACATAACTAATCGTAACACATGTCATGAAAACAAGGCACACACTAAGACACCTGTCAGTTTAGGGCCTATCCCATGCCAAATCAATCAATGAAAGAATACACATAGAATTATTAACAGAGTTACGAGTCTGACAGAGGAAATAAACACCTCTTAGTGTTAATAGTTGCCTTGACACGTCATATAGAATTAATAGCACTAAAAAACGAACACCGCAGTTGAGTGCACTAGGAATATTTTTGAGTGCTAAATCAGGAAACATGGAATTCAACACATGATAATATCTGACTCAGGTGGTGTAAATCAATAATAATCTCCTTAACTCGTTGTGTGAATTCCTTTCCATTAAGAAAACCAATACTATATTTTATCACCCAGAGTCAATAGGTTTGGTAGAACAGATAAATAAGAAAGTGTCATGTCTTACGAGTTACACTCGTGATATTGGATCCAAACTGGATTATAGCAGTTCTCGCGGTTTTAAATACCTTTATCATTCATTCTTGTATCTATAGAATTGATACTGCGGTAGCCTTATACGGTACGCCGCTAGAACACTTTTCCACATATCCAAGCCAACCATTAATTTATCAAATATAAAAAAATATAAACTATAATAATAATAACATAATAATAAAAATAAATAAAATAAAATAAAATATGGATACAAGTGGAGCCGATATAATACACTCCGTAAGAAGTCGGAAGAGTTACAAAATATAATAAAAAAGGAATCACGATAAAATCAATAAGCAAAACGTAACCATAGGTTAATAAAATATTCAAATATATATGCGTAAAGATTTGAATGCTTTAGTTTAGTAGTCCATTCAGTATTCTAGGGATATTAATGACAAATAAGCTAAGTTCAAACACATATCAAAACCTACTGACATATTGTCTGTCCCGGTGATTTATATTCGTAGTCAATGAAAAAAAAAAAATATATATATATAATATATATATATATATATATATATATATATATATATATATATATATATATATAGATAGATAGATAGATAGATAGATAGATAGATAGATAGATAGATATGGATAGTATAGATGAAAATAAATTAAAATAAAAGAGATTTTAAAGTCAGGATGTCGAAGTGAAAATGTATATCTATATTGAATAATCCTATACAGATCTTACAGGGCAAATAATGTATAGAATTTTGAATTTTGGATGGAAAACCCTTTTTCACTAGTTTGAATAAGGAATATCTAATTTAACATAATTACATTTATTTTATTTTTTTACAATCATGCAGATTTCCAACATGAAACTAATATATTGTTCAATTTTGGTACTGTTTTTTTTCAGACATTCTTCTTGGGTGGGTGGGGTTTATTAAAACAAAAAAATACCCAATTTATACAAATAAGTCATATTTATTACAGCAAGTAACGTAACTCTTTGCTGGCTGAGAGCAATCTCCTGCCAGGTGACGACGCCATCAGTTCTGAAGGTGCCTGGCGCTTTTGCTAAATCATCATTGTTCCTTTTAACCTCAATAAACTGCTTGCAAAGCAGGTTGGCTGGAGAGAGGAATGCTTAGCTCATGAACTTCACATGTGGTTCATGGTTCATAGCTGTAACTTATTCTTATCCGTGTGTGCAATGCAACTTTAGTTAAGGAACCGCAATCATTTTAAAATTAATGAACAAAATAAGCAAACAGAATTTCTATAACATCAAAATGAATTAATTTTTCTGAACCTCATAGACAATTAGTCAATAAATCAGCTTATGATATTGGTAAACGGACACTTAGAAGTATCAGGTCATGGATATGAAAAATTTGCTTGCAACATTAGCCTATTACAATTCAAGTAAATCACATTCATGGGAAAATGTCATTTTCTTGAAAAACCCAAAGTTTATATAGAAATTAGTTACATAGTGGGTTCTTTCGTTGCATCTCCTGCCTATTAAAGTTTAAAAATTAACCTCCGTTTCACACTTCTTTGTCTAGTAACTTACTACCAGTAATATTGAATTTTCTTTGGGATTCGTATTGATATCTGTTTATTTTTTATAATTATGGATATTTTTACAGTCATCATAGACCTGGATAGGTTCACTCATTGTTATAATGCCATGGATAAAAAAAGTTTGTACAGCTGACTCTTTTGAATTCCATAAAATATCAGCGAATTCATGTGGGTTAAGTCTGGTTCTTAATGGCTTTCTCCCTCCCGTATTTGGATGTTGTCTGAATTACTTTGCCCTTGTGACAAGTATAAATTTCACTTACAGGCTGATTAAACTGGACCTGGTTACAGTATCCACTTACAGGCTGATTAATGGAACCTGGTTACAGTATCCTGCAGTACGAAAGTTTCACATCGCAACTTCAAAAACCCGTTCGTCGCTGCGGACGACTGCAGTGAAGTATCAACCGCCTACAATGTGAAAGGGAATAAGCACCATCATAAGTGAACAAGCTTATTTCGTAGACTTCTTGGATCGACACCCGTATCCCGTCGTTAATCTCGCAATCGACTACAAAGGGACATACTTCCGACAATTACGACCGAAGAGGATATTCAACTCTACGTTGCTGGCGCAGGACTCGTGCTGGGGATGATTTTATTCATCGCGAACGTATTCATATGGCATAAGATGCAGAGAACAAGTATGAGCGCAAAATAGAACATTGGACCCTGCCCAGGCAATTCCCCTTGTTTTTAACCATTTGGAATTATCCATTTCATTTGGCTATAGGTGGTTGTCTGGAACTGTGTAATGGACGAAAAGTTGTTCGAAACGCTAGATTGTGCAGTGGGTATCACCTCGGTCATGTATCTCATATATAAAGTATCATGTATCTTATATATAAATTATCATAAATAACAGAATCGAAATATATCTTTGCGTGTACGCATTAGGAACCTATTTAAAGTGCACCTAGATTAATCACTTAGATTAGTCGTTTATGTGAATCAGTTGTATTAAGTGCACATATATTGATCATAACTATATGAATCCATATACATATGTATAAACAAATCAGGTAGCCTATAATCAATCCGTTACCTTTTATCTTACCAATAATTGCAGTTATATAAAAGTTAGTATATGGGCTTAAAAATGAACCGAGTTTATTATTAAAAGTTAGTATATGGGGCAGTGAATTAGCATAAACATTAATAATTTTTATCAATTCATATATGAATTTTTATCAGTTAAAATAATGATTTTTATCATGTTAATCTTTATTCTATGCAATTATCAGAGTACATTAGTATTTTCTGTAGCATATGTATCTTAAAGAGATGGAGTGAAAAACTGTATCAGTATATATCAGGTGATCACTATTATTTACGAATATCATCATATGCATATTATGTCTTATATCTTATTACTTGAATCTATATTTGTGTACACCATGAATCTTTTTTACTTATAAGTATTTTCTATATATCTATATATATTCACCATAATGTCTGTATCACACTCCTATAAGTCAAATGCAAGTCAAGCTTGAGTAATATTCAGTGGTTGGTTTTGTAGCTGACCGAGCTTTTATGTAGGTGATTACATAATAAAAATATGGAATGTTATTCCATATATATAAAAAACTAAAACTATGAGGTCAACCAGATTCCTTGCAGGAATGTGATCAGACCAGAGACGATAAAGTATGCTAAGATGAAGTATACAATAAAGTAGGCTAAGATGACGTGCCGTCACCTGTGGTCCTTCATTTGTTTTGAAAACATTAGTCCAAGCATCCTGCTTGTGACAACTACCGCGACCTATAATTCAAACGGCCTACGTGATTTGTAATGTATGTCATCTGTATGTATGTTCATATGTTCGAGCTACTGTCTGCTTCCTTTATGATTTGTAACCGAGATGGTAGTCAGAGTGGAATTAGCCATCATCATTGGCAGAAGCGATCAAGCCATCGTCATTAGAAGACCTGTACATCTTTATCTAAGCTTCATCATGTAGATTTGAATTAGCCATCATCATTGGCAGACCTGTACAATCCTATCTGATATTCATCATGTAATCTCAGAAGAATAGAACCATTTTTTATATTTCGTGTTTTCTACTAAAACCTCACATCAGAAAGAAGATATCATCATGAGTTGAAACATCTCCGTCGTCCTAAACAGAGAAGATACTGACATCGTAAGTTATCAGCAAACACCCAAGACACTCAAATGAGTATGGAAGTGCATAACCAACCGACTTAGCGTAAGATTATCGCAAGTCTAACATTACCTCATAGGGCACCTTATTATACGAGGCAACTGCCCTTTTATAATGACCCCAGAGAAATATTAGTACTAGATAACGACCCCCGGACTTCCTGCTGGGGAGATAATGACCCCAGAGAAATATAGTCCTAGATAACGACCCTTGAAATTTTTGCTCTGGAGATAATGACCCCAGAGAAATATTAGTCCTACATAACGAGCCCCGGACTTTCTGCAGGGGAGATAATGACCCCAGAGAAATATTAGTCTTAGGTGACGACCCCCGAAATTTGTGCTGGGGAGATAATGACCCCAGATAAATATTATTCCTAGATAACGATCTCTGAAATTTGTGCTGGGGAGATAATGACCCTAGAGAAATATTAGTCCTAGATAACGAACTTTGAAATTTGTGCGGGGGATATAATGACTCTGAGAAATATTAGTCCTAGATAACGACCCCTGAAATTTGTGCAGGGGAGATAATGACCCCAGATAAATATTAGTCCTAGATAACGACCCCCGAAATTTGTGCTGGGAGATAATGACCCCAGAGAAATATTAGTCCTAGATAACAAACTTTGAAATTTGTGCAGGGGAGATAATGGCTCAGAGAAATATTAGTCTTAGATGACAACCCCCGAAATTTGTGCAGGGGAGATAATGACCCCAGATAAATATTATTCCTAGATAACGACCTCCTAAATTTGTGCTGGGGAGATAACGACCCTAGAGAAATATTAGTCCTAGATAAAGAACTTTGAAATTTGTGCAGGGGAGATAATGACTCAGAGAAGTATTAGTCCTAGATAACGACCCCTGAAATTTGTGCAGGGGAGATAATGACCCTAGATAAATATTAGTCCTAGATAACGACCCCCAAAATATTTGCTGGGGAGATAATGACCCCAGAGAAATATTAGTCCTAGATAACGAAGTTTGAAATTTGAGCAGGGGAGATAATGACTTAGAGAAATATTACTCCTAGATAACGACCCCTGAAATTTGTTCTGGGGAGATAATGACCCCAGATAAATATTAGTCTTAGATAACGACCGCCGAAATTTGTGCAGGGGAGATAATGACCCTAGATAAATATTAGTCCTAGATAACGACCCCCGAAATTTGAGCTGGGGAGATAATGACTCAGAGAAATATCAGTCCTAGATAACGACCCCCCGGACTTCCTGCTGGTGAGATAATGACCCAAGATAAATATTATTCCTAGATAACGACCCCCGAAATTTGTGCTGGGGAGATGATGACTCTGAGAAATATTAGTCCTAGATAACGACACCCGAAATTTGTGTTGGCGAGATAATGACCCCAGAGAATTATTTGTCCTAGATAACGACCCCCGGACTTTCTGATAGGGAGATAATGACCCCAGAGAAATACTAGACCTAGATAACGACCTCCGGACTTTTTGCTGGGGAGATAATGACACCAGAGAAATATTAGACCTAGATAACGACCCCCGAAATTGTTGCTGGGGAGGTAATGACTCCAGAGAAATATTAGTCCTAGATAACAACCCCCTGACTTTCTGCTGGGGAGATAGTGACCCCAGAGGATTATTAGTCCTTAGAGACGCCCCCCGACTTCCTGCCTGGGGAGATAATGACCCCAGAGAAATATTAGTCCTAGATAACGACCCCTGAAATTTTTGCTGGGGAGATAATGACCCCAGAGAAATATTAGTCCTAGATAACGACCCCTGGAATTTTTGCTGGGGAGATAATGACCCCAGAGAATTATTAGTCCTAGATAACGACCCCTGGAGTCTCTGCTAGGGAGATAGTGACCCCAGAGAATCCCCTAAAGTAATCCCCTTGCTAGAAAGATAGTGAGCCAGAGATAATAGTACTAAATAATGACCTCGACCCCTGCTGCAGTGGGGAGATAATGACACCAGAGAAATAGACCAGAGAAATATTAGTCTTAGATGACAACCCCCGAAATTTGTAGGGGAGATAATGACCCCTGATAAATATTATTCCTAGATAATGACCTCCTAAATTTGTGCTGGGGAGATAATGACCCTAGAGAAATATTAGTCCTAGATAACGAACTTTGAAATTTGTGCAGGGGAGATAATGACTCAGAGAAATATTAATCCTGGATAACGACCTCTGAAATTTGTGCAGGGGAGATAATGACCCCAGATAAATATTAGTCCTAGATAACGACCCCCAAAATTTGTGCTGTGGAGATAATGACCCCAGAGAAATATTAGTCCTTGATAACGAACTTTGAAATTTGTGCAGGGGAGATAATGACCCAGAGAAACATTAGTCCTAGATAACGACCCCTGAAATTTGTGCAGGGGAGATAATGAACCCAGATAAATATTAGTCCTAGATAACGACACCCGAAATTATTAGTCCTAGATAACCAACTTTGAAATAATACAGGGGAGATAATGATATTTTAGTTCTAGACAACGACGCCTGAAATTTGTGTAGGGGAGATAATGACCCCTAGATAAATATTAGTCCTAGATAACGACCCCCGAAATTGTTGCTGGGGAGATAATGACTCCAGAGAAATATTAGTCCTAGATAACGAACCTTGAAATTTGTGCAGGGGAGATAATGACTCAGAGAAATATTACTCCTAGATTACGACCCCTAAAATTTGTGCTGGGGAGATAATGACTCCAGATAAATATTAGCCCTAGATAACGACCCCCGAAATTTGTGCAGGGGAGATAATGACCCCAGAGAAATATTAGTCCTAGATAACATCCCCTAAACTTCAAGCATTCAGAAATAACAAATGATCCGTATTCCTTTAACGAATGATAACTTTAACAAGAGATTTGTTTAGAAAATAAATGTATAGTAAGTGTCTTTCTCAGAATGGTAAAAAAAGGTTCCAAAAAACGTTTATCACAAAAATCATAATTTTAAATGTAAAAAAAGTATCCTAAATTATACTCCTTGGGCCATTTCCTGGTGCCAAAACGAGAAGTTAATAATTCCAGTGTTTTACAAAATATTCAAATATGGTTTTATTGATTTACTTAGCTGGCTGAGTTTTCTATTGACAACTAAACAAACATATGATTGCTGCTGAGTGACTTTCCAACTACATTTAACAGAAAGAATATTGAACGGTTTTTAAAATGTTTTTAAAATGTAACTACCTTTCTCATCCCAACATAAATTTACTGACTACTGAATATTTGATCAGCTGGTACGGTCGTTAGTGTCGTGTTCAGATGTCGAGGATTCGCGTCACCTCCAGGGCGATGTAAAATCACCGCCTCTGAACCATGATCTGTTACTGCTGCAGTGTGGGGTACGCAGGGGGAGGTTGAAGCCGGCATTCTTTGGAAACTTGAATTGATTCAAGTCAGTGGCTCGTGTGTGCTTGTTGCATCAGAATAGGTTTCATCTGCTGAAATAATAATAGAATATAATAATATTAGTAATAGTATCCCTGTTACAAAGCCACCTAGGATAGTCTGCCGCATCAATCAGCTCAAATGACAGGTTTTTTTTTTTTTTTTTTACATATATCATTCTGCTTGCTTTTTCATTGTCTGCTATGAGAGCTTTGTCAAAATGAAAAATATCTCTGAGAATCTTCGGATAAAATACTTTCTAAGACCTCTAAATAAAATTTTTGGGGGAACAAACAGTTTACTTTCAACTACATTCGCTCTTGAAGGGAATTAGTTTTGATTCCTAACTACAATACTGCTGTAATTAGTGAAGCTGGAGCCAGAATTCTATTACAATATACAGCAGAGTTTTAGAGAACCAATACTGTGCAGCAGAACGGGGTCCACAGGTAGAACATACACAAGCAGTGGGTGGGCTCCATTGTAGCGCGGAATTAGGCAGAAGTGTATTTTTAGGAAACAAGTTGCAGAGGGTGAATCTCACGAGCATTTTAATCCTTTAGATGTCTACATATATTGGCCGCACTTTCCTGACAGCGTAGTCAATCCTGTGATATCTACATTGTTTCATGGGCGCCGAATTCCCCTCTACGGGTGGCGTAATCCAGTGATATTTACGTCGTTTCTTGGGCGCCTAATCCCCCTCCACGGATGGCGTAATCCAGTGATATTTGCATCGTTTCTTGGCGTAAGTTGTGCTGGGGTTAAGAAACTTTCATCATTTTCGGATGTGAACGAAATGTCGCGGTGGGGCCCAACGGTGAAAAAGAAGAGAGAACAACTCATTTCCGCTATTCAAGTGACAGAGAAAGCCAGAACAATTGTTTTTCTTTTACAGGACACTAAAAAAGATAATGGTGCATAACCTTTTAATCCCCACACTCGTCCTTATCCTTCTTCCGCAGGAGATGTTGGGACACACGCCATCGCCACACAGCCGACACATCTGCAAAAAAGGAGAAGAAGAACGAAATAGAAAAAAATGATAGGAACGTTCGTCATCCAAGTAACTATCTCCCACGCTCCTGTTTTCCTGTCCACCTTCTCTGACTTTTACTTCTTAGTTAGAGCCAAAATAACTAAAATAGGATTAATATTAAGACCAAATTTCCAAATTGGGATTAATTTTAGAACCAAAATAAGATTAATGATAAAATCAAATCTCCAAAATAGGATTAATGTTAAAGGCAAACCTCCAAAATAGGATTAATGTTAGAACTAAATCTTCAAAATAGGATTAATGTTAGAACCAAATCTCAAAAATAGGGTTAAGCTTAAAACCAAATCTCCAAAATAGGATTAAGCTTAGAACCAAATCTCCAAAACAGGATTATATTTAGAACCAAATCTTCAAAATAGGATTATTTTTAGAACCAAACCTCCAAAATAGGATTAATGTTGGAACCAAATATCCAAAATGCGATTAATGTTAGAACTAAATCTCCAATATAGGATTAATATTGGAACCAAACCTCCAAAATAGGATTAATGTTAGAACTAAATCTTCAAAATAGGGTTAATGTTAGAACAAAATCTCGAAAATAGGATTATTTTTAGAGCCAAATCTCCAAAATAGGATTATTTTTAGAACCAAATCTCCAAAGTAGGATTAATGTTAGAACTAAATCTCCAAAATACGATTAATGTTAGAACCAAACCCCCAAAATAGGATTAATTTAGAAGCAAATCTCCAAAATAGGATTAATGTTAGAACTAAAATCTCTGAAATAGGATTAATGTTAGAACTAAAATCTCTAAAATAGGATTAATGTTAGAACCAAATCTCCAAAATAGGATTAATGTTAGAACTAAAATCTCTGAAATAGGATTAATGTTAGAACTAAAATCTCTAAAATAGGATTAATGTTAGAACCAAATCTCCAAAATAAGATTAAACTTAGAACCAAGTCTCCAAAATAGGATTAATGATAAAATCGAAATTCCAAAATAGGATTAATGTTAAAACCAAACCTCCAAAATAGGATTAATGATAAAATCGAAATTCCAAAATAGGATTAATGTTAAAACCAAACCTCCAAAATAGGATTGATGTTAAAACCAAACCTCCAAAATAGCATTAATGTTAGAACCAAACCTCCAAAGTGGGATTAATGTTAAAACCAAACCTCCAAAATGGGATTAATGTTAGAACCAAACCTCCAAAATAGGATTAATGTTAAAACCAAACCTCCAAAATAGCATTAATGTTAGAACCAAACCTCCAAAATAGGATTAATGTTAAAACCAAACCTCCAAAATAGGATTGATGTTAGAATCGAATCTCCAAAATAGGATTGATGTTAAAACCAAACCTCCAAAATAGGATTAATGTTAGAACTAAAATCTCTAAAATAGGATTAGTGTTAGAACCAAATCTCCAAAATAGGATTAAGCTTAGAACCAAGTCTCCAAAATAGGATTAATGGTAAAATCGAAATTCCAAAATAGGATTCTTGTTAGAACCAAACATCCAAAATAGGATTGATGTTAAAACCAAACCTCCAAAATAGGATTAATGTTAATACCAAACCTCCAAAATAGGATTAATGTTAATACCAAACCTCCAAAATAGGATTAATGTTAAAAACCAAACCTCCAAAATAGGATTGTGTTAAAACCAAACCTCCAAAATAGGATTAATGTTAAAACCAAACCTCCAAAATAGGATTAATGTTAAAACCAAACCTCCAAAATGGGGTTAATGATAGAGAAAACTCCACGCTTGCACTGAAAATGAAAATTGAGATGTTGGGCAGCAAATACTCCCACTCTCTCTCTTCTTGTGTGTCACAGCACGCGAGTCTCATCGAGAGAAGAACTTAGCAGAAGCATTACTCAAGAGTATTCGCAGCGTCCCTCACTGGAATTGGAAGGAAAAGAGGAAAAATTAAAGTGATTATTTTGAGTATCTCGAATGTCAGTGCATTTGGAAAAACCTGTGTGTGTGTGTATGTATGTATGTATGCTTATTTCCTTCAGCCCAGGATCTCCTTGAAATGAAAACAATCTTTCCTTCAATTGGCCACAGGATAGAAGTCAAGGAACCGGAAATCCTTCAGCAATACACGAAGACTGGGGTAATGTTAATAATTTTAATAACATTTTCAATAGTTTACTTATACCTTTATCTATGTGTTGATTTAATTTGTTCATTTATATTTCCTTGTTTCATAACTGATCTCTTCTTTCTGTTTTTCCAATTAGCCTCTGTTAGTTCTTTTAAATGAACTCCATATTATTTGGAAGCTTGAATTTCGAGTCAGTGGCCTCTAAGAGTTGGTTCATCTCCTGAATAATAATAATAATAATAATAATAATAATAATAATAATAATAATATTATTATTATTATTATTATTATTATTATTATTATTATTATTATTATTATTCAGGAGATGAACCAACTCTTAGAGGCCCACCTGGACTCGAAATGCAATAATAATAATAATTAATATAATAATAATAATAATAATAATAATAATAATTATTATTTATTATTATTATTATTATTATTATTATTATATTATTATTATTATTATTAATTAATATATATCATACCATAAACCTAATAATAATAATTAAAATAATAATTAATTAATTATTAGTAATAATATTATTATTTTATTATTATTTTTATTATTATTATTATTATTATTATTATTATTATTATTATTATTATTATTATTATTCGTAGTTCAATTCGGAAAACAAAACTAGCACCATTTCAGCCGGAGACGTTGTATGAATATCTGTGATTTCACAACACTTCATAGAATTCTTAACGTTTCTATCATAACGGCGATGACATCTTGGCTTGCTTCATTTTTTATATATATATATATATTTTTTTTCTCGTCTAGAGACATATAGATCATTCTATAGGCTAAACATGTATAAACTGAAATTTCTGAATAAAGTATAAAATATGAGTGGAATTACTTGATGTCAAAGAATTACCCTCGAGTATCTACCAGTTTCCAGAAAACTACCGGGAGAATGGTGTAACTTAAGCTGACGTCAGCGTAACGTACGGTTGTTTCGTTATGTATATAAATGTCAGCGTCAGCTAACATGTGGCCACAACCGCTTTCGTTCGAGTCCACTTCTGATCGCTGGAAATCTGCATCGATTCGCCGTCCTCTTCTTCTTCTTCTTCTACGTCAGTTTTCGAGGATACCAGACCTGGTAAGGAAATTGAGATCCTAGTTTCTATTATAACTGAGTATATATGTATTAGTGTTAGTTGGGGTTAACTATACTCTGTTTTTCTCCATCTGTCCACCCGCTTGTGGTGTTTGCATATGGTAACACTGCGTCCCGGGCTTTAGATAGTTTCGCTATGTGTAAGTTTGAGGTAAATAAAAAGATATCTGGGTGTACATTTGCAACTAAAAAGTGTTTTAATAATTTACTGTATGTGAATTACACCGTTGGTGTTCGAAATAGGATATTGTTATTATTGTTGAATGCAGAGCCGTATAGTATCTATATACGGCTCTGGTTGAATGTAAGCTGAATGTAACTATCTAAAGCCCGGGACGCAGTGTTACCATACGTAAACACCACAGTCAGGTGGACAGATGGAAAAAAACCGAGTATAGTTGAACGCTGGGTTAGTTTTCGAAAGAAATCCCCACTCTTAGAGCCAGTCACTCCGGTGAGTGACAGAATTATCGGCTCGGCTGTCACCTTTACGTGCATTAGACGTATTTAACACTTTGTGGCGGGAAAAAGACGTCTTATCTGAATTTGCAGTAAAATTCCCTTTTCGTGTTAGAAGACATTTTCATCTTCCTAATAAGAATGCTATCTTAGCTTTCGTACTAACGTCTCTTACAGAGTTCTGGTTTTCTGTGAAAGAAAACATTGAGATGGGTACAGGGTTGCAAATTGGTATGTTGATCATCCACCCTCCAATCATCATACATACCAAAGTGCAGCCCTCTAGCCTCAGTAGTTTATATCTTATTTATTTTATTGAAGGTTAAAGTTACCAATGATCGTCTGGCAACGCTATGGGACAGGCCACCTCCTGGCCGTGGCAAAAGCTTTCATGGGCCGCGGTTCATACGGCCTTATAAGCTGTACAGAAAACTCGATGGTACTGCTTTTTACACCGGATATTTTTTTTTGTTAAGAAATATAGATCTCGTTATGATCTCCACTGAGCTATTATTATTATTATTATTATTATTATTATTATTATTGAAAATAATGACTATTTCTTCTGTACTCAAAATGACCATTAAAACGCCAAATGGGGGATTCGTATAAAAAAAATGTGGTATTTGTCAAATTGAACATATTATACAAAATGTAATACAAACTGGAATTTAATATCCAATTTAAGTACAGAAGAAATAAGAAGCATGGAGAAACTCCTATACAAAATAAACGCGGCTGAAATATCATTATTTTCAATAAAACTTGTATAAATGAAGGTCTTATTCCAGCATATTATTATTATTATCATTATTCAGAAGATGAACCCTATTCAAATGGAACAAGCCTACAGAGGCCACTAACTTGAAATTCAAACTTCCAAAGGAGAGATCTCACTTATTAAAAAAATGAATAAATAGATAAAAACATATTAAAATACAAGAATTAAGCTATTAATCTATTTCGTAACAATATGTTTTTTTTCTTTTTCTACTCCCTTCGTTTATTCCAGCTGCTATGAAGCTCCCAGTTCACGTTACCGGTGGGTGGGGAGAGGTGTCGGCAACTCCCAGTCCTCTCTACGCAGGAAACGCACCCGGACTTCTGCTTCTTCTTGGTTTTATCACCGGGTAAGTCAGTCCTCTGACCGAGTACCTTTGCAATCAGCTCCCCAGTCATGGGAGAAGTAGACGTCGACGATTTTGTTGGGTCAGATTTTAGACATTCTAATAGCAGCTCTTTGCATGACCAAGTATTTACTATGACTGTTATCGTGACAAAAAAAAACTATATTTGCTAATTTACGATTACTGCTATTGTGACGAAAACTCATATTTGTTAATTTTCGATTACTGCTATTGTGACGGAAACTCATATTTGTTAATTTACGATTACTGCTACTCTGACGAAAATTTTGTATTTCTGGTGCGATTGTGACAAAAAATCTATATACTTGCTAATTTATCAAAAAATGCCATTATGACTAAACTTTATATTTAACTCACAATTACTGCAATTGGGACAAAAATATATATAAATTACTACCATTATGACCAAAAATCTGTATTGTTAATTTACAGTTACTGCCATCGTAACAAAAAGTGTATATTTGTTAATTTACAATTACTGCCATCATGACGAAAAAAACTATATTTAACTTACAATGACTTGCATTATGAAAAAAATCTATATTTCTTTAATTACAATAACTGCCATCATGGCAGAAAAAAAATCTATATTTGTTAACTTACAATTACTGCCATTGTGACAATAAAAACAAAACAAAACAAAACATATATTTGTTAGTCCACAATCAGTGCCACGGCGATATAAAAGAAATCTAGATCAATACTAAAAAAAGCCAAACTTATTTGCATGATTTTTATTCTCTCTATCGAGCTGTAATACTTAATCCTAAGTTTATCAGAGAGAGAGAAGTTCCTTAACTTGTTCTCAGACTAAATGAGACTTTATTTATTTATTTATTTATTTTTTATTTATTTATTTATTTATTTATTTATTTATTTATTTATTTATTTATTTATTCTTACAGATTTCAGTCCGTCGATGGTTCTCCATTTTCCAAGGTAAGTTTTCTCTCCCTCTGATAAGCAAAAAAAAAAAAAATTAAACCAGTAACTGCAAATAAATATGAAAAATAATTCATAGCTACGACTTATGAATAACCCCGTCATTCATAAAGGACTCTTTCGGTCTCTTCCAGGATCCTACAGTTCCAGAAAAGGAGTTCGTCTCGAGTCTCAACCACAATAGGTGGAAAAGTAAGCGACGAATAGAGTTACTTGAAGACTCTCTCTCTCTCTCTCTCTCTCTCTCTCTCTCTCTCTCTAGAGATAATTATTCTGTGAATTTCTTAATTCGTTGGCAAGGAATATCCTAGACCAAATGTAGAGCTTTTGGTTGAAGTCGCATTGAAATTTACACACACACACACACACAGACACACACACACACACATACACACACACACACACACATATATATATATATATATATATATATATATATAAATATATGCACGTAAACTATAGATTTATAACCTCTCTCTCTCTCTCTCTCTCTCTCTCTCTCTCTCTCTCCTTGTGTGTGTGTGTTAATCCAAACTAAACCTCCTACTTTACAGGGTCTGCAAACACCAATACCAGAAGTCGTTACCTAGGATATGAACTGGTGAGAGTCCGGCTCAGCGGTGGCCACCTTTACACTCTGTACGTAGAAAACGGATCCATCCGGATTGGAACTGGCCAAGAGTCCGATAGCGTCTGTGAGTATATACGTAATCACAGTCAACTTTTCGTCAAGTTCATTCGTCAGTCGGTGTATGTAATAGAAACTAATTATTCGTCAATACCAAGTTTCGATATTAATTATCTATTTATTTATTTATTTATTCATTTACTTATTTTTTTGGACAGCGTGCTTGAAAAAGCACAAATTTCAACTACTTTCGGGAGGTCCGGGCGAGAAGGTCATCTTGGAGTCTGGGGAGGGCAGGGCCTTTCTGAACGTCAACGCCCAACGGGAGCTTGAGGTCCAGGTTAGCTATGAATGGAGCTATAGTAGATTCACATCAACCGGCCATTTGATGTCTAGGCCAGTCCCTGCGACGCTCCTGATTGGCTGTTGATCAGCCAGTCACAGTGCTGGAAACTCTCAGTCTCTCGCGAGAGTTCACATGCGTAGGATCTATGTTTCACCTCTCC
>NC_087212.1:68718679-68861179 GCF_015104395.2 Macrobrachium nipponense | reverse complement strand
GAGAAGTCGGTATGTGGCAACTCGGGGAGTGCAGTTGCGCCTTAGTAGTACTACGACCCTGTGCTTGTACGCCAACAGAGGATTTATAGTCATAGGTTATGGTCAGGATAAGAGAAAAAAATGCTAGTCAGTATGAATGAAAAGACACACATCTTTAATTATATAGGTAGATAGATGTTTGTGGCATTCAATAAACCACGTTTTATTGCAGCCACGAATATTGTCCGATTTCTTTGCAGTGTGTAAGAACTAAGATGTATATTTCAGAATGGCGTCTCCCGCCAGCGGCTTGTTCGCAGTCTTCGAGTCTTGCATCAGATGGGCCGAGCTTTCTGGCGGGGAATTCCACCGGTTCCTTAGCTCTAATATTGAGTGAAGGCTAATTTGCATATTATGACTCAGTCAGTCACAAAGACGGCTGAAGCTGATGTGGAAGGGGGCTCTCACTACGACGAGATTGGACCTGAAATTTAAGAGAAATAATAAAGGCTTCTAAATTCAACAAGAAATGCCCTAGAGCCACCCATTATTATTCATTATATTATTCACTCACTCTTTTGTTTATTTTTGTTTTAATCAGTGACCTCAAGATTTTCAGGGTTTTCAAGAGAAATGTGGGGCCAGATACAACGTTCTTTTGTCTATTTTTTTTTTTTTATATAAATGTAAATGTGATTTTTATATGGATGCTTAGTTCTAACTGTATTTACTTCAATGTTAAACCCCAGCACTGATGGAAGAGGGTGTTCCACTAAGTGACTCAACACTTCTTGGTGTCCTGTGTATGTATCTTGTAATGATGCTCCGCCTCTCACAGGGGGTGGGGTTGGGTGGGAAGGGGGTGTCCAGTAAAGTAACTTCTCACAAGTCACAATTTCAGTTGCGAATTTCATTCAAGAGTCGAGTCACACCGCGGAATTTGTGAGGTTTTCGAGTCATGATCTCCCTTACTCGTGAGCACAAGCGAACGTTTGATGTTTTTTTTATTGAGTAAAAATAAAATGAAAAAATTGAAAAAAATAAAACAAGCGAACGTCACTCAGCTAAAATTTTAAGTCGACTATGGCGTCATAGTTCAAGTTAAGACTGGGATAGGAGAATTCAGGCGCCTGAGATCAACTCAGCCAGACGGCATGAGAGAGAGACAGAGATAAGAGCGTAAGGGAAGTGCTCGCACGTGGCACCGTTACAGGATGCAGCTGAAAGAAATATCATCGTTGTGGCGCTTCGATTCCAAACGACTCAGTTATGATGAAGGTCTTTCTAGGCCTATATGAAACACGCTGGAGGAATCTTCCCAGGCGCAGGGTTTCTAACAGAGTTGTCAACTGTAGGGTAATTGCCCTACGCGTAGGGTGATATTGGGCAAAATCTTAGACAGAAGGGCAATGTTTTCAAGTGTAGAGTAATTGTAACAAGGTAGGTTTAGATCAATATGCTTATTAATATTCATGATATTGCATATAAAGGTAATCTAAAGATATATTTATTATCATAACCGCAGAATGTTGGGTCATTTTCAGCTATGTAGGGTAATTTTATCGTCTCCTGAGTCCTGTAGGGGGCATAGGGTTAGAGGGGTTAGCATCACTGGTTTCCAAACACGGTGACGGTGACGGTGTCACGGGGTTGCCAAAATGCAGAATTTTCTGGGTTTATGCAGAATAAAAAAAACTCTACGGAGGTTGATCTCGCATTTCAGTGCAGACGAAGATTCGTCGTCTTCGTCTATGCAGAAAAAATTCGCCACTTTCAAGTTACATTTTATTAAAATTACTTACAAATTTATTACACTATTAAATTATAAAATTATTGTAAGCTTGCCTGTTGAAAATATATGTCAAACTGGCTACGTTTTTAGCTGAGCACAATATTGCTTTCAATGCTTGCGATCATTTGATTGAGGTAATTAAAGATATATTCCCAGACTCTTCAATAGCCCAGAAAATGTCTTAAAAAGATCGAAGGCCACACGCGTAATTTAGGAAATTGGAAATTTATCACAGGAAGTGATTGTAGCTTTAAAGTCCGATAAAAGACTTGTGCAGTAATAGTTCAATATTTCAACAAGACCAAAGGATCCATAGAGATACGATCACTTGAGCTACTGAACATATAACACAGGCAACAGTGAAGATGAGGGATCAACGGGACAACATATGTATAATCTTTTAGTTATCTATTTTAATGAACACCAAATCCCCCTTGAAAATTTAGCAGGATTTGCAGCAGATGGTGCGAGCAATATAATGGGGGTTAATAATTCAAAAACAAAAATAATTCAATCGCAAGTAGACTTAGAAATGCTGCACCTGGTATCACTGTAGTAAGATGTATTTCTCATTCAGCTCATTTATGTGCATCACAAGCGGCAAAAACTCTTCCTCGTGTTTGAGTTTCAAGAATTTCAAACATTTTGTAATTTGAAACCACACAAATGACTTCATGTTTCGCTTCAAGGTGGCTTTCGCTGTTGCTCGAGTGTTAGAGCAATGGAATGCTCTCTCTCTTTACTTTAGGCAAAGCAACTGGAAGAAAGGCTATCAACATCGACGCCGATCTCCGACAGCCTTCAAGATCCTGCTGTCCGTTTGTATTATTTATTTATCAATAATTTCTTGCTAAAATAACCACTTTTAATCTAACATTCCAAAAAAAGGACCCTACCATTCACTTACTCTATGACAGATGTAAAGTCCTCTAACTTGATATCTTGAGATACTATTACAACCATGACAAACTCAAATAGACCCATCAAATGAAGAGCATTTAGTCTCATTTAAATCAAGTTTACCTTGGTGCGAGTATAACGCGTGAATTACAAAAACCTCACATCAGGAACAACAGAAAATTAATAGATGATGTCGTATACGCTGCAGACAATTCATGATAACAGCAGCCGTCCAGATAAGAATGAGGTTACCCTTTGACTCGCACTTACTCAGACTTTGCAGTGTATTGTCAGTATCCAACTGCATTAGTAAGGATGTTTTGATGAAGACTCCATCGTTATCAACATTAGCTTCATAAGTGCCTCGGATATACTCAGGGGATCTGCAGAAGTTAGATGATGAATGGCGCAACATTCCTAACATCTCTTTCCCAACTGATATAAGACAAACAAATAATCCACAAGATTTTTCCCGTTACTTGTCTCATCTAAGAGATGCTGATGATGAGATGATTTTTAAAGTTCTTCCAGATTTTGTTTTCAATATCTTGGCACTACCGACTTCCAACGCTGATGCAGAGAGGATTTTCTCTCAAGTGAACCTGAATAAAACCAAGACTATAAATAAGCTGCTGACTTCCACTCAGGCAGCGTTGGTGCTCGTATCCGAACAGGTCAAAAGCTGTGGAGGAGACTTGAATTTTGATCCTAATCATGTTATGATTAAGGCAATTCAAAGATCCCAAAATTTACCAGATGAGGATAACCAAGAAGTGTAATTGCACTGTATGTCTTCTTTATTTCTTCGACAGTGCAATAACCCACTAAGCAATGTAGAATGTTTTAATGACTGTGGAGTGCAATAGCGTACTGTATTGTTACTTTGCAAATAATATTTGTATATATGCTATAAATAAATTAAGAATCCTGTAATTGTTTTGCTTTAGTTCTTAGGTTTGTTTATATATGTATATACTTATATATATATATATATATATATATATATATATATATATATATATATATATATGAAGTTCTTAATTATTTTGTACATTTACATATAAACGAATTAAAATATGTATATTTTGTACTCCTAAAAATTCGTATGACGAAGTTAAAAAATGTCATATATTATAAAAATAATCCGGTGTGCAGGCATCATGAATAACAACCAAGAAACACACCAGAAAGGTTGCAATGGAAAATACATGACAAACTTTTGTTGGTGGGATTCTTTGGTCACTATTCACAGATATTTGAAATGGAGTGGTGTTAAAAATAACAAAGAAATATTTCCGTTATCCCTCTTGTTTAGAAAACAGCTGCTTAAGTGTGCCCTTTCACTATTTAAGAAAACGTGCAGAAGGCCTCACGCAGAATGAACGGCAACACTCTGAGTGAGTCGGAGTCGGACGGGACGGTGACCTGTGACCTGTCTGTTGGTCCTCAGTATGCTGGAGGAAGTCAATGATGAAAGGTATCGAGAAGAACAAGGTGGCGTTAGAAAAGATAGGAACCACACAGATGATTAATTTCAGACATATTTTTTTTTTTTTTATCTATTTACCTATTTGTTTTTTTAACTGGTTCTCTCTTTATTATCTTATTTTTAAAAAGTGGGATCCCTCCTGTCTGTATTTTCCTTTACTTCCTCTTACCTCTTCCTAATGAACACTGCAGTCTTTGGAAGCTTGAATTTCAAGTCAATGGCCCCTTTGGGGATTGTTCCATATGAATAAGGTTCATCTTCTGAATAATAATAATAATAATAATAATAATAATAATAATAATAATAATAATAATAATAATAATAATCAATGAGTAATACTTTCTTCTTAATTTTGTATCACTCATTGAAGCCGCATTACCATGGGACACCGGAGTTGAAGAGAAAGAAAGAAAGGGAAAAAAAAAATGGATAGTATCAAAACCTGAAAATAGAAATAAGAAGGATATGGGATATGCCAGTGGAAATTGTACCCATAATCATAGGAACACTAGGCACAATCCCAAGATCCCTGAAAAAGAATCCGGAAAAACTAGAGGCTGAAGTAGCTCCAGGACTTATGCAGAAGCGTGTGCTCCTAGAAACAGCGCACAGTAAAAAAAGTGATGGACTCCTAACGAGGCAGGATGTAACCCGGAACCCCACACTATAAATGCCACCCAGTCGCGAATTGAAGGACTGTAATAGATCCCCCCCCCCCCCCACACACACACACAAATATATATATATATATATATATATATATATATATATATATATATATATATATATATATATATATATATATATATATATATATAATATATATATATTATTAATAATAATGTGTACCAGCGTATGGCATCTAAAAATCTCCTGATTTCTGATGACTTTCGTCGATTTCGAGAACGTATTTGACAGCGTCAGCAGGTCAAAAATATAATGGGGAGTCCTGCGTCAGTCACTTATTGCATAATTTCCTGCCAAATTTGCGAGGCTAACTGTCGATGGGACGTTGTTATAAGCGAATCTGCGGTAAGGAGAGGCATGCGTCAATACTGATGTGTCACCTTTGCTGTTTGTCCATCTGATGTGTACTATTGTATATTAAAAAAGGTTGTTGGAAATGGAGAAAAGATTTCGAATGGAGTAACAACAGAAACTCGACATCTTTGGAGTGTGCAAATGATGCTGCTTCAGTTGGGGAAACATCGCAAGATTTACAATACTTATTCGATAGAATGTACCATATACCGAAGGAGATGGAAACTAAGATAAATCTAAGAAAAATAGAAGTAATGAGATGAAATCGATTTAGATGTGGGAAAGAATAAACATGGCTGAATACATATAAACAAGCTCCAATACTTACATGTTCGTTTGAGTTGAATTCACTGAAATAAACAAAAATTCAAAAGAGCAAAGAACACGTAACGTCTGTTGAAAATCAGTGGAAACTGAGTCTTTTACAAAGTCTGAGATTCCTTGTCTCTTGCACACCTGTGTACCAAGCACAGATGTGGCCACTTCTCCTACAGGCCATCACACACCTGTGTGGTAGAAAGAACACCAGCTCACCAAGATCAAATATTTCAAAACATGAAATATTGAATCTTTCTTTACATCAGTTTTGCATCTCTTGGCGTGAATCATGAACAAATAAAGGAAGTATTAGCCCTTTTCTCTCTCTCTCTCTCTCTCTCTCTCTCTCTCTCTCTCTCTCTCTCTCTATTACCTTCAGGAGGTGTAACTGATGCCTTTATGTCATGGCAAGGCAATGCATTCTATGACATTTTTATCTACGGCTTAAATTATTTTATACTTTTCCAGTGAGTGAGATCTCTTCTTTAAGTATTTCCCTCTCCCTATATATATATATATATATATATATATATATATATATATATATATATATATATATATAGATATATATATATATATATATATATATATATAATATTATTATATATATATATGATATATATATTTATTTATATAAATTATAAGGTACGAACAAAACATGAAGCTACAAATGTCGTTTTTTATATCCACTTCGCTCAATTTCAACGCTGCTTCAGCGAATCGAGTCTGCCAGGTAACGAACCACTATAGTCAATTATAATTCCCCTTCTGTATTATTTCCGAAGTAGAACGAATTGGATAACTAACGGGCTGTAGCTTAACGTTTGTGAACATAAAGATGGTACGGTGATGTGATAAGAAATTCATATATATACGTATATACATGTACAGAGGCTTATTAAATTTCTAATACCGAATTTTCTGAAAGGGTTGAATGGCTGCCTCTAAGCCTAACTCTCTACTTAACCCATTACGAAAGAGTTTCCGTTTTGTTTTGTTTTGTTTCTACTAACACTTGTTGATGACTGACAAGTGAGCTATAGGCTCTTTCCTGGCGTCCATTGCTCTTACACATTTCTGAATTGGTCCAGGAGAGTAAGCTCCGAGTTTCATGACTGCGTATGAAACGTATTTGCTAGTGGAGAAGTCTGGATTCGATGTAGCTGTGAAAGTTCAAGCTATTGTGTGGTCTCTTAATCCAATTACTCATTTATTTCTACTTTAAGTCGTTTCAGCTTTGTGACGTAATGTGCTAAATTCAGCGAGTAATTCGCAAAGTCTTACCTTTTTTACAACATGGCGTCCCTTGTCTCTCCCACTTTTCAGTAGCGCTGCTCTAGGTCATATTGAACATCGACTACAAAAGGCAAAACACCTCTTATGGTCGTCTTTGACTCTTTGTCTTTGATTGTTGATGTTCCAGTTACCCGGTGGTAGTCGTGGTGTTGAGATTTGAGGATTACTTAGTTTTTTTCCAGTTTTCAATTCCTTTCATACTTAACCATTTTCAAATATGGACAGTGAATATCTCAAGAAACTATCTGCACTTTGTTGTGACGAAAAATTAAGAACTAATTGAGAATGGAGGACTGACACGGGAACTTCAAGAGTTTCTTTAGTCAAGGAACCAAAGTGATTATTAGCCTTCTAGACTCAAACGGCGTGATGCATTGAGAAAGAGTTCTTGCGATTAGGCCATTTTCTGTAACGAGTGAAACAGCGTGATTTAAATTATCTTTCCTATATACTGTAAATTTAAAAAGAAATAGAGTGCTCTTCTTCGCTTATAGGTCTACGAGAATTTACGTGATCACGGGTGTGTGTGTATATAATTATATATATATAGTTATATATATATATATATATATATATATATATATTTTATATATATATATATATATATATATATATCTATATATATATAATTATATATAATATATATAGATGGGATATGCCAGTTCGTCAAAACAGGAAAACTCAAAAACATAAAAAACTGGGATACGCCGGTTCGTCAAAACAAGAAAAATCAAAATCATAGAAGGAAAAAAAAATGGGATACGCCAGTTCGTCAAAGCAAGAAAACTCAAAACATAAGAAAGAAAAAATGGGACATGCCAGTTCGTCAAAACAGGAAAACTTAAAAGATAATGGGATACTCCAGTTCGTCAAAACGGACGAATTCCTCAAAGCAGTCACTCAATCGACCGACGATTAATACTTTCCCTATGAACAGAATATCTCCTTTTTTTTTCAGTGACAAAGTAAGGACAGGTAGAGTCTTGCAGGAGCAGCCGTTGTAACCCGCGCCAATCTTTCATCAACTCATGAACAGAACAATTTGTCAAAATACAAAAAAACAACATGAGGGACGGATCATCCTTTCGCCATTCCTGTGCTCTTCCCGTGAGACTGCGCCCGATTCATTTCTTTTTTACCTTTTGTTTGTTTCAATGCCGACAGCCCAAACTTTAAAACGGGTTTGTTATGAAGCTGTCGTGTATATTTCAAATCCGAATTGGTCTAGAGATCGTTTCAGAGCAGTCTGCTTACTCATTCATCGAACGACGAAGTAGGAAAAAAAGGATAAGAAAAATAATGAAAACGATATCTCATGAGCCTAAAATTCAGTCGCCTAAACGGCACCGTCTGCAATCGCTACAGACATCCTGTGCGATTACGATGACGTCACGAAATGACCGTTGCTTTGTGCCTTGCACCTAACATCGCCTCCATTAACGTTTCCTTGGCCAGAGTGTTGTCATCCTGACGTCTAGTCCGACCCGATTGACGTTAGACTAAACACGTGTTTGGCTATATTTGGTGTCGTTCTCTCTCTCTCTTTTTGCCGCCTTTCGAAGGCTGCTGCTCTGTAGCGAGTTCCCGCCAACGCCGCGTCGGCCACTTTTGGGGAAATCGCGCCAGTTACGCAAATGGGAAAAGGCGAAGGTCCTTCGGCGCCGTTCTCACGCTCTGATTTTCATCTGACGAAGGGCACTTTCCCCCTTCCTCCGCCCCAACAAGTAGGAAAAGCAGACTATGAGAGAAAAAGAAAATGCGGTAAATAAAATCGTCAAAATAAGACAAATAGATCATTTATGAAGATTCAGTTCCATGAGGAAGAAAAAAAAGATTCACTTCTGTTTTCACGTGACTCTCTCTCTCTCTCTCTCTCTCTCTCTCTCTCTCTCTCTCTCAGTCTGTTAGCGGATACAAAGATACAGGCTAGTATTTCTGTACTATGCTGTAGAAGCAGTACATGTACACATTCCTATGTACCCAATTGCTTGTAATGGGAAAGCAAAGATTTGGTCGGATAAAAAGTTTTTCATTTATAAAAAATGTGAAATAAAACCAATTAAAAGAAATGAAAATGGAAGCAAAGTCAAAATATACAAAGATTATATTGACAAAGAAACTAACTCTGATACAGATGTAATGTCAATTTAACACAATAAAGGAATTCACAAATTTGTGAATCAATTTCTTCAGAGTGTGAGCCTCCGTTTTCGCTTACCCGGGGAGTAAGCCACCAAACTGCTTTTGTTTTCGTTGCTGTTGTTGTTGTCCTTACTGTCGCTGTTCTTGTTGGGGGATAGGAAAGGTCTATGGAAAAGCCTGAAAAGATACAGTCCTTTTAGGATAGGATATTTATGATTTATTAGGTTGAAAATACAAAATATAAAGAATAAATAATGTGCATGTTGGAATACTGGAATGTATCAGAAAATTGATCAAATAATCCATTAGAAATATGAAGTTGTGATAAATCTTTTCGAATTAAGAAAAATTGTCAATTTGTGAATGACAGCTGACACTGCTGATCGTTAATGTAGGTAACTGGGGGTAGAACTACGACTTAACATTGATGCGAAATTCTAACATCCAATGAAATGAATAAATACGTGAATGCAATCAAATAAGGAATGATAAAGCGAAAAATGTCATCGAATGTTACGAAGACTATATTTTGAGGGTCTTATTTGATCGACTACGAGGACGCAAATAATTTTTACAATGCAATATATACATACATATAATGACTTTGAACTATATGTATATATACACATGTATATACATACATACATACATCATATATATATATTATATATCTATATATATATATATATATATATATAGATATATACATACTAAATATGATGAAATTACTATTTGCAATGGAAAGCGTTTTTGTGAATTGTCTTTTATTGTTGTTGTTGAAATGAAATAGTGCCGATTTATATAGATTAATCTTGTTATTAATTGAAACTGTATAAATCGTCACTTTACAGTTTTATTCCGATGCTATTTTTACATTACTTAATATATATATTATATATATATATATATATATATTATATATATATATATATATATAATATCCATATTATGCAATATAAGGGTAGCATCACAATAAGCATTTTAAAATATCTATATCTATCTATCATATATATATATATATATTATATATATATATATATATATATATATATATATATATATATATATATACATATGTATGTATATATGTGCGTATAGTCTTCAAAAGTTTGCAAGATGCGCACTTACGCATGCAATAAACCAGCGGCAGTTGTTGCACACAAGTCTTCCACGACGTCTTGCAGCAACGGAAGGTTCTCAAGGAAGAAACGAAACCGAAACTAGAATGACCCATGACGTCACACCGTGAAAAGTTCGCCCGGGGGAGGGGAGTCGATTTCGGGTGAAACCATCTGGCTTCGAGGAACCGTTTAAGATACCCCAGTGCGGAATCCTTCTGTTTACGTCAGCGGTCTTGTCTAACATCCTTCCTGAAGCCGTTTATCGCCTCACCACTGGATGTGTCAGGCTTTCAGGGCAGTTCAAGGATCGATCGGACAGTGTCCGCAGTGCCCTTTTCGCGCGCGCTTCCGTCCGCCGCTGCGTATATATATTAGCGCGGGCACCCTTGGCACGCGTTCACTCGTAGTCGTCGATCCGACTCGTCCGAGGCTGAGAGTCAGTGCCCAGGGCATATATCGCCTTCGAGGATTTATTGGCAGAAATACTTGAGGAAGGTGAGTTCCATTTTCTCCAAGTTTATTTATTATGGATTTATATGTGTATGTATGTATGCATTTGTGTATATATGCATGTGTGTATTTGTGTATGTGTATATATGTATGTGCATGTATATATTGTTTATATATAAGTTTATTTATTTATTAATTTTATTCTCCCGAAATTTTTCGGCCATCCCTGTGGGAGTCAAGCCTGACTCATTGGGCTGGTCAGTCTCATTCCTTTAATAATAAAATCCATGTTTATTGGCTAACAAAACATATTGACGCGACAAGAGTTGAATGCTAAACAAAACGGCGGTCGTTCTTTGATTTGCTGCAATAACATCGGAGTTTTAAGTTAGTAGGCTACGTGTCTTTAGTGCCTTGTAAAATAAGCTATCATTGGGGTATTTAATTCAAAATAAGATCACAGTGATTACCCAACGGTGAATTGTCAGACTCACGAGCGTCATTATGAGACTGAAACCGAATCTGGACTCAATACGCTGAATAATCCATGAGCACGAATTAGTCTTCATTCGTAGGATGAATATATGAATCATTTTAGCGCCTCAGTGGCATGGTCGGTATGGTCTTGGCCTGCCACCTCAGTGGCCCTGAGTTCGAGTCCCGAGCATTCCCTAGAGGAGTGAGAGATGTGTATTTCTGGTGATAGAAGTTCACTCTCGACGTGGTTCGGAAATCACGTAAAGCCGTTGATCCCGTTGCTGAATAACCAATGGTTCAATGCAACGTAAAAACACCATACAAACAAACAAATCAGACACACTTGGGTCCTAACTCACACACACTGTTCACCAATTCAGTAAACAAACATAACACACACACGCGTCAATCCCAAAGCAAGCAGAGCAACTAGATTTCGTCAGTTAGGTGTTTATTGAGGTAGGCCAGGCTAATTTTACCCGCCGGACAGACTTGCGTACTCGCGGCAGTCTGGAAGCATCAGTTACCACTCGTTATCTCGTCCGAGCAGACGAGAGGGCTTATATGATTCCAAAGCCGTCCTGAGGATCTGATGGAGAAGACATTCCTCTGTCATACTTCGAAAGGTGGTTTGCAAGGGCCCTATACGTCGTCGAGTGGCTCCTAATTATTTCGTTGACGAGTTGAGAAGTCGATCAAAATCTACCGTCCATTTCAGAACTGAATTCGGTGAACTGAAATGTAAAAATGTAGTACAACCTGGTACTTGGTGTGTGGTGACGCGAACTGAAAGTGGCTGCTAGTTGATTCGGGAGTCAACAATCAGAGTGAAGTGAATCAATATCTAACTCGTATAATAAACATGTATCTTTCACGGAGCGTATTTATTTAATTTTCTTTTCTTTCAGGTCACAAATCATGGTCCACGAAGCAACACTTCATGAATCAGGCGATTCAGCGGTAAGTAGTAAGCAAGCTCTTTTTAATCATTATTCAGTGAGGTAGCTGATACCTCGCTGAATGATTTATTTACCAGATTGTTGGAGGGATGTTGTGGTGGGGGGGGGGGGTAAGGGGGAGGGTTACTTCCATTAGCATTAGGTGCTGTACCCCAAAACTCATTGAGATGCTTTGTTGCCACCTTGTCCAGAAGTTCTGCTTGTTTAACAGACTCTAATATCGCCTTAGTCTTTTGATAATTTTTTATTGGTCGTTGCTTCGTATGTCAGTGGTTTACTAAAGTAAATTCACATCAACCGTGCATTTGATGTCTAGGCCCTTCCCTTACGACGCTCCTGATTGGCTGTTGTTAAGCCAATGACAGGGCTGGAAATTTTCAGTCTCTCTCGAGAGTTCACCTGGGCAGGATGTATGTTCTGCCTCTCCTGAGGTATACGTTTGAAAGACGTATCCTTCAGGAGAGGTGGAACATAGATCCTGCCCACGTGAACTTTCGAGAGAGACTGAGAGTTTCCAGCCCTGTGATTGGCTTATCACCAGCCAATCAGTATCTTCGTAAGGGACGGGCCTAGACATCAAATGCACGGTTGATGTGAATCTACCATAGGATTGGTTCATAATAATAATAATAAGGATTATCGCTAAACTGCATCATCTGATTTAACTGTAGTCCCAAGAGCAGAAGGAAAGAACTGAGGAATCGTAAGTTCCAAAGAGCCACTGCTGTAACGGCATCTCCCCTTTTACAAGTATAAGAATAAAAATAAAAAGAAAAAAAATCTGTAAGATACCGTCCAGCAAATCTGCCCGCCGATTTCGTAACCTTAATCTTTAGGATATGCTTTTTTTTTTCCTCTTGTGAAGCGGAAACGTTTAAAAAGCGCAGAGGCAGCTCTAGACCGATTCTCTTGGATGACTCAGACGCAGGAACCTTCCTGAAATTGCGTCGTCCACGGTCTAGGTATACCTAGACCGTGGCGGCGTATAGTCATATCCTCCGCCAACACGTGAGAATCGTTTGTCTGGTCCTCTGTAGCTCCTGGTCAAATCTTTAAGTGTTATTCCTCTATAGGACTCCTTCGGAATAGTGAAAATATGAGAGCATCGGCCTAGCGCCGAAATGAATTAGGAAAGGAATAACTTTTAAAGGAGCCGCAGTATTTCTCTTGACTGATATAATGCTCAGGATGTGAGTCATCTCCACGATAGAGCGTCCCACTGTGGGCACGGGACGCCCACGATGCGACTATTATAATGACCTATTTTCTCTTGACATCACGTTGCTCCCTGGCTACCGAAAACCGCTCGTCATTTCCATAGCGTTCCTGTCCTCAACACCCACTTCAAAAAGGATTTATTCATCTTCTTTCTTCCTTGGATTAACATCACTTCGGTCACTTTCTCCTCCTGCCTCTCAGTAGTTAAGCAAAATCCCTGCTTACACCTTCAATTGCTGGCTTCTTTTGTGAGAGAGGGGATATAACCGATGGAATTTGAGCTACACTGATCGTGTACAAGTACTCAGGCAATCAAATAAGCAATCCCGATTGTAACTAAAATGGTATTTAATATGTTTCTGTCAGATGGCACACCTGTTTAAGCAACGTTGTTAATAAAGCTTTATCATATATATATATATATATATATATATATATATATATATATATATATAGGGACTAAATGTTTGACGTTTGATGTCATAAAAATTACCTATAGATAATGTCCTATAATGTTGAGATAACAGATTCCTTTCGGTGATTCAGAGGAGACGAAATTCCTCCAGTTTTTTTTTTTTTTTTTTTTTTTTCTTTTTTTTTTTTTTTAACGCCGTCTTGTGCTAAAGTTAACATCTTTCCAACTTAAAAATTGACTTCTCTGAATCAGCTAACTCATTTCCTTCTGTGTAAACTGTCTGTGTTTTACGGTTAGTTTCCGTACTTAAGTCGTTTTGATAACAGGTGGACAAACTCAGCTTTAGTTGTTTACTTACAAAACGAAGATATAAAACAAACCTAGTTACACATCCTGTCGGTGACTCAACACTTCTACGACTCTTAGTGCCATGCTTTGCTTTACGGTATTTCAGTGGACACTTTAGACTCATACATTCAAGATATGTTAATGCAAAAAATGTCAAGCTTTTATTCAAACGAAAATATTTACTTCTTTCAGGTTCTCTTGGAGATGGGACCCAGAATTAAGCCATTTGCAGACATCACAACAAACTCGCGAGTGAGACGTAAGTAATGATCCTCTTTTTTTTCTTAATACAATATAGGATGATTATTCACCTGCTGAATTTAACTGTTAATAGGCCTTATATCAGAAAATGTCAGAGCAAGGCTCTCTCTCTCTCTCTCTCTCTCTCTCATTTTTATTATATTGCCTAAACTAGTTACCTTTTAATTTATTAATTTAAGTATCTACTTTATTGGTTTAAATATCTAGTTGTTTCAATGTCTTTCTCCCAATACCAAGTTTCACCTTTCTTTTTAAGTTTTTAATGACAATACCAACTTTCATCTTTCTTCTTAAGCTTTCAATGACAATACAAAGTTTCATTTCTCTTTTTAAACTTTTAGTGATAATACCAAGTTTCATTTTTTAAAGCTTTTAATGTCAACGTCAAAATTCATTTTTTAAAGCTTTTAATGCCAAAATCAAGTTTCATTTTTTAAAGCTTTTAATGTCATCTTCAAGTTTCATTTTTTAAAAGCTTTTAATGTCAACATCTAGTTTCATATTTTAAAGCTTTTAATGTCAACATCAAGTTTCATTTTTTAAAGCTTTTAATGTCAACTTCAAGTTTCATTTCTTTAAAACTTTTAATGTCAACATTTAGTTTCATTTTTAAAGCTTTCAATGTCAACATCAAGTTTTTATTTTTTAAGCTTTTATGTACATCAAGTTTCAATTTTTTAACTTTTATGTTCAACATCAAGTTTCATTTTTGTAAAGCTTTTAATGTCAACATCAAGTTTTCTTTTTTTAAAGCTTTTAGTCTACATCAAGTTTCATTTTTTAAAGCTTTTAAATGTCTAACATCAAGTTTCATTTCTTGAAGCTTTTAATGTCAATGGTCGTTTCATTTTTTTTAAAGTCAACATCAAGTTTCATTTTTTAAAGCTTTCAATGTCAAAACAATTTCAAATTTTTATTTTTTAAAGCTTTTTAATGTTAACATCAAGTTTTCATTTTTTAAAAAGGCTTTAAATGTTTTTTCTAAACCATGTCCAATTTTCATTTTTTAAAGCTTTTAATGTCTACATCAAGTTTCATTTTTTAAAGCTTTTAATGTCTACATCAAGTTTCATTTTTTAAAGCTTTTAATGTCTACATCAAGTTTCATTTTTTAAAGCTTTTAATGTCAATGTCGTTTCATTTTTTTAAAGTCAACATCAAGTTTCATTTTTTAAAGCTTTTAATGTCAATGTCGTTTCATTTTTTTAAAGTCAACATCAAGTTTCATTTTTTAAAGCTTTTAATGTCAATGTCGTTTCATTTTTTTAAAGTCAACATCAAGTTTCATTTTTTAAAGCTTTTAATGTCAACATCGTTTCATACATATCCTGTGCTTTCAGGTTCGACGGCCCCTGGGGGCTTCTCCAACGGGAACGCCCCGGTGAGCCACACTCTCAGGGTATCTGGAGGCCTCAACATCTACCTGCATCTCAGTGACGGAGTCCCAAGTCTGAATATGCCCAATGCAACTGGGCATTCAGGTAGGGGCATTCCTTCATTCATTCATCTCCCGTACATGTACAGCGCCGTCAGTGCACCAAATGCGGTGCACTGTAGGCATGACTTAAGGTTCCGTGCAGTGTAGCTGCTGCCCGTTTCGTTCCTTTTACTGTTCCTCCTTTCATATTCTCTTTCTTCCAATAATTATTTTAAGTGGAACTGTGATTTTTTACTCCTGTTACACCTTTCAAACCTATACCTACTCTCAGTTTCCTTTTCAGCGTTGATTGACCTTATAGGTTCCATTGCTTGGCCTACATGGCCTGAATTCTATATTCCGCTCAACGTAAGCAGTAATGCACAATATTCTCCTTGCATTTTACTAAATTTTTTTATATATATTTGTTTTGTTAATTTATTATTATTATTATTATTATTATTATTATTTACTTCTTTTAAATAAACACCTTAATATTCTTTTGAAGCTTGAATTTCAAGTCCCTGGGTTTGTTCCATATGAATAGGTTTCATCCTCTCAATAATAGTAATAATAATAATAATAATATTAATAATAATGATAATCTCTTGAGAAAGGGCCACCGATAAGGCCTGAAAGTTCTCGAGAAAAATAATATGTAAATACAAGTAAACAAGTTATACTCAGTAATTTTTTGGGGGTTTCTTTTGGCAAATAATAATATAAATAATAATAATAATAAATAATAAATTAATTAATAATACATAATAATAAAATTAAATAAATAATAATAATAATAATAATAATAATAATAATGAATAATAATAATAATGGCGAAACAAATCCACAGTTATGTAAATGTACATATTTAAATTTAACCTTGAATTTAAATACATGTGCATTTACATAACTGTGGATTTGTTTCTCCATTTGAAGACTCGTGCTACTATGAGGATTTTAATAATAATAAAATAATAATAATAATAATAATAATAATAATAATAATAATAATAATAATAATAATAATAATAATAATAATGATAATTTAGTGTTTTCATATCTTCATCCACTCTTCCGCTTTGCAGATATGTGCATCAAACTGCACAGGATTATTCTCACCGACAGAATCCAAGCCGGAGAAATTGTCATTATGGAGTCGGCCGAAGACAATAAGTACCTGAGTGGGTCCCGAACGCCGTCATCCACTTCGTCCGGCGTCGTCGAACTCGTGGTAAGTCCGAATTGCGGTTCCACGATTTATTTTAATCAAGTCCCCCGTCTGTAGGTTCACTTTCGACTACCAGAGGGATGGGTGGAGTTATAGAAGTTCAAGAAAGGCAAAGATGACTTTTTATTCTCATAATAATAATAATAATAATAATAATAATCAATACTAATAATATAATAATAATAATAATAATAATAATAATAATAATATTTCAGAATTGCTGTTGATTACTGTATTACCTGTTTCTTCAACAAATTGCCGTACAAAAAACTATTAGTATTGTTAGTATTATTTATTTATTGGGTGGGCAAATTTGCGACTTCTGACCCTTGAAATATTCAAAATAATTAAACTATAAAGCAGATGTATATCATCTGACCGATGAGCAATATAACCATCAGTTATTTTTCTAGAATCATTTGGTTACCCCTCATAATTATGTCAATAATAATCATATCAATGACAATTATATTTAGACAGCTGTCAACAATATTTGCCATTTTTGTGACCTTGAGAATTGGTCAAGTCATATTTCTTTACTAAAATAATTTAGGGGACCTTGTCAGACCTCCCTGCCAAATTTCATGAAGGTCTAATGACATACCGAATATTTAAGAATATAATAATATTCTTCCGTTTTCTTATCAGAGCGGAGAAGCAGGCAGCCTGGAAACGGTGTCAGCGAACGACCCCAGACTGTTCCAGATCAGCAGAGAAGTGGGCAGCCTGTCCTGTACGATCAGACACAAGCAGACAGGTAAGAATGTTGCAACGGACGAGGTTCCGAGCTGTTGATAATGAATCTAGAATGGTCATGTTTCTCATATAATCCTAACGACAAAGTGGTTGCGATACTGATGTGTCTCTAATACCTCCCTCCCTCGTTTTGTTGTCTTCCAGGATTGTATCTGTCAGCGTCAGGCAACAGCCTCGCGCTGACGACAGAAAATCGTACACTTTTCGAAAAGTATCGTTGCGATCATTCTTGAAGACGCGAAATTAAAACTCCGCCAAACAGTCAGTCAGTCATCCCGGTCTGATGTTGCCAAGAGTGTGAATTTCCTCCCGCTTGCAAGTGCGCTGTATGGAAGAATTTCTGCAGAAGAAGAATGACAGAACAGAGTTAGAAAGTCAGCAGAGATGGATCTCCAACAACAGTTGACAGTCAGCGATCAGATCTCATTTAAAATAGCAAAAAGTAACACTGATCTGTCAAATCCCGAAATACTGACAAACTGTTTACAAAACCATATGAGAAAAGTATTTGGTTTCATGTTTCTATTCAGAATGAGCAATATCAGAGTCGCCAAATATGTGAAGTTTGTTTTCCCCAAAGAATAAAAAAGATCATAATTTTTTCTATCATATCGCATAGATGCTAAGCACATTCACTTCGGTTATCATAATATTCATTGTATATGTCTGCTAATTTTGGCTATAAAATATTGACCTTCATTATAATTTATTGGGTTATTAAATAGATATTCTTACAATATGATTTTTTTTTCTGCTATTTTCTGTTTTCATCGTTTCATTCCTCATATTCTCAAGAGACACAGCGTACTTGTTGAACCTTGGAATTATAATAAGACTTTGTATTGAATGGAAATCGAAGCCCCCTGGAGTCTCTGGTTTGTACTAAGCTCTGGCAGAAGTCACAAGTCATAGTACTACACTCTCTTGTGGGATTCAGGAGGGCCTTTAATGGACTTTTGTGGTCGAAGCATCAGTTAATGCACTAAATAGGGGTAGTGCTTGCTTTTTCCTCCACTTGGATCCGTGTCTTACCTCTGACATACGCAAAGCTTGCTCAGGTATACTTGCCCGCCTGCTTGGAGATCAGCGCCGTCCTCATTGATGATTCTGGTACTATCCAAGGTCCTTTAAATATACTCGGAGTACTCCCAGTATATTTAAAGGACCTTGGTACTATCTATGGGCTGGTGTTTATTATCGTCTCTAATCTTAATTTGAAGAACGGTAGGCTTATTAACAATACGGTTTTTAATAAGGAATTCTTATTACATACGGTATTATTATGTGAGAGATACAGCCATAGTCTAAAGACTCGGCAACATTATTTGTAAAGGTAAATATATCATTTTGAAAAACTGATCTAATGGGGAAAATGCAGTTGCTTTTCTCTCTTGTAATGCCAAGTGACCAAGATTAAAGAACCCTTAACACATTTCAGTTTCACTAATCAAACTACCTACCAACACTAAGAGAGAGAGAGAGAGAGAAGAGGAGAGGAGGACCGAGGAGGAGGAGAGAGAGAGAGAGAGAGAGAGAGAGAGACTGAAATAAAGCACGGAATTTCTTCAATGGCCGTGTTGTGGCAGGAATCACTGGTTTTAACTGGTTTACGCTTTACAGAATGGCAAACATTTGTTTCTTTTTTTTAATCTGACGAAGAGATACATAACCAATAGTATATAACAAGCGTAAATGACATCCACAATGCCTGATTTTGTTTGTATACGCAAACTAATATGTATGCTATTACGTTCATGCATTCCTTCACTTTTGACAGATGGTTGCAAGTTTGAATTCCAGAAAGTCAATCAAGTGTTGCGTTAATAGCGTGAATAAAATTTTAAGTACGTGAACTATTAAACTTGCGTAGATCATACATCTTTGACTGCCTGGTTGGGTTCAGTGTCCAAGCACTTATTGTTTCATTAGTTTCTCAGAAGCAATTTTCAGCATCTTGGATATCACCGGTTAAGCTGGTGAGAGGAGTCTCCGAAAGCAACTTCGGGGAACGTTAGATATGGCAACAGCCGTTTCCAGTTGTAATGTTCAACGTGTAATGTAACTTCAGCTTTTTTTGCAATCAAGGTATTCTTGATAAAAAAAAGAAGAAAAAAAGAGAGGTAGAGAAAACTAAAATGTATTTTGTAGAATGCACTATTTTTAGCCTCAACACGGAAATTTATGACGGCCTGGCAACGTTAGTGATAAGAGCAGTATTCCCATAATGTTTCGTTCCGTCGACTGAACGTCAACTTAGAAATAAAGGTACCATGACACTTAAATAACTAACTAACAACCGAAGACTCATAGTCGCTTGTCGCATTTTATTTGTATAACACCTGTGATACCATATACAACATCTGTGATAACAGGGAGAGACTGGTATTACAACAACCCTTTTCACTATTATGAAAAGGCCACGCTAGATTTCAGGACAATTTCAACAACGAGCACAAATTTTCTGATGGCAATCTGGCATGGTAGGCGGCCCGCCGGCCCGGTTACCATCGAGCAGACGAGCACTCACCGAGAGGCCAGTCAGAAGACTTGAGTGACTGTCCGGTTCAGACGTAAGTCCTCTAAGCTACCGTAAGGTTGACGACGTCTTGCTAAAGACTAGTGTTGTGAATAAAATCGTGATGGAAGGAAAAATAAGTTACTTTTCACCGGGCCCTGCAAAATTACCACACGAGGTAAGCTTGTACGTTGTTCGCCCAAACTTCTCTAGAGAAATGTTGTCGAGTCTTGACGTCTAAAGGGTACTGGTGGTCAAATGATTTAATCGCATGTAGATTGTGAACGCAGACAGCTGTGTCACGAGATCAGTGTGTGTGTGTGAGTGTGTATGTATAATTATAATATATATATATATATATATATATATATATATATATATATATATTATATATAATATATATATATATATATTTATATATTACAAGAATAATAGATATCTATATATATGTGTGTGTGTGTGTGTGTGTGTGTGTGTGTGTGTGTGTGTGTGTGTGTAAACGCACACTGTCTTGAGTGTTGATGGATTTAAGCCGAACAATACTGGAGGTTAAACAAGGTTGAAACCTGCTCTCTCTCTCTCTCTCTCTCTCTCTGAGACCATTGTTCTGTTTATTTCATTCTTATGTTATTGATACGTGCTTGTAGAACATAACACGGACAGGCAATGTTAACTAATGGTAAAAGCAGTAAGGTATCACGTCAATGGAACCGGGTAGTAAAACTCCAGTTAAATTATATATGAATAACGAAGTAACGCAGACTTAAGATATAAACCTTTGAAAAATAGTACAGTATAGTGTCGACGGGTCCTCATGTGGGCGTCAAATGAGGTATTACAGCGTCTTACCCATTGCACATTCGCTAATAAATGACCTGTTTCCCCGGCTAATTGGGCCTGACGAATAAAACGTTCAGCAAATGCTTCTTTATTAGTTACCAGCAATTGCTTCATTTCCTAATAAAACGTTCAGCAAATGCTTCTTTATTAGTTACCAGCAATTGCTTCATTTCCTATGAGTGAAAATAGCAATTGCTTATGTTTCGAAAGCAATTGCTTACGAAAGTTCATGGCATTTCATGAGTTGCTTGAAATCCCAGTGGGCTTACATGATAGCAGATTTTCTTAAAATTTGCAAAAGGAAAGTAATCAAAATTGCTGTATGGTGTGTATATCTATAATTATATGTGTCTCTATTTTATGCTTATAAAATACACACACACACACGTATATATATATATATATAATATATATATATATATATATATATATATATATATATATATATATATATATAAACGCCATACAACATTTTTTGATAAGTTTTCCCTTTACAATTTTGTGGTACTTGCAGAAGTGGATAAGGACTGTTGCAAGTCGTTGTTATAGTAGACAGTATTATATTACTATAAAAAAAATAGTTTTCTTTATCTGGTGCTTAGGTAGAATATTTTTTTGAAAGCAGATAAAGCGATAAATACATACATATATGTGTATATTATATATATATATATATATATATATATATATATATATATTATATATATAGTATTTGTATTTGTATATATATGATTGTTATGGAATAGTATATACCCATAAATACATGTACCTTATATATATATATATATATATATATATATATATATACATGCATATATACTATATATGTAATATAAGATGTATGTACTTACGTATCGCTCTATCTGTGTTTATAAAGTATTCTACTCTAACAACAACTGCAACAGTCCTTAACTACTACTACAAGTATTACAAATACTCCTACCATTTCCCATTACTGATATAGCAATTGTACAGTGATATTGGAACGTTTGTTATCATTTGTTATCACATAATTAGTCGGCGCATGTGCCGTTTTAAAATCACATAATATAGCAAGTATTTACATCCTCTAGCATTATGTATAAGGAGGGGAAAAATAACACTGGCTATGAAATTTTGAAAACTCGCTTTGATTCGAAGTTACGGATACCCAAGAGGCATTATTTCATCAATTGTAAATATAATTCTCTTGTTCCATATTGCTTTCAAATTAAACTCATGGTACTAAACTTGAATGATGCTATCTGTGTCGGGGTTAGGTAGGCGGCCACTCCCTCCTCCCCTGGTCGGTAAGTCGAAAGGGCGTAGGCCTCCTGCTCCCTCATATTGTGGGAAACCCTTGGGACCTCCATTCCCAGGGGGTTGCTACCCCCTTACTACTGAGGGTGCCTAATAGCTCCTCATATTGTATCTATAGAAGCACTTCTACATAGATGTCAACTCCGAAAGCTGTATAAAATGAGGAGGTATGAAAAAGAGGGATTATGACCCCCTTAGAAACGGCTCCTGAATTTCAGATTTTGACTAAAACCCTTCTGGGTGGGAGGGTAGTCTATGGTGAAATTATGATAGCCCTAGCTTTCATAGTTTGGGCGTGCATAGCAAACAAACAAACAGACAGATCAACAGACAAATTGCCTTATATATATATCAGTTCGAGACCTGCTACTGGCACCAGAGTTGCTCCATTTGAGTCTAAGGCTTTGATCAGCAGTACATACTTAATTTAACACAGGGGTCCCCAAACTTTCGAAACTGTTCAGTGTCCCTTCTTTCGTGACAGGCTGACAATGGCAGGCAAGATAGACAAGCTAAACTCATCAGACCATAACGAGTCAAAAAAGTTCAAATGAATTCATGTGAAAACAGGTATTTACAACAGACCATTTCCTTGCGTTTAAAACTATTGATAAATCACTGTTTATTTTTATCATTGTTTCACTAAAGTTCAAACACAATATGTATCAGCAAGTTGTATGTTCAGTATTTTTATTTCATTGACGAACGTGAGCTTTCGACCTTAAAAGCTCAATCGACCCCTATTGACCCCAAGTTTTTATTGAACCCCCGAATAGTCTCATCGGGGTCGATATCGACCACGTTGGATACCCCTAATTTAAATGTTCCATTTTGTCAAATATCTACGCATTCTTAATATTCCAAGTACAATCGATAACAATGGCCTGTCCACAATACATGTTAAATTCTTTCACTGTCCTCCATCAGATCTTAAAAACTACTGAGGCAAGAGGACTGCAATTTTGCAAATTGGGTATGTTGATCCTCCACCTTCCAATCATCAAACAATACCAAATTGCAGCCGTCTAGCCTCAGTAGTTTTCATTTGATTAAAGGTTAAATTTTGACGTAATCGTGCTCTGGTCAAAGCTCCGTTGGCCGCGGCTCGTAAAGCATTATACCGAGACCACCAAAAGTTAGTGTGACCTTGATTATACGCTGTAGCGGCTGTGCAGAAAACTAAATTGCTCCAAAGAAACCAAAGAAACTTCGGCGCATTTTTTAACGTTTCGTATCCTAAGTAATTGTCCTAATTGACTAAAGCCACTTTCAGTGAAGATTACACTCGTCAAGGCTATTTAATGGAGAACATTCAAGGGCAGCAGCTACTCAAATAGCGAAACTGTAATGGGTGCGTTTGAAAATATGCCCAACTTCAGATTTGACGAATCGGGATCATCATAGGTCTATAGAATACCGCTTTGGTTTTAGTTAATGGTGACAGCTTAGTTGTAATGTAATGTATTGCGGTTAGTTTGAATCGATAACCGTCAGGGAGGTTGAAGCAAGTAATACTTTACCTACAGGGTAATTAGACTGACTGCTTCCAAAGTTCTTCCTCATCTTAATCACGTCGGGACTTGTTATTTATCATATAGGTATTGTTATATCTAAATTTTGCCGCAGGATCTGATATTACATATGACCTAGACAATGTCAAAACCAAGATTAATCCTGGTTAAACTCTCTTGGTAGTGCACGTACTGCAATATACAAATTGAACAATCTATGGTTTTTTTCAGGATGGCTGTAAGTAACATATACGGCGGTAAATGAATCTTAAAATGTGCTGATCTCAGAAAGCATAGGCTTATGTATTAATCTCGTTCATCCTTAGTTTTTATTACCAGTCATGACGAAAGACAAGTGTGACTCTCTCTCTCTCTCTCTCTCTCTCTCTCTCTCTCTCTCTCTCATTGCTGTTGACGTGATTTTTCAATTTACTTCTTTGCATTTCCTTATACTTTTGTGAGGTGCATTTACGCTTTCATGCAGTTTTCATAGTATACACTGCAAAGGCCCATGCATTTCTGTGCATGCAGTGTGTGGAATGACTATCCACTAGTTAAGAGCTTCTTGTAAAAACCAGCGGGATCTAGACCATAAATCTTTCGGTCTTTATGGGGCTTGAAATTACCCACAGTGCATTGCCCGACCCAGTCACTGTTATAGACCCATAGATATCTGTTAGACCAGCAAGTGACCCAGTGACCCATTCGTGGCGCCTGATCTGCGATGACGTAAGAGGGTTACGAAAAGTTACGTAACTCAAAAGGAATTTACTAAATCTCTTGTATTTTGCTCTGTTACCATTCGCGCGAGAGAACACTCCGATCGTTTGAGTGGCTTACTAAAGATGTAGGTATGAAGAAGCGAGGACTTGGAACATACGTCCCGGTGCTTGACCATGACTAATATTCTAATCAAAATGTTAACTTTCATATTAGGGACAATACATATTTTAAGCTATGACTTCATTTCCACCCGTGATTCATGTCTGTTTAGCAATTGCAGTTTTGGTCTATTTGAATACCAGATATTATTCAGTCTTTTTTTAGTATTTTACAAATTCCTGTGCAAGAGACTGTATTTGATAGCGATGTTCCCATATTGTGTATAATATTATATATATATATATATATATATATATATATATATATATATATATATATATATCATTAAAATCAAGACCTGCAGCTTTCATTTCAGGGAGTTGGGAGTTTGTTAAATTACGCAGTGGACAGTTTCACAGAAGCACTGAGTACGAGTGGTAAAGAGTTTAGTTAAGTAGGAAAATAAGCTTTAGTCATATAGTTGGTCAATTTTGCAGGAGAGGTTTGATTCGAAGTTTGAACTATGAGCAGCATTAATGTTCGAATCTAAAGTTACAATAGTGGTACTAGTATGTGGAGTGATTGTGGGTGCGCGCAGACGCAAGCACACCAAACCCCCCCCCCCCCCCTCCACCCCCACACGCATATAAAAATTCAGCTCTCTCACGTGAGCCACACGTGGCATGAGTGAATAGGTACGAGAGAGCGCGATGCCGGTTGTGTGGGTCGTTGATACAGCGACCTTAGCGGTCGCCCTAGACGCATGGCAACAGTTGAACAGTTCTTCACAGACGGACCCGGTTAATACGACACGAGAGAGAGAGAGAGAGAGAGATAGAGAGAGGCTGCGTAATTTAATGAAAGAAATGCAATGCTGCGACTATAAGATGCCTACAAACCACTTTGTTGTCGTTGTTGTTGTGGGCGGGGGCGAGGAGGGGGGCCGCAGTAGGAAAGGTCTTTAAGGGTCTGAAAATGTGTTTCGCGTTGAGTTAAAGATCAGAGGATAGGATATTTATGATTTATTGATTAGATTGAAAATGTAAAATATTGATAATGTGCATATTTTAAACAGTACAGAAAAATTCTTTTTAATAAAATATATAGTATTTTTTTCAATTTTGTTAGTGAAACAACGGGCTATCTGTCTGTAGATTTTAGCATGTTTTAATTTATTTGATGTAAAGAATTTAGAGGCTATCTTTTTGTTCAATTATTTTGTTTCTACTTATAGCTGAGAATACATGAACTTGTTTAATTTGTGTCCTTTTTATTTGATCCTTGTTGGTAGTATTAATAGTACTATAACTGATTCACTTAAGGTAGATTTGCGGATGAGCCTTATTCTTACTAGACGTTTGTTTGGTGGCCGCTGATTGGCTGGTACTGGGAGGTAGGCAGCTCCCAGCCAATCAGCGGCCGCCAAACTAACGTCTCGTAGGCATAGGGATCACCCAAGAATCTACCTTTAGTGAACCAGTTATAGTTATGAGTATTTATCACGTAGGCCACTTCACGTAAAGTTGCAATTTGCAACCTATGCGTCAGTGGAAAATCTTGCACGCTTTCCCCCCTTCCCCGAGTGAGCTGGAGGTCGGATCACGCCTTGTAATTCAATTCACGATGCGTTAGGAAGATTATTGAGGCTTCGACGGAGAATAGTTAAACTATATTTATGTTCTAGACTGTCTTACATTAATTGTCCTAAACTGCGATTTTTTTTCTTTAAAAAAATACATTTTAAAGTTCATTTTACGATTCAATACATACACTATATGTAATTTATGTACAAAAGCAATATATACGTACAAATACACATACATATAGTGTATATACGGGAATTAGGTAACCACTACGTGGTATAGTTGTCAGACGGCTGAGAGAGAGAGAGAGAGAGGATCCAATATTCCATCAAAACGTTAAGGAAACGTTCTCTCTCTCTCTCTCAAATCTCTCTCTATCTCTCTCATATATATATTATATATATATATATATATATATATATATATATATATATATAACGTCCAGAATTCTTGGTGCCGTGTTAGGAGCCCATGAGCCGACGACGAATTTCTTATCAACTAAAAAAAAAATCCCCTTGGGTTAACATATATGAAAATATATTAATATTAATAAGCAGTGTTCCAGTAAAGTTATGGAAGAAGTTCGTTTTTTTATATATATAATTTACGAACGTGATCTTTCACAAAATTTTGTAAATTGGGCTTCACGTCTCATTGCTTGAAGGCAGTTGTCACTTTGACCTGCAATTGTGCAAATTCTGTTGTAGAACGCGGTCTTTCTATCGTGTGAGTGTGTGTGTGTGTGTGGAAACAGAGAGAGAGAGAGAGATAAGTGACTTACGGTCTTCAGTTTAAAATCTGGCACGCAAAGTCCGGTGGAGAAAAACTTAAAACAGCCATTTTCCTCTTGATAACGTCTGCAGATTAGTCCACCAAGTCAGCAACCGCTTCCTGTGCTGCCTGAGCAGATAAGGCTTCGTTCATTCATATCACACAGAGAGGAAATGCCAAACTACAACAGCCAACTTCGGTGACTGCAGTGACTTCATAGATATGTTACGTGCTTTCAAGCGTCAATTGCGACGTGTCTTCAGCGCGTGCGTTGCCTTTCATAAGATTCACACTCCAATACTTAGCATTTTTGTTTTTAAGAGACGAACATTCGTAAGATAGATAGATAGAGAGAGAGAGAGAGTTACAAGGAATAGGATGTCTCAAAGACTTATTAGTTCATCCGAGGAGACATCGTGTGCTCACCTCTGTCTAGGAGCAGGTTCGTTCCACTGTTCATTCAGTGTCCCCATGATTTTGTCTAGCTTTCTTTAAACTCTTCCACACTGTTGCTGTTTACAACTTCTGGTGAGAGAGCTATCTCATAACATCAGACAACCGTTCATATTGTTTTCACCTTACTTTGGGTATAGTTTACGTACGAAGGAGGATATTCAGGAAACTTCGAACCTATATACAGTTTTGGGGATGGAACATTGGCGATTGCAGGGTGGATGGGTGAATCCTAGGCGCATGGGACACTTATGTTACGTTGAAATTTAAAGATTATTAACAACTTTGAGGAAGGTCTGGCCAACACCCCCTTCTATTTACGCCTGATTAAGTAAACTGGATGTGATCCCAGACTCTCCTGCATGCGATGTTGATCACTAAATTTATCGTTCGATATAGGCCTATTGGAATAAAGATAGATCATAAAACTATCCTCGTAAGGGAGTAGTGCCGTTGGTGCACCTCTTCGGTGTACTCTATGCATTACCTTGGGCATTATTGAGGGGTTTTTCCAACGGCCCTTCGGTCCCTAGTTGCAACCCCTGCCTCTCCTTTTACTGAACCTCCGTTCATGTCCTCTTTCCTCCATCTTACTTTCCACCCTCTCTTGCAATTAATTCATAGTGTAATTGCTTTGAAGTTTTCCACCTGTCACACCTTTATAATATCAATTCCGGTTTCAGCGCCGAATGACCTCATAGGTCCTATGTTCCACCTTTCCTGAGGGACACGTCTTTCAAAAGTATCCCTCAGGAGAAGTGGAACATACATCCTGAATGTGTGAACTCTCTCGAGAGACTGAGAGTTTCCAGCCCTGTATTGGTTTATCAACAGCCAATCAGGAGCGTCGTAAGGAACTGGCCTAGACATGAAATGCACGGTTGATGTGAATCTACTATATATAGTGCTTGGCCTCTGACTTAAATTCTATATTCTAGCCTTTTCATGAGCTGTGTCTGATGTATAAGATTATTTCAGTCTAAAGACTTGTACCCAGGTCACTTTTTGAACTCTATAGTGAGTGTTGTTATTCATTACAATTTTTTTTTTTTCATTTCTCAACAGGTGCTCTTGGATTTGCAAAAGGAGTTGGTCCATCACAAGAACTCGCATGTCAGCGTGATGGAACTTTCCCATCGCTCCAAGGACTTCGCCAATATTCTGGATGGTCTGGAAAGAGCGGTGCGGGAATTATTGTAAGTAGTAGCTTCTATAATTATGTTGGTGGCTCTTTATCTTATTTTAACAACGCCCCTTCTAAGAGGTGGTCCTTCCTTCCACGACCACCTTGCATCTATGAGTCAAATTCCCTCCCAGAAAAAAAAAGCGCCTCAGTAGTGTGGTCGGTATGGTGTTGGCGTACCACCTCGGTGGCCGCGAGTGCGATTCTCGGACATTCCATTGAGGGGTGAGAGATGTGTATATCTGGTGATAGAAGTTCACTCTCGACGTGGTTCGGAATTCACGTAAAGGCGTTAGTCCCGTTAGTGAATAACCACTGGTTCCATGCAGTGTAAAAACACCTTACAAACAAGCTAAGCCCAACGATTCATAACTAGAGTAGTAGACTATAGGAAAGTAACTTTATAAGGCGATACCATTACATTGTTTCATAAACTTTTAAGTATTAGTTCCTCAGTCTCGTTAAGAGTATAACGAATTTAATCAGTGAATTATTTTTATCTTCCCTGACGAGTCACTCTTCCCCTGGAAGTTGCTGACGGACCCCAGTTTAAGAACTGATATATTGCTTTTCTGGACCGCCCCCTTGTCATTTTATTAAGGAAACAGCCAGCGAAGATAAAAACGTACCTGGTATACGAGTAGAATTAACCCCAACGGGTTGCAGCGCACTTTTCATTAGTCCGTATTCATTATTTAAGTTACATATGTATAGACAAGGGATATATCGATATACGTATTTATAGCATTTTCATTTTCCTATGTGGAATACAACTGAATTACCATATATTCGTGCCTAATAAGATTAGCAGTGCGTATTTATTTGTGTATATCGAGAGGTATAGTAGCATTTTACGCAGTTCATGATTCTATAGACGCAATTTGACCGCATTTGTGGGGCTCTACAATGCTAATACTTGACATTGGCTATCCAAACCTGTTTTCTCTAGGTCAGCTGATTGTCGTCTTTGATTTTTATAGGTATCCTAATTACCAATTGCATGTTTTTCTTCAATTAGCAGATTGCCTGACGTTCTGCAGTCTGGCAACTTATGTAGTGGCACAAAATTGTTGTACAGTATGCAAGACCCAATTTATAAATGGCTATGGTTAGCCATTTGGGAGAAGGTGGGCTCCCATAAACACGCTTTCCCAATGTGATATCAAGATAGACCGCTGCCTCTCATACATGGTGCAGAATTGGCTCAAAATCCCGCTATTAAAGCAGATTTTGCAACGTTCCTGTAAAGATTAACATATATGAAGACAGACTCATCTTTAGCCTCTACCTGTCTCTGGTTATAGAACCAAATGAAATTCAAGACGTTTATGAAAATATTTCAACGTTAGAAAAAATACACACACAAATACATACATAGATACATAAATACATGCATAGTTGCGGATATAAATATGACAGCTTCCAGTTGTAAAACAACTCTAAGGGAATCACACTCCATCTTGCACTTTTTGCATTGCACGTCAATGGTCGTTTTATTTGGAAAAACCGAATCGCGAATAATCCCAGAGTAACGAAATACCTTTTTAGGAGATCATGCATTACATATTGAAAGTAATGTTAAAGACATTTAGCAGATGAATTTAGAAGGTAATGAAGATGATATTCAACAAAAGCTGTGTACGGTTAGGAAGACGTAATCATGATAATGTGTAGGTATAGATTATTTGAACAATAGACATCACGAAACTTTTCCAAGAAAGGAAATCCACAGAATTTTAGTCGATGACGTAATACATTTATATTTACTTCCCAATAAATATTTACTTTCTAATAAATATTATTAAATTGTAATGTACAGAAACAGATTCTATGATTACTTGCCAGTATGCTTATAAAAGAATAAAGATTATTATGTAATTACTTAAAAATAAGTAATTCCAACATTTATAAGCGTTAACGAAAGAAAATTAACATCAATACAATTGACAAGTATGAGGGATGACTTGAGGTGACCAATTCAGATACTTTATAAAATATTGCAGATATTCGAATCTGTTAAGATAACTTAGGGTATTTACCTCCCACGCAACTCTTTTCTGCATTCGGTATCTATTCCCTTAATGTTTAACGATTTTCAGAGTGCTTTTATGGATAACTAATAGAGAGGCCATATTCTGGGCTTTATTCAACTAATCCAAGCCATTGTAACAATACTGGTAGAGGAATAGGCAACATTGCTTCATTTTCTACTTTGGTGTTCTAGATAGACCTGAAATGCTAACGGTATTCATGCAACTATTATAGCACAGTTTAGACTCAAAGGTTCAATAACCTTTAAATTTGTGAGGCAAACGAAACATTTCATTAGATTATCTGGCAAAAGATGGACTGTCAGCATTTGAGGAGGCTATTTCGAGTTTGATTTCACATTGATATACATACCTATAGGCTAGCTAGAAAAAAAAATTAATATTAAATACCATTTTCTTTCGTGATCATAGTGTCTGTATGCCATGGCGTGTGCGGAATGGTTGCTTAATATGTATAACTTAACTTTTGTTTCCGTACCTCCCTAAGTAAATACGTACTATACGTACTACATAGTCACAAGAAATTCTATAGTTTACCATAAACCATTATACCTTTTTCTTTATAAGTCTTGTCACCCGTTTTTTTTCTCTCTCTCGCTCTGATGGCCACGGTCTAGATACTGGACCGAGCTGATACCTTATTGTTAACATTCTCCCGTTGAAAGGGGCGAAGTTCCCATGTTTGGATGCATGAACACTACTTAGCTAACAGCAGCCTTTTTTTTTCTTTTTTTTTTATTGTGAAAACTTATCCTCCCCTTAGTTATAGGATGATTTGATTTCAAAAGCACTTTTATCAGAACTGAACTTAAGCTTTGACTATGCGCTTCTAAGAGCTGCATATCGAAATGAGTTTTTTCTTTGTAATCGGGTCTCAAGCAACATTTAAAAGGTACTATAAAGAATTATGTGAAAGTGAAGCTGAAATAGATAAGAATACTAAAATCAGACCATTTATACTAATTTGGAACAAGAAGCTTTTTGAGTGGACAAAACTAGTCAATAAATAAAGTGCATGGTTACGACATTTTGTTCCTCGTAGAGGGTAACGAAATAGTGCACTTCATGCCGTGCAATGTAGGCACTACTTAAGGTTCGTTGCAGCGTCCCTTCGGCCCCTAGCTGCAACCACTTTCGTTCCTTTTACTGTACCTCCTTTCATATTTTTTTTTCATCTTACTTTCCACCCTTTGCTAACAATTGATTTATAGGGCAACTGCGAGGCTTTCCTCCTGTTACACCTTCCAAACCTTTTCACCGTCAATTTCCGTTTCAGCGTTGAATGGCCTTAGTTGCCCCAGTGCTTGGCATTATGCCTAAAACCCATAAAATCAATTATAACATTTTGTTTTGTAATTGGATTGTGGACAATATAACCTTGTGCTATTTGAAAATCGTACGGTCCAATTTATTACGTCCAGTGAGTTGCAGTTGTAATTATAAACGTTTCTTTGAACCTTTAGAGCTGTTGATATGGTAATGATCGCGCTTGAACACTTTGCAGGAACGTGCCAGCCAATTACAAAATCCTCTTGATGCAAGGAGGTGGCACTGGGCAGTTTGCAGCTGTGCCCCTTAATCTCATGTCCAGAAGTGGTAAAGCTGATTATATAGTCACAGGTAAGGTTGCTGTTCCTTAGTCGTTTATGTATAGGCTAAACATTTTCAGTTTGTAGTACAAGGAAGAGGCTGCTAATTATTAAGATAAAGAGATTTGATTATTTTAAATTATACGTGGGTGGAGAGAGAGAGAGAGAGAGAGAGAGAGAGAGAGAGAGAGAGAGAGAGAGAGAGAGAGAGAGAGAGCAGACTTGGGTCTAGTGATTTCTCACAATTATGTCGTAAAAAAGTATTTCCACGTGAAGGAGATGCCTGACAAATATAAACGAAGTACTGCAGTATGTTTGGAAAATCATTGGAAGTTATTTATTTATTTTTATTTATTTATTTATTTATGTGTAGAAGCTACTCGGAATTCATTACAGATTTGGCTTGTCGTAATTTAGTTACATCAAGCTGATTATAGGACTAACCTTTATACAAGTTTTAGGCCTTGCCTTTGTGTTAATTTATCCATGCCACTTTTAACACCATGTCCCATGTACTCTTCTGCCACTTGCATATTCCATGATTTTTAAAAACTTTAGAATGTCTAAATTTCACATCAGGCACGTGGTCGAGCAAAGCGGCAAAGGAAGCTTCCAAGTACGGAACCGCGAACTTGGTTCTTCCCAAGATGGACCGATTCACGCACATTCCCGACAAGTCAACCTGGAAGTTAGACTCTGAGGCTTCTTATGTATACTACTGCGCTAATGAAACCGTAGAAGGTCAGCTGGGTTTGTTTTTCTTTCCGTTATGGAAGTTTGCTAAGTAATTCAATGGCCTCTTTGTTTTCCTTCCTGTAAGAACCCTTTCGTTCCTTTTACTGTACCTCTTTTCATAATGTGAGGTTTTCCTCCTGTTGCACCTTTCAAACATTTTGCTGTCAGTTTCCGTTTCAGCACAAGACCTCATAGGTCCCAGTGCTTGCCCTTTGGCCTAAATTCTATATTCAATTCAGTTTTCTTTTCTCCGTTTTTGCTTTCATTGAAGAGCATTCTATTTAACGTGAATTTGCGTTTTTATTAATGGCATTCGTAATGTTTTATCTTTATGGTATTTAACTTTTTGGAAGGGTAATAAGTAATTTAATGGCTTTCTTAGCTCCGATCTAAAATATAAATATTAAAAAAAAATTCTAGTACTGCTAGTTAATAGATCCATGTCATGTAATTGTTATTTATTTCTATATGGCCATTCAAATGACGGGAAAATAATATGGCAAAACTATGACATTGTAATCTGTCTTCTCACACGTAACCCAATGATGAAAAGATACTGATAATGGTCTTTGAACTCGCTCTTAGGTATAGACTCCCGAAAAAATAATTTTCTATTTTATTGTTTATTAACGTTTTCTTATTTTATTTATTTTATTTTCCATTTAGGCGTGGAATTCCAAGACATTCCAGAAGTTCCTGAAGGTGTCCCTCTCGTGTGTGACATGTCTTCAAATTACTTCTCTCGTCCTGTAGATGTCACGAAGGTAAGTATTATTTATTTTCCTTTTGAATTTAAGTCACAATGATAACTTATAATAACATAATCATTTAAACGATATTGATGCTGTATTTTTTTTTATGTCTTATGGGTAGATTTTTGCCAATCTGACCATTACATTTCTATGAGCAATCCTTGGACCTTCACATATACGTTCATTTATGGTAGGCCTAGTTTCTAACCTACACACTCTTCACTACGCTATTGTTACGAAGTACCTTTGTGTTAAAATCTGAAGTACTTGGGTACTACTTTACATTATTTAGTGAATAGTAGAACTGGTAAATTGTCTGGCTGGGTTTCCAAGCTATATTAAAAGATTTATCAATAAAAAGAATTTGGATATTTTTAATGAACAGCATTGCTGCAAATATTGTCTATTTCATGATATAAAAATTCGTTGAGCAGGAAGTATCAGTGATGAAAATGTGGACGATTTCTCCTGAATAGGGTGATCAGAGTTGAACAAATATTTGAAGTTTTCTGTATATTGAAAATGCGTATTTCCTAATAATTCTGTGAATGTCAACATCCAAATGTGCAAACTTCCATCTTTTTCTTTTTCTAAGGTAATTTTAATAGATAATGTCCATAGACATGAAATTAGTAGTATATAAGGTAACTATCACTTCATGAAACTCCTTGTAGAAAGAGGTTCTCTGTGGCCATTCCAAACTTTTGAGTATAACATATCTCATGGTTATACTACTGTACAGTATTGTAACTTTTAGAACCAAGTGATTTTGCAGATATACATACTGTATCTCTGAAAGTGGATAAGTTAATATTTTAAATTGATTGATAATAACATACCTGCCATTTAGGATATTGTTAATTAGTTTATGGAATTGCTGTACGTTGTTGGATGTGAGTTGGCTACAGGGTATCATGTAGGAAATATGTAGATCATTACTTATAGATTTCAATACTGTCTGTTAGGTTGAGGATGCCGCTACTTTTCTGGCAGCCTTTTATTTTTTATTTTCTTCGAGATCATCAAGGTCGAGATCTTGAATGGATAACCAAAAACTGTTTCTGCCGCCATATTTATTCATCCCCAATCTGACATTTGTTTCATTCAAAAGCTCTTGGCATTCTTCAGGTCTACACAAGATTAGCATTTGGCTTACATTCTAACATATAGGATGTAGGAGAGTAAAGCCAATAATAAACATAAAAGCCAGATTCCACAAATTATTTATCCAACACAAATTTCATAATTCAGAAAGATGAAGTCTAACAATTTTACAAGCCATGATTTGTCTTCACAAACTCCAAGAGCTTATATTGATTGTCTTATGCTCCCTCCTTTGCAAAATCCACTGCTGCCAGGTCAGTTAGGAGAGACAGTTCTCCCCATCGCAAGGGCAGCCATTAGCATCCGACATTTTATAATGACAGGCTTTTATGCCTCCTCCAAATTTGTGTTAAATGTTCATTTAACACAATTTCATAATGTCATAGTATTGAAAATGAAGGTGGAACACATTTCAAAGGCAAGGATTCTCCATGAAACGCGTTGTTCCAAAGAGTGCCTCTAAATTCTGCAGTCACTGCATCCATCAGTGTTTATAAGAGAGGTTTCCGCACCTCTTAATTTAAATCTATAAAAATCATGCTGGTCCCAGACTCTTTGGACCACCCATGGGTGACAGTTTGTCTTTTGATAATACTTACATCCATTTTATACTTTTAGTTTGGCCTCATCTATGGTGGAGCTCAGAAGAACATAGGAAGTTCAGGAGTGACATTGATCATCATCAGAGAAGATCTCTTGGGGTCACCTTTGCCAGTTTGTCCCACAGTATTAGATTATACTATCATGGCAAAGAACAGCAGTTTGTATAATACTCCTCCAACATATGCGTAAGTGGAAATTATTTTTCATTTAATTCAGTACTATATGTCAAGTGAGCAGAGATTTCACAAGACACAGTTATAAGAGCAGTTGCAGTCTATATTTTAATTTTTAATGTGCAATACAAACGACTAAAACTATAGTAAATTAGTTTCATCAAATGTTGGTTGGACCTTTTTGGCAGTCATTTTAATTTGGAGGGAGAGAAACAATGAAAACATAAAATGATCCTGCAGTATTAATAATTATGTAAGCTCGTATCTGTTACTGCACAATTTGTCCATTTTTGCACTTTTAAAGTAAAGATAAAATTTAAATACAGCTTTGGGAAGGAGAGTTATGTTTGCTGGAAGAACTCCAAGGCAGTGTTGAGAGGTCCAGGTTTAAAATGCTTTCTTCTCTTTCAGAATCCATGTCATGGCAGAAGTCCTGAAATGGGTGAGAAAGGAAGGTGGGCTGGAAGAAATGGAGAGGCGATCCATCAAGAAGAGTAATTTGATCTATTCGATCATTGATGAATCGGATGGATTTTACAATAATCCTGTGGAGTCAAAATCAAGGTAAAGTTGTTGAACTGCCCTACATATATGAAAAATTACTTTTTAAGTTCCAAGATTCTCTTTTTATTTTATTGATGATGAGGAATTTGATTTAGTTTTAGAAAATATGTAACAACTCCTATAAGGACGACAGCTATTGCATTAGTTTGGTAAAAATGTTTTCACTCATCATCAAGAATTGTACTGGGTAAATAAGTGGCCGAGTTTTATTTGTACAAAATAGAGGAGGGAATGCACGTTTTGAATGGTCACAGGCCTTTTTTCCCAAATGTGAATTTAAGCAGTGAGAATCTTACTATGTATTGATATGATATATATATATATATATATATATATATATATATATATATATATATATATAATATATATATATATATATAATATATATATATATATATATATATATATATATATATATATATATATATATATATCATACTTCATTATCTCACAAAAACTTTGCCGTCAAATGATATGATCAACCTACCACTTTAAATCTGGAAGTCTTCCTGCAAATCTTGTGAGGAATCCCACATATCTTAGAGGTTGAAGTCTCACTAATTAAGGAGAGGTCCTGTTACATTTTTGCATGATTCTGGTTTTCTAAAGAGAAGCATTGCTAGATAAGTTACTTCCCTATCCCCTTCCTAATCATAAAATCAGGTCATGCAGTAATGTTTGCAAAGTGGGTATACCTACAGTACATATTGTAAAGTAGCTGAGTACTATATGTAAGACCATATACTACATGTAAAAGAAAATGTAAAAAGTAGTGATTATGTATTAGCAGAAATAATTTTTCCTTCAACTTAACCAAGTTACTATGGTTCTCCCCCCCACTTCAAAATGGATTCAAAATATACAGTGTTTATCAACTGCAATAATGTAGATAAAAAAAGATAAACTATTTATCAGCTTTTCAGTGCCATGCATCTCCTTCCCAATGGATGTAAAAGATACGTTCCTTATGGATTTAAAATATAAAATTCTCTCTCACAAAGAAATCCATGAATCCATACAATCTGGACACCATAAACTTCATGAAGATACGCCAGAGAGAGTTAAATTTCATGCCGACAGACAAGTGAAATTATAATGCAGTCATGCCCATTTATTGAGCATGCTTTACCATTGGCTAGTAAAGTTGGTAATGAGCTGGTCATAAAATTCTCGGGGCCAGCATTAGCCTCCCCATCAAGGGGCAAATAGTGAGACTCTACTAATGGTTACTGCCCATGAGTGACACCATGGTAAGAAGTGTGGGTTACCTGGCTGGCCTCCGCTCGAGAGCCAATAGCTTTGTGGCACATTGAAATGGCTAACTTTTAATTTTTTTAACTGAAAATACATTGAGTAAGAGATTGAAAATGTAGGTAACTTACATGTTCCAGCTTGGACTAAGCTTTCAAGTTTTTGCTCCATATTTAAATAGTAATGAGACTATAGTTTTTGCAACATTTAAATACAGTAGTAATGAATCTATAGGTTTTGCTCCTTTTATCAGTAGAATACTTTGGCAAAGCCAGTCAGTTATTTTACAAATTTAATTAAGCTTATCTTGTTGCACGCTTTCTTTTCATGCAGTAACTGCATAAGATACAACACTAGCCCAAAATAAACCTTGGAAAGTTTCACTGGTAGTGTACTCTGTATACATGAATTAGATTTTGGGTACTTTTGTATTCAGTTGGATATTGCTGTACCATTACTTTGTTCCATTAGTTCTCAGTCAAGGTTTTGTTCTTACAAAGGGAAAAAGAGAAAGTGGCAAAAAGAAAGGCAACAGTATTAATTTATTGGTAAATTGAAGGTTTACATTACCTTCCCTAAATGTCGTGTCACTAACCCAAGAAAAGCTTTTCCTACTTATATACAGCTGCAAAGAAAGTACTGATAATTATTAGTGTTTGAAAAGGATATTTCTTCCTGTAATACACATAGGTCGAGAATGAATGTAGTCTTCAGGGTTGGTGGAGCCAAAGGAAAGGAAGATATGGAAAAGAAGTTTGTCGACTCTGCAGCTGCTGAAGGTTTGCTGTCTCTAAAAGGACACAGGTGAGATCAGGTGGATCAGAATAATGGTTGACACAGAAGGCTAGTCAAAATCTGACGTCCGCTGAAGTTTCATCATTTGTCATTTTTTTTCCAAGCTCAGTAAGTGGAGGCCAGATGAAATAATGTATGATACACAGTTAACCCCCTTTTGTTCTTGTTTACCAAACTCTTTCTACAATCTGTGCACATATCCATCTGTAACTTTTTCTTTTATCAACTTTTGACTTTTAGCAGAAAATTTAAAACGTGATTGCTAAACCCTAAAACATCCTTCAGTGCCCTCTGACAGTCATAAATTGAAATTTTACTACCCTTGGAAAAAACCTTTTCCGAGTTATGGAGTTATCGCTTAATTTTTGTTTTCCAGAAATTTTATATTTAAGAGTTTCATGCTAATAAGATTTTCTTTTTCCCTAGGTCTGTTGGTGGAATAAGAGCTTCACTGTACAATGCAATCACAGTTGAGGATGTTATGAGATTGAGATCATTTATGAAAAAGTTCTGTGAAGAAAATAGGGCTTGAAGGTTTTAAATTGTTTTTTTAAAAATCTAGATTTTAGTGATACATACATACTTTAAATTTTAATTAAAATATCAATACAATCCTATTAGTATATACGTATGTCCAACAAGTCTGGTTTTTTTTAGACATATCTCACTTATTCAGTGACAGTACTTTGTAAAAAAAAATATATATATATCATACTGTCAACGCACTTATAAAGTAACAAAGTCCTTTGTTAGTGTTATTTCACTACCACATAGCTTACATCTAATATTTATTTTACAATAGATTTACAAGCATTCAAGACTTATTCCGCTTATGACAAGATGCTCGCTGTGGGACCCTTTCGAATTTTGCTGTATTAACTCCAAGTTTGGTAAGGTTCGTCCTACAGTGTGCCACGAGTTTGACTAATGGGCGAGGGGATCTGGTAATAGCCCAGGCCCAATCAGCTCGAAGACCAGGGAATTGAGTGCAGGAATATAAGCAGGCAACTGAAGTGTAGTCTGTGTATGTTACCCATACACTCAAAGGTGGCACTGCATAGAGAATCAGAGCATTCATTAGGTTTTGATCAACTGCAAGCTAAAATGTGAGTTTTTAAATGAAAGTAAACTTATCATCAATAAAAAAAAAACTAGTTAGGGTGAGGAAAAACAAACATATTTTTGGATGTCATCTCAATGGTGAATCAGAGTAAATAATATGTGTTTCTATGAGAAAATCAACCCAAAGTGATTTTATATAGGAGTTTCTTGATTAAATATAAAACAACTAAAATGTACATAACGTAAATGCGTAATCAGCCAATTTGATCTCCTACTCTGATGGGCTAGCTCACTAAAATTAAATTCCTACCTGTCATTGGTTTTGCAATCATGTTTTATGAAGTTCAAAATTAATTTTTCTCTTGTATAAACGCAGTACTACATAGTACTACCTGAAACTCGGTTAAGCCTTGGCATTATCTACTGTCGATATACTATATCTATATTTTTCTAACTTGTAGACAATGTGCTATCGATTGATATCTTTTACCGATGAATGAATCACAAAATCCTCACCTGACATTCCTAACTGAGAAACCGTTACATCAAGGTGGTCTCAAATATCGTCTGTTATATCCTGGGCTTGACTTAGGTAGTACTACTGGTCCTAAAGTGCTTGCAATTGCTGTACCACTCGCACTACCGTTATACCTAAGAGACTACTATTTGCTGCATGGATCTGCCAAGTCATTGTACAGGAATTCAACAAATATAAGATGCTGAAATTTTTTTTAGAACACACTTGACATTTAACTGAAAAATCTGTCCTTGAAATTAAACCGAATGGTACTTGAACACTTGCTGTCCGAAATATCCACGTATGACGCTCACACTCATGTAAATATAAAATAATTAAAAGTGTACTTTAGACTTACTTCTGTCGACATCCAGCTGTAGAGCTTCTGTTTCAGAGTCTAGAAGTTTGCCCAGAACTCCATCACGTGTGATGCTTTTCCCAGATGAGTCTCGTCCCTTCATGATCAGTTCCAAGTAACCGTCTGAAATAAGAACATAATAAATAAATTGCGTATACTAACAAACTGCATTGATGGAATAATATGCTCCAACCACTTTTGAAACATTCAACTCACCTTTATAAGTGTAAGTAGAGTGTGTGCAAGATGTAAAAGGCTCGTCCTCGGATGGGAAGTGGAGGATATGAAACCAATCTCCAGACAGCTGAGGAATGAAACGGATCAAATTCACGTATTGTGATAAAATGTAAATAAAATGTTATATGATTCTTAAATAACCGCTAAAATCAAATGATTGTGGACTAAATACTATGAACGTATCCAAATAAGCACCCTTCCATGAATTACAATATATTATGCATACTGCTGCTTTTACAATATATCAAAGATTGTATATTTATGAAAGGCAATGATAACTAGATGTTTAACAGTGGTTTTGCGTTCTAAAGGATGTGGAAGTATATCACAGAATTAAAACGTAGAAGTATATCACAGAATTAAAACAATGAAAAAGCTTTTAACGCTTGTAACTGATGATGACTTGATCCCACTGAAACGATGGAATATATATATCATGATTTTTACACAGTTGGATCATAACATATCAAAAAGATTTTCAATAGTATGTTCTGGATAAATACTAAGGCAAATATTTTCCTAACCCAGTATAGCAGATAAAATCTAGACCGATGTCCAGAAACCACCTCCTCATTTGTCACCAAACTATGGTACTAAACCTGAATTCAGCCGCCATTACGCAAAACCCATTGTTTCACGAGGGACGAATTACAGCTTTCGCACAATTACTAAAAAAAATTACTTAACGTATTGTCTTCGTCTGACCAAGCAATAAAAATACCGGAAATGCGATTTTTTTTAATTAATTTTGGGAAAATTACATTTAAGAGATGCAAATCAGCAGTAATTACTATTTTCCTCTCTCTCAATCGTGTTTGGCTTTTTCCTTCCTTTTTCCTTGAAGTAAATTATGAGAGACTAAATTATTACCATCGTCTCCTGGAAAAACAAACACGGAAGAGTTTTTCCTTCCTTTGGTTAGCAGACACCGAACGGAGAGTAACTCGAGCCACGAAGCAGGATATGTAATGAATTGAGCCACGAAGCACGGTATGTAATGAATTAGTATAGGACTAATTTACCACTTACAGACTGTACTGAAAACTTGAATGTCCATGTGCGTAAAGCCTATATTCTCTAAACCTTGCGACTTGATTGAGAGGAGTTATGGGCGATTATTTGGTGAAAAGGGTGTACTATAACTCTAGAAAGTGATGGCTAGTGAGGCCAACGTTATTATGCGGAAACAGATGACGGAAGAGCTGATAGAAGAGCAGTGGAAAACAAGACATGGGCGTGTGACATCAGACAAGGAAGTGGGTGTTAAGAACGATTGTTCATTATAGAAACGTTGTGTGATAACTTCGGAAAGCGTAAGAAAAGTTTTATGTGGCGTACTTACATATACTTAAAAACAATCTGACAATGAGCCCTTGAGGGAAAGCAAAATTACAGAACAAAATATGTTCCATCTCGAATGAAGGATTCAAATTGTTCATTTGTCTTTTCTATAATACTTCAACAAGAATGTGCTGGAAAACTTCCAAACACGTCAAGGTAACAGTCAGGGCGAAGTCAGTCAATTACTGAATAAACTCACTGAGAAATCTTTCTTCTACCTAGCAACGCACAAAATACGGTCTACTACAGGGCGTTACTGAATAGCAATGACAAAGAATTATGAAATGAGACTAAGCACAACGCCCACATTCACACAAAAGTGATAAAACGGGCGTGAAATAAATACCAAAACTAGACATTTTTCCAGATTACTTTCACATCACCACCTTTCAAACCTCAAAGCTTAATTTAAGAAAAGTTCTACTTGCCAGACTTTAATACTGATCAATAATTATCCAATGGTTCCTCTACAAACATCGGCGTCAATGACCATAGAAGTCACGACGCCTGATAACTTAAAATCATTCATTCCTCTACGAACACTTGGGAGATGTTTAACACCGAACTTTGTGGCACAGCCCTAGCTGATTCGTCACTTTCACGACTTTTTCTCACTTTTTTTATCATCATGAAAATAAGGAAAGTGACCGGCGATATTCGATCTGAAGGAATCTCGACGAACCACTGGACCAACCAGACCACTGACAAGAGTGGTCTGGTTGGAACCCAATCTCGAAAAACTATTTTAAAAAAATCACTACCATTACAAAGTGTCATCAGGCGAATTTTGGTCTTAAACAAGACTGTTTCCAAGACCATGAGTGAGGCTATTGGTTCCCCGAAACCTCAGGCCTGTGCCAAGGAGGGTTGGGGGGGGGGGGGGGGAGCAAAATTTCTTGAAGTCTATATTTTCTGTGACTATCCTTTTCATCGACCTGTACTTACAAAGTAATAAATAACAATCTTTTGTTTTTTTTTGGCAAGCTCTGTTAACCATAGCCAGTACTTTGAATAACATCTAATCGGGTAGAAGGGCATAGACCGCATACCCAATTTTTCTTCTTAATACAACTGAAATAACATTTTCAAGTATTTCATCTTGTATATAACTACAGTATATATGCAATGACATTTATAGAAGAAAATTGGGAAAAACGAACCAGGTACTACGGGCCTGCAGCCGTAAGAACGGAGTTGATATAGCAGATTCACATCTGCCGTGCATTTGATGTCTAGGCCAGTCCCTTACGGCGCTCCTGACTGGCTGTTGATAAGCCAATCACAGGGCTGGTCCGGCTGGCAGTGGAAACTCTCAGTCTCTCTCGAGAGTTCACACGGGTAGGATCTATGTTCCATCTCTCCTGAGGGATATATACGTCTTTCAAAAGTATCCCTCACGAGAGGTGGAACATACATCCTGCCTATGTGAACTCTTGAGAGAGAGACTGAGAGTTTCCAGCCCTGTGACTGGCTTATCAACAGGCAATCAGGAGCGTCGTAAGGGACTGGCCCAGGCATCAAATGCACGGTTGATGTGAGTCTACTATATATGGAACTAACTAGTTTTCCGTAAAACAATCCCTTGATGCTGTGACGCTAGATTACTCGCAATCACCTCCCCTAAAAACAAACGCTGAGGTCGAGCACCTCACCTTCTGGAGGTCGAGGTCAGCGACGGATGTGGCGTTCGGACACACCCCGACTTCCAGCATCGTCGACGCCTCCGCAAACTTCAGGAATCCCAGCGTAATAGCTGCAGCCGACGCCACGAGCAATGTCGTTCCTATCATCTGCAAAAGACAAGAGAGATGTCCGTTTGTGAACAGGGTATATAATGGCCCCCATACACTGAACGATTGTCTGAACGACTGTCTGTATCGTTCGCAAAAACACTGTATATGGGTTTGTCTGAATGCAAAAGTGGGCGGAGCTTCGTGTCTGAACGATCTCAGCGGGAATCTGTCACGACCAGGTTGCTGGCTTACGACTTAAGTCTGGCATACACAGATCGTTCAGTGTATGGGTTTGTCTGCCGATATAACGCTATCGCGCGCGCGTCTCTTCTAGAGATGAGGCCATGTCTTCTCGAGACAAAAAATCTTTTTCAGACTGAAATCGGTGCGGGAGATCGTTCATACTGTATGAATATAGTGTGTGTGGGGGTCGATAACGACAATCGTTCAGTGTATGGGGTTCTTAAGTGTCTCAGTTATCCAGTAACGAAATCCGCTGTTTTCAAATGGTTACTGAAATGAATATGAGAGACAAATGAACGTACACACTCACATTCACAAAAAAACAGGTTGCTATTAGTGCTTTTTATTATATAGAATGGTCGAAATCGTACAGGAAGGCCCAAACATTACTATTTTGTATATGTGACTTACCCAGTAATTATATAGGTAAGAGTTTTGGAAACTATAGCTATATAATTACTGGGTAAGTATATACAAAACCTTTTTTAATTATAAAAATATCATTTTCGTATATGAGACTTACCCAGTAATTATATAGCCATAGTTTCCAAAACTGTTACCTATATAATCACAGGGAAATACAAAATCTAATTTTATTATAAAATTATCATTTTCATAGGTCTAGTGATTCCATGTCAGGACTTCATATAGTTATCATATACAGTTACACACTGCAATTTACGCCCTAATTGAATTCAACAAAATTATAACATCTCGTCTACTTTTCTTACTTTTCCATCATGCTACAAGATGCTGGTATAGTAGATCCACATCAACAGTGCATCTGATGTCTAGGCCAGTCCCTTACGGCGCTCCTGATTGGTTGTTGAGAAGCCAATCACAGGGCTGAGGTGGAACATACATCCTGCCTATGTGAACTCTCTCGAGAGACTGAGCGTTTCCAGCCCTGTGATTGGCTTATCAACAGCCAATCAGGAGCGTCGTAAGGGACGAGCCTAGCCATCAGATGCACGGTTGATGTGGATCTACTATAGTACCTACTGACAGCTGGGTGGACCTAGCAAGAAGTCCGAGAGATGCACCTCGCAACCAAGGTAGGGAGGTTAGAGCGCCCACTTTCGTCATACCGAATTGATCAATTTAACAAATTTAGAAGCTGAGTAAATTAAAATGAACAAGATCACTTTGATTCACACCTAAAAAAAAAAATTATTCGGTACAAGTGTGCAGTCTTTGCCTGTTTCATCTTAGGGGCCACTAACGTAGTGCCTACATGAACACGAAACAGTTACATCTACCAACTCATTTGTTTTCAGAAACACACAACCTTTAGATAATGTTGACAAAACATTCTACTGATAAACCTGATGACAGTCACTTTCTGCAGCATAACGAACACAGAGGGGAACTTGAAAGCGAACGATAAAAAAAATTAATTTGCAAACTTTTAGGTGCTGCCTTCGTATCATACTTTCCATTTGCGTGATCTCAAGTGCTCATTATCATAATCATCTTTCTCCTCTGGACATTCACTTTCACTTTCCCAGTCCATTATTCGTTAGAAACGGCGTTAAATTTTGTTCTAATGATGTGCAGTCATTATCATAACGCCTTCTCTCTCTCTCTCTCTGTATTTCTAGATAGAAGTTCACTCTCGACGTGGTTCGGCAGTCACGTAAAGCCGTTGGTCCCGTTGCTGAATAACCACTGGTTCCATGCAACGTTAAAACACCATACAAACAAACAAATCTCTCTCTCTCTCTCAGACCTAACGTTTCCGAAACTTAAGATTTCTTTGCTAAGGCGAATCGATTTACGAGTTCGCCACATTACAGCGAGTTACCAAGACATAAAAGCTGTTCAAATATCAAGGGGAATATCTTGACACAAACGGTGCACGTGATTACTGTCAATAAAAACTAGGCAGGAACCTCTTACGAACGTAACATATCGGTAGTTCTCGAGATTTACTTTTTCTTGTTACGGTTAACGTCGTTCTTTTGTCAGCAGTTTTTGTGACGTAAGATCCCATGCAGCGTTTTCAAGGAAACAGCCGTGAATGTGTAAAGCAGCCACTCGTCGTCTCACATAGAAATGAGGGCATTGAAATGTGTTGTACCGCCTTTTGTGGAATATGTTGCCCAATTGAAGTTCAGCTTGACGCAATTCAACGTTTCGTAACGTCTGGACGGACAATTGTACTGTTCGAAGTGCAGATGAAACGTCTTTTTTCTCTTCACTTTTGGCTGCCTAAATTTTTCACTTTTTTTGACAAATTTCGCTACTTTCTAAAACGTGATCAAAAGAATGACTCATCTAAAATAATAACAAGTAAAAAACAAGCAATTGACTTTTCTGTCCGGTGGTGGCCTCAGCCACGGTCCATAAAACTCTTAGCAGCGGCTCATGAAACTCAGGCACGGTCCGGTGGTGGCCTATGTTGTTGCTACCTATAGCGCTGCCAAAGTACGGCTATGGCTAAATTTAACCTTAAATAAAATCAAATCTACTGAGGCTAGAGGGCTGCAATTTGTTTTTTTTTAATGGTTGGAGGGTGGATGATCAACATACCAATTTGCAGCCCTCTGGCCTCAGTAGTTTTTAAGATCTGAGGGGGGACGGACACAAATGCGAAACACGGAATAAAATCATGCATTAATATTTTCGTCAATTTTACCGAAAGGAAACGAAAAAAAAATTCAGAATGAAGGAGCGATAAGTCTTTGCTTTTCGCCGTAGTCTGTTGAATCTTGGAGTAAGTCCGTATTTAGCACAGCGTCAATATTGTGCGGTTTTCAATATATAAATGTTACCAGGATCATCACAGGCACAAAATAAATACAGTCGGTATTAAGAACAACGTAAACAACATCTAAGGTAACGACAAATCCTAAAGCACAAGTATATCACTTCTATACCTGTCAACGATGGGAACCCTATTTCCGCCAACTAACCCGAACGATTTCTGCCTTCGGAAATACGCAGCTAATCACCTGTGTCTGATGGCTAACTATCCGCTGAGTTTAACGTGCTAGTCACGCGACGAAAGTTCGCGCGCGTTCCCATAACTCAACCACTAAATATAATAAAAAATGGCCGCTGCTTTTAACCTCAGTCACAGAATTCCTGACGCGTATCTCGGTGCGAATTATAATGTAATGACGTGTGAACACCAAAGTACATTTTTCATTTCCGTGTGTGCGACCAAAGGACATTTCAAGGATTCAAGTTATCCACGAAATGAAAGCTCGATGCCAAGCACTTTCATTTCTCTCATTTTCCAGCAATGCATGAAACAGTGTTTTCTGTACAACGTATAATGCTGAATGAAACTCTCAACCACGGCCCGGTGGTAGCCTGTTACTGGCCTCCATAGCGGTGCCAGACGCACGATCATACTAACTTTAACCTTGAAATAAAATAAAAGCTACAGAGGGCTGCAATTTGGTATGTTTGATGATTGGAGGGTGGATGATCAACATAGCAATTTGCAGCCCTCTACTCTCAGCGGTTTTTAAGATCTAAAGAAGGACAGGCAAATAGCCATCTCAATAGCTTTCTTTTACAGTAACTAAAAACACTTTTTTTTTCTTTTTTTTTTTCAAATGTCACATAATTATTGTTTTCGAGACTTGCCGACACAGAAACAAGGATACAACCTCTTTATTCCCCCCAAATCTATTTCGGTATGAATACAACTAGATCCAGGTCCTCAGCCTCAGGGGATTATTTTGACATTTCATCAGAGAGAAATACAGTGACGTCAGACAAACGCCCCTTTTTTTCAGAGACAAACTACATAAACTGCATCATTTGTATCCTCCTCTGATTTACTGGTGACTGACACCGAACAATTTAATGAAAATGTGCGTATCTGTAGTTTTTTTTTTTTTTTTAACCAGGATTGAATTGTGCATAGTTTCAATGAAGTTTACTCACCGAAATTAAATCGTGAAAAAGGAAGTTTACGAAAAACGCAAAAAGCGCACTAGCTGACTTCGTAAATTTCAATTTGAAAGTAGACGCAAATTTGCTCACGTGTCCGCGTATGTTGCCATAAAGGACGAATGGAAATAATGGTTTTTTTTTTTCAGTATGAACGTCAAATGTCTAGACTACTGTCATCATAATCAAGACCTCTCAAAAATGATTGGGCTGGCTTTCTCCTTCGTCCCAGTCTAAAAAAAAAAAATTATCTTTCGTAGATAGTCCCAACCCCCACCCCCGTTGGTTTTAACCCGGTATATTTCCACCTTTCCGGCGTGTTTAGTACAAGCCCGTTGGGGATTACCGTAAAAACATACACAAAATACTGCAAATATCATAAAGATAACGACCCCACCCCCAAGAAATATTAGTTCTCTAGATAACCACCCCCAAAAAAACCCTTGGGTTTGTGAAGCAGGGGGGGGGGGGGGGGGGGGGGGGGGGGGGGGGGGGGGGAGTCACTATCTAAGAAAGGTCCAAAAACCCACGGTAGAGTTGAATATAGAATTTAGGCCTAAGGCCAAGTGTGCGAGGAGAGGGTGGAAAGTAAGATGAAGAAAGACAATATGAACGGAGGTACAGTTAAAAGGAACGAAAGAGGTTGCAGCTAGGGGCCGAAGGCACGCTGCAAAGAACTAAATAACGCCTAGAGTGCACCGCATAAGGTGCACTGACAACACTACCTTCCTACGGGGCAAAAACTCTCGGTACTGTAGCTGAAATAATGAAACCGGTATACGACTTCGTTTCTTGAAAAGATGATTCATCAGTAATCAAGCCCAACACTAAATGAGAGAACGTTACGCGTGTTACGTTCGAAAAGTTAAAATTCACAGTTTCCGGTGAAAGGTGCCATCCGCTCTCCCCAGTGAAAGTCATTTAGTAAACTCTTTAGCGAAACGCATTCCTCGCAAAATTGCGGTAATTCAGTGAAAAGCTAAACGCCAAGAATATGCTCGGTTGACGCTGTAGTTGAAACCGATTTTTTTAAACTAAATTAACAGTATACCGGATAACGACACATAGTCATTCAGCCAAGTTTCTTCGGAAACTCATTAAAAAATTATATTGCTAATTGACTATAATTATTATACCCGAACCACAAGCTACCCTGAGATATTTATCGGCAATAAATAGCAACAAAATAGCTTCATTCTCGAAGCTGCCTTTAGACTAAATCGAATATTAAAAAGAATAACAAAATTAAATGCTATAAAAACTTTTCAATTTTTTTAACATCTATACAAGCCGACTTTCTGACAAATTTAAAAAGTAAAAGAAATTCGCTTACCCGTGTCTGTTGCGGTTGCTGAGAGAGAGAGAGAGAGAGACTTTCAAGGCTCCTAATATTATCAGTTGTTTGAAAAAGTCTCTTCTAATGAGCACTCCTGTGTAATTTTCTTTTTCCTTTCTTAACCACCTAAGGACTTCCTTTACTTCGAAGAATACACAGACGCACACATGTACATGTACACTCGAAGAATAAGCGTATTGTACTTCTACGTCAGTTTACGACTTCACAGTAGCGTATAATTGACAACTAACGCCATGTCATACGGCATTGAACATTAAAACTTTTCGAGAAATGGAAACTGTAAACGCGTCCTCTATGGTCCTATGACTACAAAACCTCAGAATGGAGCGGTTTCTAAAGGCAAGCTGCAATGGCGCCAGTCACTCGTTAAAATCTCTTAAGAAACTCGAGTTGTGAACTTAAGAAAAAAAAAAAAAAAAAAAAAAGCTAGACTTAATTTCAGTCCCAGTGAGGCGATACGGAGCCAGGTGCGCGCGCATGATGTATAAAAATTGGCCCTTCTGGGTAAGATGTTTTCACTTTTAAAATTACGTGACAACGAAAAATGAGTAAGAACTTTGAGTCCTCATTAAACAAAAAACATAAACGTACGTGTTTAAGGCCAAGTAATCTACCAGAGAGAGAGGAGAGAGAGAGAGGAGACGGATGAAGGAGAGAGAGAGAGTAAGACGAGAGAGAGAGAGAGAGAGAGAGAGAGAGAGAGAGAGAGAGAGAGAGAGAGAGAGTCACGTACAGTTATAAAATACATTGCGTGACAAATCATCTGTACTGGAGTCAAGTGATTCCCGGACGGAGAAAGTAAAATAACAAAAGAAAGTCACACAATCTCAGTTCTATGCTACCATCAAAATGTCGTCGGAGAAATGGCGGGAAAAAATATACTTGTGGTTTATGGTCAACATAACTGAGAGGAGAATCACAGCTGCCTTTTATGGAGGCGTTCCAGCCACCATGTTTAACTGCAACACATAATAGTATGTATATATGTATATATATATATATATATATATATATATATATATATATATATATATATATATATAGATTCTATATATATTCATATGATTCAGTGATATATATATATATATATTATATATATATATATATATATATATATATTATATATTTATAAATATCACTGCTTGACATTCAAGATTTGTTACCGAAAACAAGCAAAAAAAACCAGAGCGAAAGAAAGCAAGATAACAGTAAGGAATAATCGGATTATCAAGAAAGACCTTTGAAGTGAATATGATGCAAAGTTCACACTTTAGGACAAAAACAGCGAAAACTGAACTATTTTTTGAGTTCTTTTAGTTCCATGTCTCATTTTTTTTTTGAGTAAAGCAGCTAAGGCGGAAAGGTCAGCGTGAACCTAAGGTGAAAAGATGATACAGGGTGTCCATAAAGTCCCAGTACAATTCTGAGCAATAAATACTTGTAATGGTACCGGGACTTCATGGACACCCTGTACACTGAGGTGCCGCTCAGTAAAAGGTGAGGTTTATACTTCTTAATGGGAAGTTTTTCGATATATATATATATATATATATATATATATATATGTATATTTTCATATATGTAAACAGAAAGGGAATTTTTTTTTTTATAATAGTTTCGTCCTCTTGTGGGTTCGAACCACCGTCCAGCGGACAGAGACGAAATCAGGACGTCAGTGACGTCATCGAACCCACGAGAGGACGAAATTATTATCAACTAAAAAATTCCCTTTCGGTTTACATCTATGAAAAATATATCAATTCCGAGAGCGAATTAGATATCAAAGGACATTTGTAGCACGAATATATGAATCACGGTGATGTAATAATTATTCTAATAATTATTCAATATATATATATATATATCTATATATATAAATATATTATATATATATAATATCATATATATACAGTATATGTATACATTTGAATTTTTAGTCATATCACCGTCACTCGTTTTATTCAGAAAAATGAAGCTACAATTATCGTTTAATATCCAATTCGCTCTACCTCGGAAATAATACCTGAAGGGAATTAAAATTGATAAGCCGATCCATCCACGGCAACCACCTCCCACTTCGGTGACGAGTATATATATACTCAACCATTCGGCTCTGAAGAGAGGATCAAGTAGATACCGACTCTACCGTACATCTGTCTGTCGAATGCAGTTGTTTGTACTTGGCTAGTTACATAACGCAGGTCTCATGCGCGTGCGTATTCAAACAGACGTTATATCACACCGTAACTCATTTAACAAGCCTCTGAGGTTGTCTACTTCAAGCAAAACCTACCACGACCAACTTTTGCCTGCCTTAGAGAGAGAGAGAGAGAGAGAGAGAGAGAGAGAGAGAGAGAGAGAGAGAGAGAGAGAGAGAGAGATGGCGCGTTTCAGCGAAGGTCAAATTGCATGCAAAGCGATTGTAATTTGCCGGATAAAAGGTACACTACGGCCGACCTCCCTCTGAGGCAAAAGTCCAGCAATTGCCCTTCTGTTACTTTCAAAAGGGGGTTCTCTGTAGTACCTAGGTACTTACAGCAACACGTTCCTCGCCTGCAGTAGACTACCGACGAAGACTTAATCGAGCAACTGAGCAGTGACAGCTTTCAATCACCTTGAGGGTCAGAGGTAAAGTGCTCTACCCTCCTGTGCGTGTAATTCTTGATTACCTGTCTTTGATTTGAATTATATAGATTTTTGGCATCATGTCAAGCACTGGGGCAACTAAGGCCATGCAGCGCTGAAACGGAAATTGAAAGTAAAAGTTTTGAAAGGTGTAACAGGAGGAAAACCTCAAAGCAGTTGCACTATGAAACAATTGTCAGGAGAGGGTGGACATTAAAATCGAAGAAAGAGAAAGAAAATATGAACGGAGGCACAGTAAAAGGAATGAAAGTAGTTGCAGCTAGGGGCCGAAGGGACGCTGCAAAGAACCTTAAGTAATGCCTACATTGCACCGAATGTGGTGCACTGACGGCACTCCTCCCCTACGGGGGATTACTTGTCTGGTTGTAACTGAAGTTTCACTTTCTTAAAAAGGGCCCTTGCATTCAAATGAGCACATCAGTGCCCATGACAGGGACACTGAAATACTCGCATGAGCATATTCTCCAACGAAGGTCTAGATCACGACAAAAAACACACGCACAAAATGTCGGGTGAATACAACGTAGTAATCGTGACAATAGCCACGTCCTGGCTCACGAGTTAAATCCTTAAAAAATTGTACAAAAGGCGCAGGTTTCGCAACTTGATCAAATTCTCTCTCGTACCTTTCTATTAGCAAGGTATATTCATTCATTAAATTGTTGTATATTCTAGTCACCTGGATTCATCTGCTCACCTCGCATCCATTTTCATGGCGTGGTTACCTGACAAGATAAGAGACGCCTTGTACAAGCCAGCACCCACAATAAATACACATTGGTAGACCTGCCCAAGAATGTAATGAAGAGCATAGCCACTTGAGAAGGGTCACTGCCACCTGATTCTGGGAAAAAATTGAATAATACGTAATTTCAGACACTAATATTTATAACTCTATCTCGAAGAAAAAATGGTTAGGAGAAGAGGTCGTGATTTTGTGATGTAACTTCTGACCTTTCAAGTTAAAAGTTCATATCGGAAATAAGCCGTTCGAACAGCACGCGATGGAGGCTTAGTACCTGCAATACGTCAAGGTCAAAGCTGATGTGCAGAGTGAGGCTAAGGTCATACCAAAAAAGTAATAAATTCAACAGGAATTAACGCAATTTTTATTCCATTTGGTTGAGTTTATTTATTTTTGTTTTTTTGGCAAGAGTGCACAATGAAGTATGAGGGGAATTTTACTACGAATGTTTGACCATCGCTTGCAAAAATGTATTAGTTTTTGGGGAGACAGGATTATCATTTATTAGAGAAAGGAGACCTTTCAGTGAACGAACAGTTCAGCCTTGTCGGAGGTTGGCAGCCTCTGGGAATCACCCGTAAGTCCTGTGAAAGCAAACCGAGACCACTGATTTTGGCGAGAAAAGTAAAAGTAGTTTAAGCATAAAATATGGAGGAGATGGGATACTGTTAAAGACACCGCAGTTAAGGGAGTCGTGAGGCGTATGGAAAATTCGAAGATAGGACCACTGATTCTGGTGGCAGCGTCTTAGGAATGAAGGCTTGCGAGAGGACGAGAAGAGGGTTAAATTTTGGAAAAATCTGCGAAGGTTCCTGAGGGCCAACTGAATGTGATGTTGTCGAATTATATATATATATATATATATATATATATATATATATATATATATATATATATATATATATAGATATTATATATCCTGTGACTCAGCAGTTACCAACCTCGCCTCGTTAGCAAAAGACCCGCGATTAATCCCAAGGGGGAGAAACTACATAAGAACCGTCCTGCAAAATACATTATTCCTCCGTTGGCCTGAAGCGTGAATGATGCGCTCTGTGGTTAGTGGTGGGCCACGGGCAGAACTGGGGGAAGGGCATGGGGCCTATCTAATTAATCCCACAACAAGTTCACTAGAACGGGAACGATAACAACACCTGAAATATAAATATATACATACTACATAAAGACAGACTGTGCGTGTCCGCACCGGCAAATGATTGTCAAAATCTATTTTGCTCTTACGGTTTATGGCGGCGCTTGCGCAACCTACCCATGATAACACGTACTAGATTTTTCATTCCAAATCAGGCGACGTGGCGAACGCAAAACGGGTTAAGCCAGCCAAACGTCTGGGCACAAGAAATAATTGAGTACCCTTACCAGGTAGAAAGGAAAACGATTTAACGGTCCATTAATTAAAGAATGAAATAACACCGTAGAGAGCAAGGAAGAAGAAAAAAAAAAGCAGATCGAGTACCAAATGACCCTTGACCCATGGAAAGGTCTCGCCCTCTCGGCCACTTCAACAGGTGTTGAAAGTCAGAAGTTGCAAAGCTACACCATTACGGTATCCATGTTACGGAAAAGGTCGAACGCGCTGACTTGACCACTAGGACGATGTAGTCACAGGATTCGATATTTGTTGCTACTCGAAATTTTTCTCTCGATGTTCTCACCTTTGCAATGTTGGTTACAATATTTATTTACGCTGAAAAAGACATTAAAATATCTACCAAAAAGAGGCAAGTTAAAGAACCAGTGATCCAGTTCACGAGAATAAACAATGTATTCGTTCGGGTGGCTTCAAAAAGTTGAAAGCCGATCACCGGTTTTTGGGAGGAGAGAGAGAGAGAGAGAGAGAGAGAGAGAGAGAGAGAGAGAGAGAGAGAGAGAGAGAGAGAGAGAGAGAGAGAGAGAAAGCTAAGCATTTGAATGTTTGGGTTATTTTCTTTGAAAAGTACCCATAATGGGTAGTGGAAATGTTCATAAATGTATTTTAAAAAAATGATTTTCCGCAAGTGAATGATTAAACAAACACTGATGTTTATACTTGTTTAATGAAAGTGCACATATGAATACCAGTTACATTTAGGGTATACATGCAACCACGTACACGAGACGCGCGCACACGCACATACAGACATCCATGCATATATATATATATATATATATATATATATATATATATATATATATATATATATATACCACATAAGATATATATATATATATATATATATATATATATATATATATATATATATATATATCTTATGTATACATGTGTGAGTATGCTAGTGCTAGCCTACTTGGGTGACTTGGGGACGTCAAGGTCTTTATATAAACCAATGAAACTCAATCAAAATAATTGATAATCAATGTAAAAAGCGGCATGTCTTTGGCACGTATAAAAACCATTACATTTACCACGTGATTCTCTATATTTCGCTGATAATTCTCAGTCTGGCTCCCTGTAATTCAGAACAGCTATGTTATTATTTTATTTTTCGCATCTGTTACTTTGTAAGCTCTCCTGTGTTTCCCTGTTACCTTTAACTACATTTAAGCTCAGCTATTACCCAAACGTTTTCCATCAGACGTAAGTCTTAACCATAACGCTGATTTAACAAGAGGATCAAATAAAAAACACAAGCTAAGTAATACGAGGTTTTAAAAAAAACCCGCGATATTATTAACAACCGTTATCACATTTTTTCCCTTTGACCTTCAACTCCAAAGTCTTCCACGTTGGTCATTCTGTAATGATTCTTACGTTATTGCAACAAAATTTAATGTTTTAGCTATCACACAAAAGTATGTCATTAAATCCATTATGTCAGCGCTTTCTTGATTACTGCTTTAGGTTATTTCATTTTAGCCAAAGATATAACCTTGATTATCAAACTATTTCTAGTTTTTTAAAGCCTAATCATTACACCACACACACAATATTACCTAATAATTTTCCCAAGAAACGAAGCTGTTACTTTTAGGGTCTTGCACGTAGTCTCTGAAGCATTTACCTGAACTCTCTTTCCATCACCTCGTATATTTGCATTTCTGACTGCTACTGCAATAAATTTTATCTGATGCCGAGACTTCTACTGGTCCCCTGTGTAAACCCACCAGACTGACAAAAGAAACCTTACTGGTGTTGTTGGGTTTCTAAAGATTCAACCACATTTCCCAGTAGCCTCTCGGATTCATTTTCATTCCAATTCCGAGAGCTTGGTTGCTCTTGCCGACCGTCCGTACGGTAAACTGTATATGTCTTCCCATTTTGTCCATTCGTCCATAAGTCAGTTTTTTCTACTATGTTTTGTTAGGAATCTACGTTTTCAATTTTCGTTGTTGCTGATCTCTCTCTCTCTCTCTCTCTCTCTCTCTCTCTCTCTCTCTCTCTCTCTCTCTCTCTCTCTCTCTCTCTCTCTCTCTCTCTCTCTCTGTTACTTTAAGCAAGCCCTATGAAATACTGTATATTACTAATTATACTACCATCAAATTTCCTCGCGTACATTAAAAACGAAAACGACCTTTATGTGTCGCTCTATTTTTTTTTTAATAAAGACATATATAAGGAAAATATAAAATTTAAAACCGTGTAACTACCTTGCTACCACTAAGAGCACAACGCTCAAACCTTAATAAATAATAAATAAGATACTATTTAATTATTTACGGCATGTAATTAAATCTATATAAAAATGCAAGGGCTAATATCCTACGACAACCATTGCCGGTTTTCACTTTAAACTTCTGGTCGATTACGACAATGACAACATTTTCTTAGTCTTGAAATACTAACCAAATATCAGCCTTACCATACAGACCCTATTGTAATTAACTTTACATCACAGAGAGGCGATCTTCATAGGTAGTACAATCAACGTAAGTCTGTACACTAAATAATTGTTTTGATTAACTGGCTAGTTGACGCGTTTGCAAATTCAAGACCTGTTTGCAAATGACGAGCATTACTGTTGCTACTTCTCTTGTGATAACTGTAATCTATGATTTCAAATGAACCTCCACTACACTACAATTCGTGCGATCAAGTAAAATGTAAAAGCACACTAAACTCATTCAGTAAATGCAAAATGAGGTTCATTTAAGTTTGCGAAACACCGCTCATCTTTATTCGGATGACCCAATCATTCTCACAGTTTTACATGGCAAACTTACAACCCTTATGTATTGTAGCTTTGTTTTTATAGCTATTACAGTATCACTGTATGCATCATTTACTCATGGGGACCAAGAATTTGCCATTCTGTTCCAAAATTACATAAATGAAATACATAGGCGACTTTATGCATGTCTAACCACTCTCGCAATTGCAAAACATCACATCATACAGCTATCTGATTAAATGAAAAAATAAGAGTCCATATGCCTATCAGTCCATTTGTTTAGTTACCACTAGTCCACTGCTTTTAGATCTCCGTCCGCTACCCCCACCCCTTCAACACCCAAACCGCCCACGCCACTAGACAAGATGCTTTTGCCCTTTGCTAATGCTAATATCAGAACGTTAACCCACGCTGGATGCATTACGAAAAAGCTTCATTCGGGAAGAGATAAGAAACTTACCGTGTGTAACCAGACGGTGGGTCAGCTCTTTCGCAGGAATTATTGCTTAAACTTGCTTAGCAAAAACTATTGGCATTAAGAGACTTTTACATATAGCCTACTGTATATTTCTGTTTATTAATCGTGAGTTTGATAACTACAACATCCTCGTGCATCAATTTCTCTGCTGATAGTCTGATCACACGAGGCAAACGAGAACGGTCTCCACACCTCCAGTCTCCACCGAACTTCTTTTACTTAGCACTGTTTCAGAACGACTGGCGGAGAGGCAGACAGTTCGCTGTTACGAATGGGCTTGCCTCGACTCGACCTCGGTTGCCTAGGTAGGATTGAGATGGGGCGGGGCGGGCGGGCTTCTGTAGGAGGAGGGAAAAGGAAATGACGATAAACTATAGAGGGAGGAGTCGGCGAGAGAGGATCGGGCGAAGGGGAACTGACTACCGAGACCTTAGGCTTTGTTGACAGATGTCAGGCTGTGTCAGCACGATTCTCCTCTTCTTCTTCATTTGATCTTCCAACCTTTAGGGAAAAAGATTGTTGATTGATTTAAGTTTTTTACCAATAGATTTTGATTAATGCTGTTCAGTGAATGATTTTAGAAATGACCCTCCATAATCTACAGAACAGAAAAAAAGTGGATAATAGTTCAGCAGTTATGTTTGGTAAATGCATTCCCTGCCATCTAAATTGTTTTCGTAGAAATGACGAAAGGAAATGAGGGTCTTCAAAATGACACACCCGAATTGCAAGGTTATAAGAGAAAGTTGCCGGCCAAAGTTCTAAATAAGAAACAATGCGTGCCTAAGTTTGTTCGTACGTCTGTGCGTAATTCAGCAACCATTAATTCGTCCAAATGGCCGATCAAGCAGCCCTCTCGATCATTGACTGGTAGTGTATATAACAAAACCACATATATTCGAGAATGACACTTATACACTATTTTGTTTGATTTCTTTTGCGCAGATAATGAAACTTACTCATGTTTTTAAGTTCTTGATGGCAGCTGCAGATATAACATGCCGTAATGGTTGAACGATTTATGTATGTTCAAATTCATGAGTGGTTCGTTGTGAAATATTATATATATAATATATATATATATATATATATATAAAATATAATATATATATATATTTATACATATATGTATATATTATAAAATTATATATAATATTATGATGTATGTATGGATGTAGTAGGTATGGATGTATATATATACATTATATAATATATCATAAATTATGTATGTATGTATGGATGATGTATATATATTAATATAATACATACCATACATACTACATACATACATACATACATACAAATATAACGCTAATATATAAATTTAATACAAATATATATATATAATATATATATATTATATGATATATATAATATATATATATATAACATCAACATACATAACAATTTTAATTTTTTAAAATATTATAATAATTTATAAAATATATATAATATTATTATATATATATATTTATATATATATATATATATATATATATACTATATATTAATATATAAGTTGTAGATAAAATCAGTGAACAGGTAGCAAAAAATATCTGAATCCCACCAAAAATTATAGAAAATAGAAACACTCAAAAACATATAGGCCTACTGACTTGAGGTGAGTTTGATCTTGCAGCGCTTTTTGGATATCCTTATCAGTACAAAGCGAGATCCAAATGAAGAAATTGCGTCGCACTCAGCAAAATTAAAAGACGTTCCGAGAATCTCGTAATAAAGTAATGTTAGCCACCTAACTAGGAAGAAGGGTACAATCACTACATCCTCCCACGCATACTGGCCTCTGGACCTACTATAGCTACATAATATCTACATACATTCGTTTCCTCGTGTGCTACATTGTTTATATATATATATATATATATATATATATCTATATATATATATATAATATAATATATAAATTATATATATATATATATATATCTGTGTGTGTGTGTTTTCAATGTAGCACGAAGGAACGAATCTATGTAGCTATAGTACAGAGGCCAGTAAGCGTGGAAGATGTACTAATTATACCTTCCTGGTAAGGTGGTTAACATTACTTTATTACGATATTCTCGGAACGACTTTTAATCTTGCTAAGTGCGTCGCAATTTCTTCATTTGGATCTCGCTTGGTACAGATAAGGAGATCCAAAAAGCGCTGCAAGATCAAATCCACCTCAAGTCAGCAGGCTTACATTTTTTATTGTTTCTATAATTTTTGGTGGGATTCACATATTTTTTACGTCATCAGCTTATTCTGCCTGTTCACAGATTGTCTGAAACTTTTATATAGAATGGACCTTTATGATCCTCAGATAGTTTTCTGAATGGTGTTGCATCTTGCCAATGTATGGTAGCTGATAATTTTAAGGTTTAAGTAATGTTATTTTTCAAAGTTTCCACTATAAGTTTGTTTGTTTGTATGGTGCTTTTACGTTGCATGGAACCAGTGGTTATTCAGCAACGGGACCAACGGCTTTACGTGGACTTCCGAACCACGTTTTTTTTCCATTATAAGAAACCTAGAGTCTAGATGGACGATGGTTTGATGTGGCTTGTTATTGATATTTTTCCTTTTGGTTTTTCGCTCATGGCTCTAAAGTGCTAGGAGAGGTTTTCTCTTTGATTTCTGAGATGGGAACTTCAAAATCTTGTGCAATCAAGCACTGATCGTCACTAGTTCGGTTACTTTTCTTTCGATGTAGTTAGTTAATTTACTTAGGAGAGCCGGGATAAGATATTAAAGATTTCAGCAAGGGAAAGAGAATAGTAAAACTAAAAGGCGGAAAGCAATACAGCCGAAAAGTTCCTTGAAACATGATTTTTATGATATGGGTTTTTGCAAGGGTAGTGAGGCCTCATTATTTTTCCGAGTTTGTTACTTGATTGTTCAATAATATCATCAGTTCTTATGTTGTCTATTCAAGTTCAACTTTCCAAGTTTCAGTTTTGTACACAGGCTTGAGATTAGACATTATTAAAAAGTCTTCTTTCCTTCATGTTCCAAAACTCTTCTGACCTATTCCTAAGTAAAAGAATAAAAACAAAGTACAATGGAAAGTAGGTATCACCAACTAGTTATAGTTGAACAGCAATAAGCACCAGATGAACTAAAATCAGATAAATGGGATGAATCTTACCACAGACAAGGTTATATGAGGTATTTTTAAAATTAGGTAAGTATCCAATAAATAAATTTTATGAAATTTTACATTTGGGTAATTGGTCCCTGATGTCCCAAATGGTGAAAAAGAGATTAGGAAACTTTGTGCATTATGCGTATGTGGAGGATGGCAGTGGGGTGCACAAAACACATTTAAACCTGCAAGCCAAACTTTCAACTTATTTCTAAAAAGGAAAAATAATAAAAAATACACTTAAATTCCAAAATTTTAATAAACCTCACTAAATTTCTGTTCCCAGTGTTTTCTTGGAGATAGCACTTCAACCCAAAAAGATTTCACATTTGCAATAAGTTCCATTTTGGATGAAAATTATAACCTGACAATAGCAATAAAAAAAAATCCTCATTATTAAACTTATGGTACTCCAGCATAAACCAGAACTAAAAAAATCCTCATTACTAAACCTATAGTACTCCTGCATAGATCAAAACTAAAAAAATCCTCATTATTAAACCTTTGGTACTCCAGCATAAACCAGAATCAAGTTTAACTGTTAACATACTTTGGACATTTTAAAGATGCTCATCATTATCATGTAATTCCCTCAACCTCTAAGGCCCCGTCCACACGGTCGAGCTTTGCTCGATGTGACATCAGAAGCGGGAAATGTCAGAACCTTATCCACGGTCTCTCCGCTTCCGACATCACATCGAACAGAGTTCGCTGGGCAAAGCTTGACCGTGTGGACGGGCCTTAAGGAGAAATACTTACCTCTCACAGTGCCATCCTGATGGGTTTGTCTTACATACAATTTAAATCTTTAAATTGCAATTCATTAAAAACCTAATAATGTCACTGGAGATACCTCGAAATGCTGATGATTCTGACAAAATTTCCTTTATTGATTTACGTATTGCTAGAACTTGACATTTGTTGTTGATTCAAGTATGGACAGTCACATGAAATTTTTCAACTGTTAATGTTACCTACATTCTCTGAATAAAGGGAATGGGTAATGTTGGTGCCAGACATCCATGCCCATGGTTATGACCAACTCTTAGACAAGGAAATTAGGTACTTCATTATGGTGCTCTTCTTGGTTTAAAGAATGCAGCAATCCAATGGGTTTTCCAGCAGTTAAATAATCACTTACAGGAATGTTCTATTTTTGATCTGGTCATAGCAGCTATGGCTGCTTTATACATGTCATTTCCCTTCAAACCTACAAGGATCCAGCAAAGATTCTAAAATACTGATATGACAATCCATAAATGTTTCCAACCACTTTTACACAAATTATATCCTTAATGAGAATGTAATATATCAACTTTCAATAATTTTTCAAATTATTCGCATACTCATGTGGAAATACATATTTAAAATTTACAATTTCTTTTCAGGACTACTTGAAAATTTAAGGAGAAAAGAAGAAACATTGTATGTGAAATATAATATGTAATGCTATGTCATACTTCTCAAAAACGTAATGTAAGATCCACAATGAAATATGTCCTATAACTCCTTATGCATTCATTCAACTACTGTGGATTTGTTCACTAAAAACCTTTGGTGAATTTCAAGTCAATATGTCCACAATAGTTCAATGAAAACTTTCAAGTGAGTGCATACATATTTTTGATACTAAAGTTTCATTGCATGTATCTCATTGTGGACCTTATTTCCCACACTGTACATATAAAAGGAACCAGAATTTACATAACTTACACAGGGGGCATAAAAATAAGTCAAAAGTTGGAATGCTATAATTTCAACATTTCAAAAGTTTCTGATACTGTAAAAAGCTTTTTGTTCATGGTGAATATATTTTTGTTCATTTTAACAGTATCCTTGAACCATGTTTTAAAATCCTTAGTGAAATTAAAATTCATAAAGAACACAGATTAAGATCTAAGAAACTAAAAAATACATAAAACTTACACATATTTCAGCACTGCAAAATTCTCAAAAAGTATAACCTCCAGAACTACGGTATATGTAAATATCTGCAAGTTGTCAACCAATTCTTTTAAAAATGAAAATTAATGTCAGACTAGTAATATGTACTGTTATGCCTATGATCAATAGTACATACATGTAAAAGTGGACTATCTCACGTTGTAATAAAATTTTCCTTCATCTAAACATTACACCTAAACTTCAATGTAAACAATGGCTTCTAAGAGTTCTCTCAAGTCTGTATTCACATGCTTAACACCATTTCTGACCTGAGTACTTATTTTTACTATTTCCAAAACTACAACAAAATTTGTTTACAAAATAGAATACCCTCAGATATCTTACTTATTCTTACAGCCAAGAAAATTGGTTCCATTCTGATTCAGACAATTTACAGTGTGGTGGGATTCTCCTATAATATAGATAGTTGTGTCAATACCTATGTGGTGAATACTGTATTTTTGTGGCCTGTAACATTAAGGTGTCACTGCAAAAGATCTACAAGACAAAGTCATAAATGTACTACGTACTGTGAAAATGATTCCTGTGGTAGTCTATATATACAGAACAAAATGATCACCTAGTAAAAAAAATACAGAAGCTCTGAAACTGACAACAGTGAGGTTTAACAAGTAGAGCACTATTCAACCTCAAGCACTATAACAGTGCATTTACTTCACTTCATTCCATACAATTCAGGAAGACTAAGAGACAAATAAGAATAAAGGTCTCATAAAAGACAAGTAAATGCTTTTGACAGAGTAACAGTGAAAACAAGAAGGGCGTCATCACTATCAAAACCCTTGCTTGAGGAACTATGCTATAAGTAGTAGTGCATAGGGTATCACAAAATGTGAGATAAATATCACAGCAAAGACACCTAATAAGGGTGCAACAAGAAAACTTAGTCGAGTACTATACAATTACGTATATATATATATATATATATATATATATATATATATATATATATATATATATATATATATATATATATATATATATATATCTTTTATCCATACAAAAAATTTGCTAATCTCTTTATGCTGTAAGTACCTCTCCTTTGTAACTAAAACATTCAAGGTTCAAACTATTAAATGACATCTCCATCTACTGAATTTTTCTAACTGCATAAAATACACTTTAAATGACTGGTCAGTCATATGCCAGCACTTCATCCAATGTCTCTTTTACTTAAGAATGTCTTTTTAAAATTTTCATAATTTTTACTTTGACTAAAAGGTATAAAAACAATGAACAGCAACAGCATCATCACTGATATTATATAGGATTGAGATATAAAACTTTACAATATACTCCACATTATAGAAAATATTTTATCTTTAATATATTCAAACTTTACTATGTTGTGTATATGATCATTTGTTCAAAGGTAAAATCTAAAATTGTAAAACTAAATAAAAATTGAAAAGATAAAGAATTGGTCAAACACTGTCACTAATATATTCTGATGCATCTTATTCACAGACTAATTAATGGGTGATATATTTCAGTCGTCCACATGTTGTTTACATGTGGCTTATAATACATATAAAAATAATTTGACACATAAAAATTAATCATATTTCTGTGAGCGCTATTCTATAGTCTACATTACTTCATGACAGTGCATATAACTTATATGACCTTGATTTCACCATTGCAATGACCACAGCAATTCACAGTTACATGCTCATATCGAGCATTTGGATGGAACCTTTGAAGCATAGCAGCTGCACCTGGTGATACTGTACCACATTCCAATTTTCTCAAGTTGTCTTTACTTTGGATCTGTCCAACCAACTGGAAAAGAAAATGGCTCTACTTCAATAAATCATTTTAAATAACATGGGAAAGACAGCTCTGGAATTGAAAAAAGTAAAACAGGATAGTGCAAATAAATCGTATCAAGAGGGCACTAGCAATATGAGATTTTACATGTTAAAATCCAGACAATCAAATTTCATTCTTCATGTAAGAAACAAAATCACTAAAATATTATATCATTTTTATTTCCAGTCTTTACTAAAAAAAAATAAATGGTTTCTTCACAGAGCACAAAATAGAATTATTTTAAAATTTATTCTGTACAAATGGAAAGCATTAAGATCATGTAGTGCTGACTGTTTATACGACTGGGTTGTATCCCACAGTGACAAATTGTAAAGGGAAATACTTTATACCATTTTTGGGGGGGGGAAAATCTGGGTTACTTATTACTTTACATCAACATTTTTCAGTACTCACAACAATCAGTATAAATTGATGCTGTTATCAACAATGCTCACCCTCATCAGGCTGCCTGTCATCATCATTTAGAGCTATCAGCTCTGATGAAAAAGGGAAAAGAACTGTTGGGGTTGTGTAATGGGTGACTCATAAAAAATGGATAGAGAAACAATGAATGAGACGATGCTCCTACAGATATTGAAGGCTGATGACAGTTTGTAACTGCAGAACAAGAGTTAGCTGAAGTATAGAAATGGTGTTTCTTCTCCTTGAATATCCTGTATAGCTGTAGGGTCATGAGGATTGTAGATGCTATACAGTTATTCCTTTAAGTGGAACTATCAACCTCTTTTGCAAGAGTTATGGCATCCTAAAACAATATAAGAATGTATCAAGACTCTTAACATCTAGTGCCTTGGGAGTTTCTACCTATTCTCCGGACTCCTGACATCCTACTGCCTGCTCCTGCATAAGTACAATCAGCTGCCAATGGGGCTCCTTGAAAGGATTTGTTCTTAAACAAAGGGTAAAAACTACAGCAAAAAAGCAAATTCCAGGAAGTTGGATTGTTAGGTGGAGAGAGAGAATGAAATGGCTGAAACACAAAAGGCACAAAGCTTTACAGCTGGTAGCGCTGTCTGCAGTGTGCCACAAAAGGTACAATATTGTTGTTACCTCCCGTCGGGGATCATCATGGAGACGGAATAGGCTGTGCACTTATCTGTGAATCTGTTGACTAATCTCTGTAACTTGCTGTCCTTTTTGTTTTGCAATAACAGCTATGTCACATGGAGCTATAAGAGAATTTGAAGTCATGATTTCTCCACATTCCATAACTATGTCACTTGGTGGAGCTATAAGAGAATTCGAAGTCTTGATTTCTTCACAGGCCCGAGTCATCTAGGCTCTCTTGTGATAACTTCTTTGATGTCTCAGAGAAGATGTAATGCTGACTCAAGTTGTCTCGCCTAAAGTCATCCCTGATGATTGTGTGTCTGATGATGGCTCTCTTATGAGCTACACAGGAGAGGTTGTAATTTAATTACCTTTCTTTGTGAAAAAGCTGTTAAGGCAAGCTCTCTCATGATGGCCATGCCTGGATCTTGAAGAAGACCAAGAGCTCTATGCCAAGAGTTTAAAGATTTCTTAACTGAAGATGTTCATTTAATTAGTGATGTTCATGGCTATAACAACATTTTCCTCAGAACAACCTTGACTTTTATAAGTGTAACTGATTGGGAGCCTTTGACAGAGCTGGTCATTACAAAATTAAAGCATAATGTAGAACAGTTCTAATCAAATTTGGGTCTGTTGTCAGGAATGGTCAGATTCCTAGATGAAATAATGTAGGTGCAACATATCCTGCTGTGCTGTTTAGCCAATATGGCTAGACTGGAGACTAAGATTAATTAAAGGTTTACTGCTGAACTGATTGCATAGCAACTGTGGAATGACTGCAAACCTACTGTTGAATTCTCAGTACTATATGGCTGTGGAGTGCAACAATTGAATGCACAGCAAATCCGGCATGGCCTGTGGGTTTTTACACAGCCAGCTGGGAGTTTACACAGGAACTGATAGTCACAAGGACACTATGTAGTATATAGGAAACAACTCCTTTATGTATAAAAAATTCTTGATGGTTGGTCTTGCACCCAGAATTCTAATGTATTAATTAAAACACTGAGAACAGAATTTAAACACACCTGCTCCTGACAGAAGTTACACTTTCCTTGAACCCTCCTGTAATCAAAGTGTACTTCCATCTCATCCCTCTGGGAGAGGCCTTTCTGCAGTATCTGCTGCAGTGTCTAACATTAAGACATACATTAACACCTAAAATGCTAATTACAGACATCATTCTGTCAATTCAAACAATGATAAAGGTGACTAATGTCACTTGTGAAGTGACTGCATTAGCAATTTAATTTGGAATTCTGGACTTGGAATGCCTAATCAACTGCCAAATTGGCATCTGTTTGTACATTAACAGTGAGTACAGTTGTAGGAACATGTTGCCATTAAAAATGTAGTTATTCCAATTAATCAAACACTTACCTTTACTTAAAAATAAGAACAGTACAAAAAAGCAAACAAATCCAATTCTCACACAAGAAGTATAAAACAAATGACGCAAGCAAAAGCAACTCTAAGACATTAAAATAAAAACAGAAGTCATATTTCCCGGGGAAAAACAAAAGTATAAACACAAGCAAACTAATCATGATCAAACAACTTATGCACCTAAATTTTGACATTTTAATGATCTCACCACATAATTCACCTCATTAAGGAAATTATAAACTTTTACACTTTTTCATTGCTACTGTTGTCAACAAAATTCCTCTAAAATGAAACTTCTTTTTTGGAATGCAAAACATAAACAATTAAAATGAAACTTCTTTTATGGAATGCAAAACATATACAATTATCTTATGAATATGAGACAAATGGTGGTTAGGTCCTTTTTAATCTATCTAATTAAACTTTATCACAGTATCAATTCTTTATATCATAGAAAAAGCAAAAAAATTCCCCAGTAACAGTTGCAAATAATACAAAGGATTCTTTATCTTTGCAGATTTACTTCCACTTTACTTGTAACAATTCAAGGAGAAAGATGGAATAACATAGCACCTGTTATACTATACCTGTACACCTCATTACTATATACAGTACATCATTGCCTCTAACACGATGTGATATTTGACCATGTAAGATATATTGCTTTCCTTACACTAAAGGAAACAATTTAGCCTAAAATCTTTGCAATAAGACTAGAATTATACACAATCTTCCAAGGAACACCAGGATCTTCAAGATTATTTTAAAACTGCAAATAAAATTCCTCGGAAAAGACTAAAGCAATTAAACTAGTGTATTACAATATGATATTGTTAAGATACAATAAAGTTTTGTCCATACTTACCTGGCAGATATATACTTAGCTATAGACTCGGTCGTCCCGACAGAATTTCAAAACTCGCGGCACACGCGACAGGTAGGTCAGGTGATCCACCATTCTTCCGGCCGTGGGTGGCGTGGTCTGGAACTATTCCCGTTTTCTAAGCCATAATTTCTCTTCCACCTGTCTCCTGAGGGGAGGATGGGTGGGCCATTAATCGTATATATCTGCCAGGTAAGTATGTACAAAACTTTATTGTATCTTAACAATATCATTTTTGTACAAGAAACTTACCCAGCAGATATATACTTAGCTGATTGGCACCCTTGGTGGCGGGCAAGAGACAGCTAAAAACAAAATAATACTTAAACTAAATACATTAAAAAACAGGGAAAAAACAACCTATGTTCTTGGATAAAATAATCCATAGTTCCTACCTGATTGGGCTGAAGACTTCATGACTACTGTCGATGAGTCTGCCTGCCTCAAGAGTTTCAACGAGGAATGAACCTATGGTTGAATAACTCTTTGGATCGTGTCAATTGGGGCTAGCCCGCTTACGCGACAGAGCCTATACTGGATCGTACCAATGGGGGGTGCTGACCCACTTACATGGTAGAGCCTTGACCTTTTTTGTCATATCAATGGAGACTCGCCCTCTTACATGACAGAGTTAAGGTTATTAAAAAATCACAAAGAGCACTGAAGCCAATCCCGATCACCTGACCATGTTAGTATTGTTATAATCTATGAATTGCAGAGGGTTCCCTATTCCCTCTGACAATTAACCAATAAAAAACAACCACCAATAAAAAGTAATTTAAACACTAAACTAAATTAGGAAGGATTAGCCTCAGCCCCTTCTCCCAGCACTGAATTCGCCGAAACATATGCTCCCAGAGCAAAGCACTTTTCGTACGAAATTTTAACGTCTCTTAGGTAATTCGAGGCGAACACAGAATTACATCTCCAAAACGTCGACTCTATAAGAGCCTGAAGAGACCATGTTTTGTGAAATGCCATAGACGTAGCTATGGCTCTCACTTCATGAGCTTCTCACTCTGAGAACCTTGAGATGCTCTTCATCGCACTTAAGGTGAGCTTCCCTTATTACATCTTTTATGAAGTATGTAAGGGCGTTCTTAGAAATCGATCTTTTCGGATCTCTTACAGAGCACCAAAGACTTTCTTCTGTACCTCTCAGCAACTTCTTCTTCTCCAGGTAGAACTTGAGTGCCCTGACTGGACACAAAGTCCTTTCTAGTTCTCTCCCTGTTAATGAAGATAGTCCTCTTATCTCAAAGCTTCTTGGCCAAGGCTTTGAGGGATTTTCATTTTTTGCTAGAAAAAATTGTTTAAAGGAGCAAATCGCTGAATCCTTCTTAAAACCCACTTTACCTTCCAAAGCTTGCAACTCGCTAATTCTCTTGGCTGTTGCTAACGCAAAGAGGAATAATGACTTTCTCGTTAAGTCTCTAAACGAAGCTGCGTGAGACGGTACAAATTTTTCTGACATTAGGAACTTGAGGACCACATCCAAGTTCCAGCTAGGCTTCTTGATTACATGGTCTTTCGTGGTTTCGAAAGACCTTATAAGGTCATGTAGATCTTTATTATTCGTCAGATCTATTCCTCTATGTCGAAAAACTGAGCCAGCATACTTCTGTAACCTTCACTGTTGAAACTGCCAGGTACAGTCTTTTCTCAAATATAGGAGAAAATCTGCGATTTCAGTTACAGAGGTACTGGAAGAGGATATTTTCTTTCCCATTACACCATCTTCTAAACAACTCCCACTTCGACTGATATACTTTAGAGGTGAGACTCTTCTGGCTCTTGCAATAGCCTTCGCCACTTCTCGTGAAAAGCCCCTTGCTCATGACAAGTCCTTCGACAGTCTGAAGGCGGTCAGACTTAGAGCGGGGAGGTTTTTTGTGAAACCTGTCGAAGTGGGTTGTTTGAGAAGATCGTTCCTTAGTGGAAGCGATCTTGGAAAATCTACTAACCACTCCAGCACCTCTGTGAACCAATCGAGAGCTGGCCAGAAGGGAGCGATGAGGGTCATTCTTGTTCCTTCCGAGCAAGCGAACTTCCTCAATACTTCCCCTACTATCTTGAAAGGAGGGAGGCGTATGCGTCCAAGCCCGTCCAATCTAGCAGAAAGCTGTCTACTGCTACTGCTTGTGGATCCGAGATCGGGGAGCAATAGGTCTCTAATCTGTGATTCTTGTTGGTCGCGAACAGGTCTATATTGGGCCTTCCCCACAGATGCCAAAGTTGTTGGCAAATCTGAGGATTGAGAGTCCATTCCGTGGGTAGGACTTGTTCTTTTCTGCTCAACAGATTCTGCCCGGACATTTTTTTTTTCTCGTCCCTGCACTTGTGAGAAGAGAGATCTTCCTTTCCTGAGCCCAATCAGCAGATCCTTTGCTGATTCGTACAGGGAAAAGGAATGCGTCCCCCCTTGTTTCTTTATATAAGCGAGGGCTGTGTGTTGTCCGAGTGAATCTGAATCCCCAGACCTGAGACCTGTTCCTCGAAATGAACTAACGCTAGATGAATGGCTGTTAGTTTCTTTCTTGTTTATGTGCCAGGACACTTGTTCTCCTTCCCAGTGCCTGACAATTCTTCCGAACCTAGGGTCGCTCCCCACCCTGAATCTGAGGCGTCTGCAAATAAACGCTAGGCGAGGGTTCTGTAAGCGAAGGGAGATTCCCTTGCTTAGTTTCTGTGGATCTAACCACCAAGCGGATATTAAACTCCTTGATCCCTTTCGAGATTGGAAATGTATCTCCTAGATTGTTGGATTTCCAATCCTCCCACTTCTCCTTCAGATAAAATTGAAGGGGTCGTAGGTGTAGATCTTCCTAAGGAAACGAACTGTTCCATCGAGGAGAGGGTCCCCAGTAAGCTCATCCATTCCCATCGCGGAACAATGTTCTTTCCTTAAGAAGACTGCCACCTTTTCTAAGCAGCGTTCTCTCCTTTCCTGCGAAGGATACGCTAGAAAATTCCGAGAATCCATCTGAATCCCCAGATAGACAATACTCTGCTGGGGAGTCAGCATGGATTTCTCGCGATTGACTAAAAGTCCTAGGGACTTTGTCAAATTTAGAGTAACTATAGGTCCTCCAGACATTTTTCTCCGATTGGGCTCTTATTAGCCAATCGTCCAGATATAACGAGATCCTGATCCCTTCCAGATGTAGCCCCAATAAGCTACATTCTTCATGATGTCCGTGAAGACTTGAGGGGCAGTCAAAAGTCCGAAGCACATCGCTCGGAACTGGAACACTTTCCCTTGGAACATGAATCTCAGATATTTCCTTGCTGCCGGATGAATTGGGACATGGAAATACGCATCCTGAAGGTCCAGGGACACCATCCAGTCCCCTGGACGAAGAGCAAATAGAACAGAGGAAGACGTCTCCATTGAAAATTTCTTCTTCAAGACAAAGAAATTCAGGGCACTGACGTCTAGAACCGGTCTCCATCCCCCCGATGCTTTCGGTACCAGGAATAGCCGATTGTAAAATCCTGGAGACTGGAGATCTGAAACCAAGTTCTACCGCTTCCTTGGAAAATCATCTGTTCCACTGCTTGCAAAATAGCAAGCTTTCGGACTGGATCCGAGTATCTTGCAGTCAACTCCCTTGGAGTTGTTGTCAAGGGAGGATTTTCCCTGAAGGGGATCAAGTATCCTTTTTTCAGGATAGAGAGGGACCAAGAGTCCGCTCCCTTCTGCGCCCAGACTTTTGCAAAGTGGAGTAGTCTGGCGCCTACTTTCGTCTGGAGGACTCCCTGCTCATCTAGACTTCCCGAAGGACCTTCTAGATGGTCTACTCCTTCTATCTGGTCTGCGACCTCGAAGAGGGGCTCTAGAAGAGGACGGCACCTCGAAAGGGCTGTAACAAAAGAGGGTCTCTTCTTTTTTCTCTATAGGCACTGCCGGCCTAAACTTCTTGGCTGAGTGCGTGAGGAGATCCTGAGTTGCCTTCTCCGTAAGAGATTTAGAAACCTCTCTTAACAGTCTCCTGTGGAAATAGATGCGGGGATAACGGTGCAAAAAGAAGAGATGTTCTTTGCAAAGGTGATACGGCTCTTGCTAGAAAAGAGCTAAAGACCGATCTCTTCTTTAAGACTCCCGTTCCAAAAAGAGGCAACTTCTACGGAACCGTCCATGACCGCTCTGTCCAAGCAAGCCAGGACGCTTGAAAGTTCCTCCATGGAAACAAAGTCAGTGTCCTGAGCTCTCTTAGCTAACGCTCCCAAAGCCCAGTCCATAAAATTGAAGACTTCTAGGGTTTTAAAGAGGCCCTTTAGAAGGTGGTCTAGCTCACACATGCCCCATGTTGCCTTAGCAGACAGCAAAGACTTCCTCCTGGAAGAGTCCACTAAGGAAGCAAAATCCGCATCTGCGGAAGAAGGGAGGCCTAACCCCATAGGTTCTTTGGTCTCGTACCACCTTCCTGGTTTGCCTGTTAACTTGGAAGGAGGGCAGGAAAAAACTGTCTTGCCCGCTTCCCTTCTGGAAGTCAACCACTCTGAAAAGGTCTTTAATGCCTTTTTCATACAAAGAGCGGGGCGCATCTTGACGAAGGAAGACGACTTGAGAGCTTTTGTGCTAGACATCAAAGATCCTGGTGAAGGAGGGTCAGCAGGATGAAGGGAGTCTCCGAACTCCTTTAGCAGCAAAAGTGAAAGTCTCTTGTAGTCAAGAAACTGCTACATCTACTGGCTCGTCGTCTTCCGATACCTGGTCCAACTGATCCACCGAAGGAGACCGTTTGGGAGTGATCTGGCTCTTCCCGGGAGAAGAACTCCTTTCCCGAAAGAAGGGGAGCGCTGAACATTAGCACTTCTATACGAAGAGTGAGGCTCCTGCCTGTCCGAAACACTCTTGCGCCTACTAGACTCTTGTTGTCTAGGTTCTTGCGGTTCGCGGCGCTTGCTAGGCTCCTGGCGCCCTGATTCAGGGCGCTTGAAAAGATCCCCGCGTCCTGATTCATGACGCTTAACAGGCTCTTGGCGCCCTAACTCTTGACGCCTAACGTACTCCTGGCGTCCTGCCTCCTGGCGTCCTAACTCCTGGCGCCCTGACTCCTGGCGCCCTGACTCCTGGCGCCCCTGACTCCTGGCACCCTGACTCCTGGCGGCCTGGCTCCTGGCGCCCTGACTCATGGCGTCCTGATTCCTGCCTTCTAGCAGAATCCTGACGTCCTGATCCTGTGTCTGAGAGGCTCTTGAACGCCCTTTCTTGCGTCTTGCTGCCGGTCTTTTGCGCCTGTCTGGCTCCTGGTCCTGCAGACCCAAAGGATCCTAAAGATACTTAAATCGGTTTTCCGGTTCCTTTTGAACCTAAACCGCATCGAGACTTCTGCTCGATTCGCGGCGTCTCAAAGGGCGCTTCGGAGAAGACACCTATAGGGCGAAAGAACTCTTCTCTCAGGAGAACAACTCCTCCTAACGGACGAGTCTCTCGACGAAGGCGATAAACGCCCTGGAGATTGTGAGGGTTCTCTCCTATACGAAGAGGGGCGCTTAGCGGAACTCTTAACAGGGAGCGAAACATCTTTCCTCCTTGTCGAGTCCTTAGCAAAGGAGCCTACTAAAGAAGCTAACTGCTCTTGCAGATTAATCAAAAACTTCTTCGTAGGATCCTGAAGAGAAGGCTCCTCTTGTTTCGTCTTCTTAGGACCGAAGGCCAATCCTCGGGAAAACGCTCTGGGCTGGAATCAGCTGCGTCTCCTTTAGGCGCCTTCCAGGCTCTCTTCAAAGGGCGCGAAAGAGAGGCTGAAACTCCATCCTCGTTTAGGAGAGGAAGAGTCTGAGGCCGAAAACACTCCCTTAGGACGCCTTTTTCCTTTTCTGCGGCAATCCGAGGCAGCCTGGGACTTTACAACAGGATCTGCCGAAGGGACGCCTGACCGTTGGGGATGTTCTGCATCCTCCTGCGGCTTTCGAACATTCCTCCTCCCCCTGGTCCTGGAGTTTGTGGAAGCGATCTAGGCCTAGGAGCAATGAGGAAACCGGTCGACGCCCCCTCCACTGCACTGGGGACACTGCACAAGTCACTACACCACTCTTACCTTCGTTTAGAGCTCGTAGCTGAGCTTGAAGTTTCTTGATTGAAGCTTTTACATTTTCCCTCTCTGAAGAAGAATCTTTCTTACTCTATCTCTCTCAAGCTTCCTAACATATGACGATAACTCCTTCCATTCAAGCTCCGTAAGGTTCTCGCATTCAACACAGGTGTTATTAAAAGAACATTCATTCTCTCTGCATTTAGCGCAAATACTATGAGGATCTACTGCCGATTTAGGCAGCCTAACCTTGCAAACCTTCCCTACTGCAAAACTCTACAAACTACATAGGTGAAGCCTTAGCGTCAGACATCGTGAAAGAGTAGTCAAAACCAAAGTCGAAAAACAGTCCACAATAAGCGTATGCCAAGCCAGAGAAAAAAACAGAATACGTCAACCAAAAAAACCACCAATCCAAATTCTCGGCAAACGAGTAGAAATCCAAGATGGAGGAACGAACAATAGGTGTTGTCCGTTCAACCGACAGAGAAATTATGGCTTAGAAAACGGGAATAGTTCCAGACCCCGCCACCCAGCGGCGGGAATGGTGGATCACCTGACCTACCTGTCGCGTGTGCCGCGAGTTTTTTTTTGAAATTCTGTCGGGACGACCGAGTCTATAGCAAGTATATATCTGCTGGGTAAGTTTCTTGTACAAAAACTATTGGCCTCACTTCAAAAACAAAATGCAAGATAACCATTACCATACTCTAGCCAAAGCTAGGCAATTTTTTTATCATCATACTAAAAGCATTCCAAACCAAGCAGTGATTATGATTATTACACACAAAACTAGTGTGTTTAACTGTCATCTATGGGCACAACATTCCAGTATTAAGTTACTCACAGCAGGTTCCCTTATCACTACTGAAGAAATCTGAAATATTGCAGCTAATGCACAATCACATTTTTTACTTTTTCTTACTGATAATAAAAAATATAGAAAAACATTTGGGCATTATGACATCTTACAATTATGAAGAAAGCTAACAGTATGGCATACTACCTAAAAGTTAGAAAATAGCAAGAAAATAAGATCATCATATTTCTGACATACTTAATGTCACCCACTGAAGTAAAAACATAAAATCATAAAATTTTTACCAATTTCTAACATACAAACCATATCCCACATGGCAATATTTGCCAATGGTAAATAATTAGGCCACTCAGAACTGACAATAGTTCAAGCGGCATGCCAGCATTACTGTAATTATTTATCAAATGTGAAGTACCTAAGCTTACTCCCAAGTTTGGATGATAGACACTTCACAGATGAAAAATATTTTAGAGATGTTCACAGCACATTCATGACATTTTACACACATGGTATATATGTCGAATGGCAAATAAGGTAAAGCTGTGACTCTGAGCTCTTCATTGACATAAATACTCAGGCAAACAAGAATGAGTTTGAAGAAGTCAATTCAAAGGAACTTGACTGGGGTGACTTTGAATGAAAATAGCCTGCAAGTATCAAATAACACACTTTTGGCTTAAATGTTAAAATTAACCAAAAGTGTGGCAGATAATGCAATTTATACTAGTTCTAGGTATAAGACAACTGGAAAACAACCATTCTGCAGACAGCTTCAAGGTAATTATTCAGGATTTTAAGAAAGCCATACAAGGAGATTATTGAAATTACCCTAAAAATCCCTGTAACAAACAGATACATAAAAAAATGCATAACTTAGAAGCAAAATGGGACTGATAATATGTTAATCTCCTAATGATGGGAAGCTTTAAAGGGATTTTTAACAAATCCCAATCAAATGAAGAAGTGTATTACCACAAGAACTAAACAAAATTTTAGTGAAAACACCCAAAACATCCTAAAGCAATGATTAGAAAGAAGAATGATGGCAAGGTGCCATAGACGACAATAGTGTAGCAACACAGAGCACTGCAAATTTGTTGTATAGTAATTAAAAATAACATATTGTTTTCAAAGCAAACATAAAGTACTGTTGACAAACAACTGTGACATTGATTCTGATTTGCTAAATAAAGTACAAAGTGGATATTGTGCTGAGTACTTATGTAGTCACTCAGTCTTCATTTGTGAATTGCAAGTACAGTAAACAATTGTGCAAAATTCACTGTTTTAAATATACAGTACCCTGAATCAAATTTGATATTTTTTTTACCAGATCATAACAACTTGAATCCTCTTTTAGAGCAACTTCCTTCAGGATAGTCACCCTAAATGCTGATCTCAGTGGCAAAGCAGCTGAGGCTGATATGGGTGGAAGGAAATGAAAAGCCCCAAGTTGTTAACTGAACCACAAGGAGCCTTTATCCTCATCAAGTGAGAACTTTCATACAAGCAAGTCCAGTATGAGGGCAGTACTTTGAACCTAATACTAGTATGGCTATGGAAAGCAATGGTTCCTTTGATATAAACACACAATGCATACATAGTACAGTATAATGACAAAAGTTAGGCAAAGTACAAAGGAATATTCATAAAAAATATTATAGACCCCATTTTGCATCAACACATCAGTTCCATGATATCCACTTTATTAATTTATATATGCTCATGACTGACTCTGTAAGGTACATAACACACAGTCAACTGATAAGCATAACAGGTAATTCCTACTTTTAATGCTGTATCTTTAAAATTTAACCACTGGTTACAAGAAAATCAAGCTAATAATATAAAAGCTATATGTACTGCTAAAATGTTGATTTATCTGCGACATATATTACCAAAAGCTCAGATTAAATAAAATGTAAGATTATATTCTACTTTAATAACTTCTATACTGAGTAGGGGTATGTCATTTCCTCTCTGTCAAACACAGCTCACAGGATTCCTAGTTGAATGCAGTTACTGTTACTATCTTTGTTAAGGATGGCTTTCAGATACTCCCTCTTCTAAAGAAAGTAGAAATTACAGCTATTTTCTTTACTAAGGACTGCACAACTTCATCACATTTAATTTTGATCCACATGGTATATTTATTTGACAGTACCCTACCTTCACAGACATGGGCAAAAGAATTCAATACATATTGAATTAATCAATGTCTGGATTACTTGAAGGTGCAAGATGACAATGAAAAAAGAGCTGTTTTGCATACCTACAATTTTCACATAAAACTACTGAAAGTGAGCATAAGAAATCTATAATAAATAAGAATACAATAATACCAAACATGCTCATAATATTGAAACTTTAAAGGAAAACTAGAAAATTTTAATTTAAACATGGTTTCAACTTTCTAAAACCCATATGGATTCAGCTAGCATTACTGCACATAAACCGTTCCCTCTAAATAAAATTCTGAAATCTTCTACTTATTCCCTGAAATTGCTTGTCTAATGGCAACAGTCCCCTAAGTGACTATGCGATGGGTCCTCCAGAATAACCTACCCCAAATGAACAAGGAATCTGGAATATATAGTTTTAACAGAGGAGCAAACTAGCTGGTACAAAGATGGCATTAAAAATAGTTGTGATCTTCTAATGAATTAGCAATTACATGCAAGTACTCATGTCCACCGTGGCATTTGTAGTATACTGGTTCCTAAGAACCCTGTATTCCAAGTTCCTTGATCATAAGGGGCTAATATTTAGTAAACAGGATCACTGCCAAAAGGTCTCTTAGTGGGACTATTGAAGGTTTAAAAAAATTCAAAGGTTAATTTGAAAATGCAATAAAGTTAATTGAATCTATGTATAAAAGAATGTTAAATCCAGTTTGGTATCAAGAACTGTTCATTTTTAAAATCATATGTTATTAGTTTCCTTTTTAGTTGTCAGATCAACTTGTATTGTGTAATTAGTAATTTCAATCTCAGTGCAATGGTCCTTGTTTCATAGACTGCAAAAGCACGTAACTAGTCTATAGTTTTGATTGCAGTCATAGACCAAGCAGTACAAAAACAAGACTTGGATTTAAAATTTTAAATCATCAGGTTTCATGCAGTTTTTCTATAGATGAAACAAGAATAAAGGTTGCAAAACACCTACCTGTCGTGCCATCTTCTCTCCAGGCGTCTGGATTTCCAACCCTTCCAATGACAAACTACATCCTAGGGAGCGGCCAAGTGGTCCACATAAGTGATCTCTAACAGTCTGAGATAGCAATGATCCCTCAACTGCCAAAGTTACCAAGTCAGCTGATGTTAAAGGTGGAATTCCTCCAGAAGTTACAGCTAGGGGATCAAAGGCTTCTCGTAGTTGTTTGTTCATTCTGCAAGAAAATAAGCATTTTCAAAAACAAAATTACTATAACAATTAATCTCCTGTAAATGCAAACTTTTTATCCTCCTTAAGTTACAAAATGATATTGTAATGATACAATTAAGTTTGTTCATACTTACCTGGCAGATATATATAGCTGATATTTTTCCGAATCCGACAGAAATTTAAAACACTTACGACACACGCAGTGGGAGTCAGGTTGGTAGTACCCATTCCCGCCGCTGGGAGGCGGGTATCAGGAATCATTCCCATTTTCTATTCATAATTTTTTTTATTTCCACTGTCTCCTGAGGGGGAGGTGGGTGGGTACTTGATTATATATATCTGCCAGGTAAGTATGAACAAACTTAATTGTATCAGTTACAATATCATTTTGTTCATGAACTTACCTGTCAGATATATATATAGCTGAATCCCACCTTTGTTTGGTGGTGGGAGTAGACAGAATAGAAGATTTTAGAAACATTTATATGCAGGATAATTGATATCTTGATTCCTTACCTGTTAGCATAGCTGCGACTTCGTGGTTACTGCCGCGTAAGTCTTGCTTGTGCTACTAGAGTTGTTGCCAGCAGAGGGGGGAGAGACCTTATATAGCCTGGTGCACCTCCAGATGATCTGTCAACAGGGGCGAGACCACGACGTGACTAGACCATTGACCATACAAATGAGGGCAACGAACGTAAAAAAAAACAAACCACCTGGCGTAGCCTACCAAAAGTATCCCACATAGACTAAGATAATGGAAGGGAGATCCGCCGCAGGCGGTCACCCCACAACCATAACACAAGTTTAAAAAACTCCCCTAAACCATTAAAGGATATTTTTTTTTTTTTGGATGAGCGCTACCTCCTGCCCCAAAACAGTGTCTGCAGCGACGTATGGTCCGAGCGAGTAACAATTTTCGTATGTTGCTTTCACCTCCCGCAGGTAGTGTGAAAGCGAACACCGAATTGCTTCGCCAAATAAGTGGCGCACAAAATATCTTTGATTGCCATATTTTTGTGAAAAGAAAAGCCACCGAAGTAGCAATAGCCCTCAACTCGTGGGCTTTCACTCTCAGAAGCTCCATGTCACTTTCACTACACTTTTCATGGGCGTTCCTTACCGTACTTCGTTAAGAAGAACGCCAGTGCATTCTTCGACATCGGAAGATCTGGTTTTTTTTTTCACAGAGCACCACAAGTTTTCCGAAGAACCTCTGCATGCTCTGGTTCTCTGCAAATAAAACTTGAGAGCCCTGACAGGACACAGGACTCTCTCAGCTTCAGGTCCCACTAGCTCCGACAACCCCTTGATCTCGAACGTCCTCGGCCAAGGGTTGGAAGGGTTCTCGTTCTTTGCTAAGACTAGGACTTAAGAACAAACTGCACTATGATCCTTGAACCCAATATGCTTGCTTATGACTTGAATTTCGCTAACCCTCTTCGCCGTCGCCAGAGCGGTAGGAAAATGGTCTTCTTAGTAAGATTCCTAAGCGAGGGCTAAATGGAGCGGTTCAATTGACTCGACATGAGAAACTTCAGTACCACGTCTAAGTTCCACGATGGTACTTTAGGTTGGAGAACTTTCACAGTCTCAAATGATCTAATGAGATCATGAATGTCTCTATTATTCGCTAAGTCGAGTCCTCTATGTCTGAAGACCACAGAAAGCACCTTCTGTAGCCCCTTTAATCGTGGGAACGGCTAGTTTCGCTTCTTTCCTAAGGTGAAGAAGGAAATCTGCTATCTGGCTCACAGAGGTTGAGGTGGAGGAAATGCCCTTCCTTCTGCACCAACTTCTAAAGACAGCCCACTTTGATTGGTAAACTGCGATTGAGGAGGGCCTCCTTGCGGTGGCAATCGCCGTTGCCACAGGTCTTGAAAAAAAAAAACAAAAACCCTCGCTCTGGCCAACTTCTTGATAGTCTGAACGCAGTCAGACTCAGAGCGGGGAGGTTTTGTGGTACCTCTCGAAGTGGGGCTGTCTGAGTAGATCTTTCCTTAGGGCAGAGTCCTCGGAAAGTCTACTAGGAAGGACATCACCCTCCGTGGAACCATTCGGGCCGCTGGCCAGAAGGGGGCGATGAGGGTCATTCTCGCTCCTTCTGATGCAGCGAACTTCCTCATTACTTCCCCGAGGATTTTGAATGGAGGAAAAGCGTAAACGTCTAGTCCCGACCAATTCCACAGTAGGGCGTCTACTGCCACTGCTCCCTGGGTCCAGAACTGGGGAGCAATACAGCGGAAGTCTCTTCGTTCGGGAAGTTGCGAAAACGTTCCACATGTGGACGTCCCCACAGCTTCCATAGCGCCTGGCATACTTCCTGATGAAGGGTCCATTCCGTCGGCAGAAGTTGTCCTTGCCGACTGAGAAAGGTCCGCTCGCACGTTTTCCACGCCTGACACAAACCTTGTCAGAATCATGACGTTTTTGCGACTTCGCCCAATCAGGATATTCCTCGCGATGACGAACAGAGAATGAGAGTGAGTTCCCCCTTTGAATTTTGGCCTAGCCTAACTCCTTTCTTTCTCTATAAAAATGAATAATCTACCCACCTGTACGCTTTCTCCAACTCCAGTACACTCCAGAAATCACCTTAAAACACCAGCACCACAAGACTTACGACCCAAAAAACAACTCCTACCAGACAGAGAGCTCTCCCCTACCAACCACACACCACCAACACGTGGCTTTCTACTGCCCCGTGTTATTGTTTACATCCTGCCGACGCCGCCGCCATCTTGTCCTATGACGTCACAACCACACAACTTAAATACATCAACAGACACCTTCTAGAATCTACCACATGTTGTCTATATATAGGACACCCACCTATTTCAACAATGCATAAAATACCCATAACAAATACAATATATAATCACACTTATCTCTTTCTCCCTCCCCTCCGACTGTTTCCTAACCTAGTATTCCCCTCTTAATTTCCTTCGTCCTCCAACTCTTTACCCTCTACATAATTCTAATACATCCCCTGAAACTCCTGCTTTAGTTAATACATCAGCACTTGCTCCTTTCCTTTTATCCATCTCACCTCCTTTATTTCCCCGGATTCATGGTTTCCCTTATTGCAGCAATATCTATTTTTAATCTCTTCGCTACTTACACCAGTGCTCGATTTGATGGCGGTCATTTAGTGTTTTACTATCAGTGTTAACCAAGGCTTCTAAATTCTCCCTCCTACTACTTCCCACAAATGCTTGAAAATATATCAATCCTTCTACAGCTTCCCCAACACTCAGGGCTTCAGCCTCAATGGTGGATTTTGCCACTCTCCTGGATTTCCTAGACTTCCACCATATGGGACTTCTCCTCTTCCCATCTGTCAAAGAAAAAATAATATACCCAGTTTGAGTATGGCCATCTTCTATGTTTCCAAATGAAGCGTCTGCATAGGCTTCCCAATAAACCCAAAATTTCTTCTTCCATCTCACTTATTGTAACTTCGCGCCCCATCATGCTCTTAGTTTTTCTCACAATTTTAATAAGTTTCTTCATATCCTGAGTTGTTCCTTCTTTAAATGCTTTACTTAATTCGCTAATATCATATGATATTTCTGGCTCGCATCGTGTAGTGATACCCAATTCAGCTGTACCTACCACTGATCTGTACTCTGTTAACTCTTTTTGTTCTAGCACTCTATTACCCGTATATCTTCTAGCCTCTGGTTCTCTTATGGAATTTATATACTGCCACTGATTAAGGGAAAATCTATTCTCCTTCTGCTCTATTACTACTCCTATATACTTGAAACCTTTTACTCTCTTGTTTCTCCTACTTGCAATTTTCCCTTCAATCTCCCAATCGTTTCCTTTAAGAATCCTTCAGTTCCTCCGTAGCAAAAATCATCTACGTGTGTACACAAAATGCCTTCCAATTTATTGTTCTTTTTCCAAAAGAATATATTAGGTTCTAGTCTACTTCTCTCACCTTGAAGCTCCTTCACTACCTTTCACCACTTTACAATACCATGCTTTTGCTGCATCCTTGAGCCCATAGACTGGTTTTCTTCAACTTCCATAATCCCCTCCAACCATCTTCCCTTGGTGGCTTCAAGTACACTTCTCTTTGTATCTCGTCACCTTGTAAATATGCAGTTTTGACATCCAATGTATAACAATTCCAATTTTTCACCTTTATTATGGTTAGACAGAATTTTTAAATTTCAGCATTGCATGTGGGAGCATCCTTTCCCACTCAGGCCATTTCTTCTTCAAACCCTCTAGCTACCAATCTTGCTTTACATATCCTTTCCTTTCCCCCCCGTTTATCTTTTCAGTTACTATCCATCTTGTAGATATAGCTTTTTGTCCAACATCATTTACCTCCTCATATACCTGGTTATCTCTTCAACTTAGAAGTTCTTTTTCTTTAGCTTCCATTATGCTTCTATTTTCAAATCCCAGCAACACCTCCTCTTCATCTTCAATTTTTTCTACCTGACTATAATCCCTCAAGTTAACCCACCCTTTGTCACCTGACTGTGAGTCTCGTATATTGTACGAATCAGCCCATGCTTGGCTTGATCTTTTTCCTGCAAGACTAAAATAGTCCATTCTTCTACTTGTCCTGTATCATTGTTTATAGCCCTAACTCTATTTCCCTTTTTGAATTTTGGTATCTCTTCCATTAACTCGCTTTCTATTGACCCACTTTGCCCGTTATCTTCCACTGTTTCCTCTATCACCTCTCTTTCTATAGTCTCTTCTGTGTCCTGCATTCCTTCTCTCCCCACCCTTATCTCCTCTCCTTCCAGCCAATCTTACTTTCCCTTCATTTGGGCCATCTGACCTACCTTTCACCCCATGGGATTTATCTACTTCTAGTCCGATATCTCTCTGTATCTGGTGATCGTCGTTGAATCCTGTCACATGTATCCTAGCTACTTCTCTTAAAGAATCCCCATGTGTGACTATTATTGTTTTTCCCCGATACTCCCACTACCTGAGCAGGTCCTCTCCATTCATTTTCATTTTCCCTCTTATAGAATACCTCATCTCCTACCACTGCTTCTTCAAATTTATGTTCTCTGATGTTTTGTTTAGCGCTATTCTTATTATTACAGGACTCATTTTTTATAAATGCTTCTCTGCCTGTGCATTGCATTCAGTGTGTCCCTTACCATACCCTCTTCCATCCCTTTTTTCTCTGCTTGCAAGGACTAGAACCTTTCTTCTCCTATTAGGTTAGGCAGTGAAGGGTTTTTTTCCAAATACTAATTGGTTGGGAGAGAAACCTCCATTATTTCATTAAAACAGTTCCTAGCACTCACTACCCATGGTCAAGCTAGGGACCAATCTACTTCCTCTTCCTCCATCATCTTCCTTACACTTCCTTGATCATGCCTACGGTCTTTTTCACATAATCCGTTGCTCCACGGAGATTCTGATGCTGTGGCTACTACTTTAATATTCCATTTTTCTGCCATCCTCCTTACTTTTTCATTTTGAAATTCTCCCCCATTATCTGACAATATTTTGGAGGGTGCTCCAAATATAGCAAACCAGCACTCAAAAAAGTATCTTTATTATAGTTTTTTTCTGGTTTCTTATCTTTTATCCAAACAGGCCTGACAATATCTCGTTGCCATATCCACTATTACCAAGAACTTTCTCTCTTCTATCTCTCCCACATCCATCGCTACGACTTCATTGAACGTTTTACTCCAAGAAAAGCCTACTACCGGTTTGGCGGGGTTTCTTTTGTATTTTTTTAACAACCTCACCAATTTTTAATCAGTTCCGTTAGTAACTTTCTTATTTCCTCTTTTTCTTTTCGAATTAACCCATTACTCCATTGTGCTTCCTCTGTTAGCTTCCATAAATTTATCTCCACTTCCATGACCAACTGTAAATGTAATTTTCTTCATTGTGTTCTTAATTTCCCTCGGATTCTTTTCCCTTCCAACCCTCCAGTAATAATTCTTCTAACCTTCCTCCTCCTTATAGGCACTCTTAATGACCCTGTTCGTCTTCTCTTAACTCTACTTTCATTCCCCCTAATACTTCTACTATGACACAATTTTCTTTCAAATTTAGGGTCATACCCACCCTTTTACTCATGGTTTGCTTACCTATCAGCCAGGGTATAATCACCTTGGCAGAATTTCCGTCTTCAAATAAAACTTTCTGTTTTTTAGTATCACAGGTATTTCTATTATTCCTCTGGACTTATAAGATGTCTCACCAAAATTAAACACTTTATTAGACTCTGTCCCTAGTGTCCCTCATTCTCCTCACTCTTCCTGACTCAAATCCATGACAATACGTGCTAGTCACAATTCCCCGCAACTGTTGATTTACCACACCCTGTGTCCAAAATTGCATCAACCACCTCCCCATGATGCTTCCACTATTTTATTAACTTCTCCTACATAAACCTCTTTCTTCTTCTCGTCCCATTTTCTGTACCTTAGTTTTTCTTCTAGTCTTGTTTCAGTTTTCTTCCTATTATGAAAATTCTGAGGACAATCCCTAGCCCAATGCCATTCTGAGCTGCATATGGCACATACTGTTACCTTCCCTTCTTTGTTTATAGGATTTCTACCACCCCTTCCTCTGGTCCATCTTCCCGATATCTTTGGTTTTCCCTCCCTCTCCCAGAACTGGCATTGCCTTCTGACGAACCCACCATTCCCGTTCCTCTTTAGTCCCTAATCCCCCTCAAATAGTCTTTTCATTGTTTTTTTTTTTGGCGACACTTGTCCGTACTCTAGCTTTTTCTTGCCCACAAGCCGATAATACCATTTGTTTTTGATTTTCCGTGAGATTTGCTTGCTCTATTACATGATACCCCTTGACTTCGCCTTCAAGCGCGCCTTTCCCCATTGCTCTTTCACACTCAGATGCTGCCTTCTCGTATCTAATTAAATAGTCCGCCATATTTTCACTAGATTCTCTTCTTATTAGAAGGTATCTTTTTATTCTAACCGTAATTCTCCATTACCGAGTCTTTTGATAGCTTTATATAGGCTTTGATCTAGTTTCTCTAGGATTAACTTTGACCCATCCTGTACCAGTAAGTTTATTCTTTATCTAATGCTTCCACTAGCTCTCGGGCTTTCCCTTTTAAGCTCATTCTCATTTCTATCGCCGGGTATGTGATCTTCTCCATACAACAATAGCCATCTTCGGCTTGACCTTTCCATTCTTTGTATTCTTCTTGTATCCCGCTAAAACCTAGGACATTCCCTTCTCCATCTAGTAGTCTCCCTTTGTTCACTGTCGGATCCAGGCATCTTTGATCAACCACGCTCTGCTACCAGTTTGAATTTTGGCCTAGCCTAACTCCTTTCTTTCTCTATAAAAATGAATAATCTACCCACCTGTACGCTTTCTCCAACTCCAGTACACTCCAGAAATCACCTTAAAACACCAGCACCACAAGACTTACGACCCAAAAAAACAACTCCTACCAGACAGAGAGCTCTCCCCTACCAACCACACACCACCAACACGTGCTTTCTACTGCCCCGTGTTATTGTTTACAATCCTGCCGACGCCGCCCGCCATCTTGTCTATGACGTCACAGCCTATGACGTCCACAACACAACTTAAATACATCAACAGACACCTTCTAGAATCTACCACATGTTGTCTATATATAGGACACCCACCATATTTCAACAATGCATAAAATACCCATAACAATTATACAATATATAATCACCCCCCTGTTTCCTGAGGTATGCCAAGGCTGTGGTGTTGTCCGAGTTTTAATCTGAAACCACTTTGCTGGAGACTTCCTCCTCGAAGAACCTTAGAGCGAGGTAAACCGCTGAGAGTTCTTTTAGATTGATGTGCCAGGACACCTGTTCCCCTCTCCAGGTGCCGACACTTCTCTCCCTCCCAGTGTTGCTCCCCAACCCGTGGAGGACGCGTCGGAGAACAAAACACTAGGTCGGGGTCCGAAGCTTTGAGCGAAAGTCCTTCCCGCAAAGCTTCTTTGGATCCAACCACCATTTGAGGTGCTTTTTTCACTTCTTCCGTCAAAAACAAGACCTCTTCTAGATCCTGTTTGCGTGACCAATTGCTTGAGAGGAAGAACTGAAGTGGTCGGAGGTGCAACCTTCCCAGAGAAACAAACTTCTCCAGTGAGGAAATGGTCCCCAGCAGACTCATCCATTCCCTCACCGAGCATGTTTTCCTTCCCTAGAAAGGCCGACACTTTGTCCAGGCATTGAAGTTGTCGCCCCTGGGACGGAAAAGCCCGAAAAGCCACTGAGTCCATCTGAATCCCCAGATAGACTAAGGATTGAGAAGGAGTCAGATGCGACTTCTCGAGATTCACCAGAAGTCCCAGGGACTTCGCTAAACGACAGAGTCGTGTGAAGGTCCTTCAGAACACCTGTCTTGCGATGAGGCTGCGAATAAGCGAGTCGTCTAGGTTAGAGAGATCCTTAATTTCCGCAAGATGGAGGCACCTTGCAACGTTCTTCATAAGAACGGTGAACAACCATCGGCGCCGTGCTGAGACCAGAAGCAGAGTGCCCTGAATTGGAAAATCTTCCCTTTCAGGACAAACCGCAGGTATTTCCTTGATCGGGGATGGATGGGGACGTGAAAGTATGCGTCCTGAAGGTCTAACGAGACCATCCAATCCCCCGGTCTTAAAGCTGCAAGCACGGATTGAGGTGTCCTCCATCTTGAACTTCTGCTTGGTAACGAAGCGATTTAGACTGCTGACATCCAGAACAAGGGGCGCCACCCCCCTGACTGCTTCGGCACTAGGAACAGACGGTTGTAAAACCCCGGAGAACTCCGGTCGAAGACCTGTTCCACTGCCTGCTTCTCGATCATTTGATCTAGTAATCGTGAAGCACTTTCTGCTTTTCTCCCTGATATACGACGAGACAAATCCTTTGGTGTCGAAGACCGCGGGGGTAACATCAGGAAAGGGAATTCTGTTTATTCTTGACGATGTCCAGATACCAAGCGTCGGCACCTCTCTCTTCCCAAGCTTTCGCGAAATGTAGAAGCCTGGCTCCTACCGTGTCTGAAGGCTTCCCTCTCACTTCTCTTGCTCTTGGAAGGAGCGGGAGTCTTGCTCTGAAAGAGCCTCTTCCTCGAGGGGGCTGGCTTCGAGGAAGAAGCGGATCGAAAGGGCTTCGACTTCTTCAAAGCAGAGGACCCAGAAGACGAAGAAGTAGCAGGCTTCCTAGAAGACTGTGCCAGAAGGTCTTGAGTTGCTTTCCTCCTGGAGACTGGCAGCTATGTCCTTTACCATAGACTGGGGGAAGAGAGTTCTGAGAAAGGAGCGAAAAAGAAGATCCGCTTTTTGCGCTGGTGAGACCGACTTGCAGTAAAAATTGCAAAAAAGTGCTCTTTTCTTAAGCAGTCCCCGTGCTGAAATGAGCAGCCAATTCCTCAGAACCATCCCTGACGGCCTTGTCCATGCAAGACAATACACTGGACAGCTCCCCCCAGACTGATGGAATCAGAACTCCTGGACCTGGCATCCAATACTCCCAGGCACCAGTCAAGAAAATTAAAGACCTCTAGTGTCCTGAAGAGGCCTTTAAGGTAAAGTCTAACTCGCTATGTGTCCACTGAGACCTTCGAGGAAGACAAAAAAACAAAAAAGATCTTCTGGTGGCGTCTACAATGCTACCAAAAGTCTCCTTGAGCTGAGGCTGGAAGCTTAACTCCGACGTTTTCTCCCGTCTCATACCACATACCAGCTTTTGCCACCAAGTCTTGAAGGTGGTAAAGCGAAAGAAGTCTTGCCCGAAGCTTTCCTCTTTCCATCCAATCATGGACCTTTCTAAAAGCTTGCTTCGTAGAAAGCGACTTCTTCATTCTCACAAAGCCCGAGATCTTAGCAGCTTTGGAAGACGAAAACTGAGAGGGAGGAGTACGTGGAGCTTCAGGTTGAAAGTGTCTGCAAAGACTGACTGAAGTAAACGAGTCAAAAACCTTGTAGTCCGTCGAAAACTGGAGCCAACTGCTGTCTTCGTCCACTTCGACGAAAGCGTCACTAACTTCCTCTTCAGACACTGGAGAAGTCGGAGGCGGAAGTAAAGAAGAGTCCCGAGCTTTCTCAAAAGAGAAAGAACGGCGAACAGGAGAGAGTCCCGCCTCCGCTTGTGCTTGCGGAAGTGGAAAACTGACGTCCGTAGGCGCGCGTTTGGCGTCCTCCGAAGCCAATCTACTGGCGCCGACAGAAGCGCGCTCAAACGCCGCAGGTGTACACCTGGCGTCCACTTGTGCGCGCTGAGCGTCCACTGGTGCGCGCCGAGCGTCCACTGATCGCTCGCCGAGTCGTCCACTTGGTGCGCGCCGAAGCGTCCACTCAAAACTCGCTGAGCGTCCACTTGGCGCTCGCGAAACTTGCACCGAGTCACGGTTCGGCGTCCACTAAAGCGCGTTTGACTTTCACAGAAGCGCACTCCGGCATCTAAAGAAACTCGCTTCTTATCCACAAGTTTTCGTAGCAGCGGAACAACCGCTTCACGAGAGCAAGAAACGAAGTTTTCTCGCCTCCTCTAGAAAGTTGCGTGGGAGCAGAAAAAGAACTCTAGAGGAGACTCAAACGAGAGAGAGACGAGCGAGGAGGAGGGGAGGGGAGGGGAGAACGCCTCGACCTCTTCACAGGAAGGTTGTCATCCTTCTTACGGCGACGTGGAGCAGTCTCTCTCGAAGGAAAAACACTCTCGAAGTTGCTGCTGAAGAGACCGGAGAATCTTGCTTGTAGGTGAAGCCTCCTTTCTGGGGAGGGGCTGATCCTGTGAGCAGGAGAGCGGCGAGGGGACGCCTTCTTGCTACTCCCAGGAACCGCCGCTTCACGCACCTTAGAGCGACTGCGGCGCTCGAAAGAAACATCTAGGGAAGACTCCGCCTCCGAATAATCCTTACGCTTCTTCTGCGGAGGAAAAGCAGCAAACGCACTATCAGGCGACGAGCAAAGTTCCGGAGAACAACTTGGACGTGAAGCGTCCCGAACGCGAGCCGTCCTTTTCAGCGGACGTGATGCGGTATGAGAGCTCCACCCCTTGCGCGGGGAGGAAGCTTCAGAAGAAGAAAAGCACTCCTTGAGAAGACGTGCACGCGCACGATCCTTGGCAGGCTCTGGGTATGTTCGTCGAAGCTGCCGAAGGCACGCCAGATCGGTGGGGTTCCTCGTAACCCTCCTTCGACTTTCGACATGCTCTCTCCCCGTAATCTGGGAGTCAAGCAGAGGTCTAGGATCTAGAGGCGGAATTGAGGCCGATCCTGACGCACCCCTCCACCGACACTCAGGGGCAACTTTGCCCACTTTTCCCTGCACTTCTCTTCACTTTTGCTCTCCAGAGCTAACACTTTTGATTCTAAGTTACGAATCGATTCAAGAATTAGCGATAATGTATTAACCCTCTACCGACACTGTCTCAGGGGCCGGAGGGCAACACTACAGGGGTAGGAGCATAATCTACAGAAGGAGGGTTAGCAGGAGAATAATTTAAATAAATCTTGCCTACCTGAAACACTCCTGGAGGAAGACCTCCTTAACCTATCTCGCTCAAGTTTCTTAAGATAGGTTTCATACGCCTTCCATTCCGACCTCTGTTAGTCTTTCACACTCCTTACAACGACTTTCAAACGTACATTCATTCCCCCTGCAAACTTTTTTACAAACAGAATGTGGGTCTACTGAAGCTTTCAGTAGCCTACCTCTACATTCAGACATGGAACAAAATCTAGCGCTAGCAGAACTAGACCCTGACATCTTGATCAAAGAAAAATCAATACCAAATTCAATTCAAACCAAAGTCAACGTGTGCCAAGCCACCGATCCAATTCAGATACCAAAGAAAACAAAAAGGGATACTCAAGTAGCTAGTAAAGTTTCCAAAATCTGGACGGAGGTGCTGCAAACAGGTGTTTCCAGCACCGGCGACAGAAAAATTATGAATAGAAAATGGGAATGATTCCTGATACCCGCCTCCCAGCGGCGGGAATGGGTACTAACCACCTGACTCCCACTGCGTGTGTCGTAGGTGTTTAAATTTCTGTCGGATTCGGAAAAATACAGCTATATATATATCTGACAGGTAAGTTTCATGAACAAAATGAGGTATAGAGCATGAAAGACAAGATTTAGGTCATTCACTAGATAAGGGAAATCATGATTAATCTTCTTCATCCTCTTATTAAACTCCCTTACTCATCATATTACAAATAATCAGAGCACAACGAATGAAAATAGAATGGGATGAAACCAATCATAAATTACAACTGAACAGGAAAATTTCCTACTATTGAAGTAGACAGCACAGGATCCCTGGTACCCAACACAATACCACACCTATGAAGACTTGCCCAGTTGAAGACAGTCACTCTTTCACAATGGGAAAGGTAATCGTTCAAGAAACAAGAACTCCCAAGGAGGGAATACGATGCAACAGATGTTTAAGCTTGCTTATGATTTTACCAGAAACTTTGGAGATCACATATCCAACCAGCTGGGGGTTGAGCCCTGGGTGACAAGTCCTTATGGCAGTGTATCATCCTTTTCTGAACCAAGCCCTCCACTTTCTTACCAGAAAGCTGAAATCTGTGCAGGACAGAGGTTTGACACCACTCTCCAGCCTGCTAAAGTTGCCTGTTTGCTGCATCCAAAGAAAAGCAGAAAGGCAACCTGTCATCAACCTCTGCCATCTGGTCGGGCTTCTTAAAGACTCCTTTTAGGAAGAACATCATATCTTTAAGCTGTCACTCCATCCAGGATTTGATTTGCTTTCATGTAATTTAGGCTGGCAAGCCAAGCACTGAGGCACTTTCAATCATGCAACACTTAAGACAGTGAAATAGAGGGAGTTGGAGTGGCTGGACAGCAAGATAAACAAATCCACAAAATATAGAGAAATTAAGTAGTACAAGGATCTCAAGGTAGAAATGGGAGAAAACATCATAGATGCACTAAGATGTAACACAGAGAGGTTGGACAGCAAGAATTTAAAAAAGGAACAAAAGTATAGTAAAGGGCTAAAAGGTGGGTGCAGCTATGGCTGAAATGACACAGGAAAATCCATTTAGTAATGCCTAGAGTGACCACATGAGGAACACTAACAGCACTACCCCCTACAGGGATTCCATCCATGAAGAATCTTCCTAGCCCCTATGAACTTAATTACACAAGCTATTGCATTCTATCTCAAGTTTCTCCACATTGTCTGGGTGGACACAGAGTAACAGATAAAGTGCTTTGGACTAGCTATGGCACACCAAGACTTCACCAGGACCCCTGTTTCAGTTGCTGCCCAGACCCACAGGAAAGGCATAAGACTCTCAACATAAGCATTAACCAAAATAAGGTCTGCAAACTGTATGAGTAAATCACATGCACATCTGGAAGACTGTCAAAATTTATTAAGAAATTAAAAACTGCATCACAGCATTTCTGCTTTTTGAATGAATAAGAGAGTTATTCATTAGATATATTTCTCTATATATTTAACAGATATATTTCTCTACATATTTAACCAAAATAAATAAGGGCTAAAACCAAAATATTCTTCTACATACCTATATGTATTAAGTATATGCTGCCTGGCTAAATCATGTTCATCCATCAGTATTCTCACAGCCTCTTGAGCTTCTTCCAAACGTTGTGATAAAACTGCTTTCCAGCTAGCAAGCTCATCAACAAGCATACTGTTGAAAAAAAATAAATTGAAAAGTACAAAATTTAAAATAATTTACATACATAATTTCTTACTCTAAATCTTTTATGTTTGTTTGTACGGTGTTTTTACGTTGCATATGAACCACGTCGAGAGTGAACTTCTATCACCAGAAATACACATCTCTAACACCTCAGTGGAATGCCTGAGAATTGAACTCGCAGCCACCGAGGTGGCAGGCCAAGACCATACTGATCATGCCACTGAGGCGCTAAATCTTTTATATACTCTCCAAGACTAAGTAGCCTTGAGTCTTCTTGCTGCTGAGTAACCTTCACTAGGGTGAGCTAATACAAATGACGTTACAATTAGTACTCATTGACTGCCTCTACAATTATTAGAAACCAATCAAGAGGAGCTGGGATGCAGGAACTGTAAGGAAAATAGATTTTGCCTGTCTCCCTTCAGGGCATAAGAAAGCTATCAATTTATTTATGCTAAGTCACTTCAGTATCAGGGTGGGGGGTAACACACTCTTTAATGCTGTCTACCTGGGCTCACAAAGTTGGTAACAAAAACCATTATAAAAATCTTCAGGACTGCAAATGTATCTGGCACAAACTGATAGCCAAAGGTAAAAATATATATGTACTATGTCAGAGCAAACTTGTATCACTCACATAAACAAGGTGTGATATGTCACCTGGAGACTGAATAGTTACCTAATGAGTATTTGGTGCCTATGAATGTGAAACCAGAGATAAGGCTAAAGAGTGAGGGAAAACCAATCCTTTCCTGATCTTCATATTTATTCACCATAAATTAGTTTAGAGACCAGAAAGCAGTTCCTTGTTTTGAAGACCACTAAGAAAAATATGACTTTGTGACAAACAAACCTACCCAAACCATCTGGTAAGTAGAAATTTCCCTGAATTTCCTAACAGGGAGTTATATAAGACCAAGTGCTGCTTTTTCACAGTCTATGACGCAATACATATAAATGTATGCACTCTGTCCAGTCATACTTTGCCGAGCAGAAATTTGCTGATAAAGCACAAAAAACAAAAGGATATATTCTTCCTGATGATTTATACAATGAATCAACAATTTTACTGATTTTTATTATTGCAGCAAAAAGGCATAAGTGCAGACAAAGGTGGGGAGCCCAAGTACAATTCCCCTCCGAGACGTTTAATTTTCATGTTGTGCATTAATAAATCCTTTTATTTATGAGGCAAAATTCTGAGAAGCCATCTCTCCACTGCCTAGCTATACAGTGATACAACAAAAAATAATTCATACACCACTAATTCCACTTACAATATAAACTTCGAGTTGTTCCCTATAAAATACTGTTCCATTATGTTTCTAAGCTTCCAGTGTCCTATTGTTATCAATGATAGTATCCCAGTTCAACAATTTGTCTTGTCCAGTAATCTATTCCAAGCCTGAAGATGATGAGACTTTTTTTTTTTTTTTAATACAAGTTGTCATTTGGACTGTCATTCTTGAATAACTTATGTATGAGCAGTCCCCTGTCTCAGATTGTGAAGGTTATGAACAAACTGCTAACTTTCAACAGAACTGTTTACCTAGTGGCCCCAAGTTGCCCAGAGTTATAAGTTTCTGCTGCTTAACAGGAGGTAGGAAAATAAATTCTACAAAAAGTTGTCTATGCATCCCCCTTTCTAAGGCCTGACTTTCCCATGTGGAAGCGTATTCACCTAACAATGTTAGGTACCTGGTGCAAAAACTAAAGAATTCATCTATCCAGCAAAACCTATCCATATGGAAAGTGAGGTAGGATAACCACCACTCTGAATCTGGCTGAGCTTGGTTCAGGTCTTGTTGATAGGCAGAAGGAAGAACTTACATAACCTCTCAAAAGGATGTAATTTCAATAAATTTATAGACTAAAGTGGACTTGTAACTGAATTTCTGGGATCTTTCTGCAAAATAAATCACATTTAATTAAAATAGTATGCAGACAAAAACCACCATAATATTGTAACTGATACGTAAAGCGTGATAAATGGAGCAGCTACTGTAATCAACATACGAGCAAAAAATAATAAAGAATTGAAAAAGCAGCAGTATGAGTAAAGAAATTCTCAAGACAAAATGAAAAAGGAAATGCTATGAAAAATATATTAAAGTGCTTATCACCATAAATGCACATATACTGATTACTGGCTGCTGGACGCTTGGCAAGCTGACCACACAATGCTTAAAGAGGGAATGACACATTTACATGGTTTCAAAACCACAAAACTGGCTAGTTTTGAGTAATGGGTTTGTTGCAAAACAAACATAAAAAGCTTAGGTTAGTGCATACTATAGTACAAAAGATGAAAAAAAATCCTTTCTAAATAAGGCCTACTCTTTACAGTCAAACCATTTCAGAAGCAACAAAATTACCAAGCACTCTGGCAATAACAGAGCATTTTGAAGGCAGCTTAATTCCAAAAACACTGTTCATCCTTTTATAGCAACAATTTGATCAAATTAATTACCCAGACTTTCAAAACTATGAACAGATATTATTATGAAGAGAAATTATCATAGGCATCAAACAAATTACAACTGAGTACACAAAAATTTTACACATTTCATATCATTAGTAACATTAGTAAATTACAACATAACTCTTGGGAAAAAATAAAGTTTTTCTAATTCAATCAAAAATCTTCACAAGTAAAATAACAGTATCCTCTAAAAATAGCTCATACCATTAATTATACAAACTCCAATAAATAACAGTTATCTAGCATGAAAATATTAATGCTCTTTTCCTTTATGTAGAAAGCTTCTTTTACAGCACACTCAAGAAATTCATCATAATCTAACTATCAAAGCCAACACACAATGCAAAACTATATTTCATGCTCTATGTAATACCACAGGATCTTTTCCCATTACATATTTAGCAATCAGAGAGAGAAAGAGAGAAAATTCAGCATTTGAACAGAGAACATACCTGCTTCCCAGGAACTTGGAACGCCATACATCACACTGAATTCCCATTCTTTCTTTCTCTTCATAGTCTTTATCAACCTTCTCTGAATACCGACGAATCATGGAAGCCATTCGTGCTTTATCTTCTGTAAGGCACTGTACTCTGCCTTGAACATCTTCCCCAACAGATGCCACTAATAATTTTTTAAGCTCTGTATTTACCTAAGGGGATGAAATAAATATCTCTTGAGAAAAGGTAGTTTTTTAAAGGGCACACCACACAACTTTTTTTTATGGTAGTACTTAGAGACGAGTAACCTCTCCCGAGAGAAAGAGAAAGATGATAATAGCACTAATTACTGTCAACTCACAGCTTATAATAAGTTCCAGAAATTAATAATAAGGTCTTGGATATATGCTGCCATTATCCAGCATCATTGAAAATTATCCTACCACATATTGCTCACTAGGGAACTAATCCTAATTCAATATTCAAGGTTTGATGATTTCTGAACGTACATTACATCACTTTCAGACTAACATCAAATCTAAAAATTTGAAGTAAAACAACTGCAAGTCAAGAAACATTAATACAATATACATAATGAACAAGTGCCTTAGCTTTCACAGAGGCTTTTGTTTATCATAAGAGAAAATTAAAATTTAGCAGACCCTCCAAACAGGTAAGTACTGACCTGAGACTGAACATTTAGTTGACTTTCTAAGTTTGCCTTGTCCTTCTTGAACTGATTCAACTGATCTTCAAGTAACTGCTTCTCAGCATGAAGTGAGGCTTTCTCTTCTTCCCAAGTCATTCGTTCATTTTCAAACTCCTGAACTACAATGCTCATCTGCAAAAGGCATTGAGTAGAATCAAATTTTAATACATCAATAAAAGTTACAGGCAATTATTATTTGACAATACAAACTCAGATACAAACCTAAGATTTTTAAAAATTCTACCAACTTCTGAAACAGAAGTCCTGTTTTACATAAAACTTCTAGAATCTCAGTTCTCTCAGCTAAATCAATGACTTGACAGGCACCAATGGGTTTGCTAGCTTTCCCAGCATCACTACTTCTACATTTTAAGGGCATGTTAAGTAATACTTTATAAATCATAAGCAAACAAGCCAGTAACACAAGTAAGACCAAATACTACACTGTCTAGAGAAGACAAGGCATCAAGGGAAATGACAAGAATAAACATGCATTCATGCATGACAAATTAAATCAAATATGCACTACCATGAATTCTGGATTTCATAAATGTAAGATTCAGTGTTTTCTGTTTGCATATAACCTTATACTGAGAATGCATATACAGTGGGCTACTAATACAATTAACTTTATATCCTTGGTTGTATACTGGTGGTTAGAAATCTTATGGATTGGAGTTACGATATCTTAACTTGTTCTGCCTTTTACAATCATATAAAATTACACAACATTTCTACAAATTATAATAAACAGCATAACCAGAAAAGCAATATAATAAAAGTATAAAATTTAAAGGATGTTCGTATTTTGTGCATTTACATGTCAGATACTGGAGTTGAAGACATTAAAGACAAAAGAACAATACACATGCCAGATTAAGACTTATCTATAATGCAAACTCAGTTTCAGTGAGCGTTAAGAGCTCTATCCAACGGTCATCTACAATTTACATGTTAGTTTGTCTTTCAGTATAGTATATGGAACTTGCCTCTAATATCTGCATTAAACTTTTACCAAAAAAACTCTTTTCAACTAAAAATCTCCAATCAAGTTCCAATTCCCTAATTCTTAAAGGAATCTCTGTAAAATCTACAAAACATACAGCTTGATCATTACAAAATCCAATTTGTAAATCTGTTAAAGCACTTACCATTTCTGCCTTTTTTTTATCACACTCTACAAGTTCCGGCGATGTTTTATTTTGGTGCTTAGTAGTTTCTGGAAGACCTCCAACTTTGGCCTTACTCTTGGTTTTCTTGCAATCTATGGGTTTTACACATCCTTTGTAAGGTTCATACGGGATAAATCTTGGTTCCTTTCGTTTTTGATTATGAAAATTAGGTGACCCATCTTTATGAATTGGTGCTGAGCTCTTAGTTAATAGCTGAGGATGTAAACGGTAACTAATCTTTGCATTAACATCTTTTGGTGGAGTATTGAGCAAATGACAATCAGGAGAGGACATAATAGAAACTTTAGTAAGCTTCTGAGCTATATCTTGAATACTTGGAAGTGTCTTATCCTTCTGAGGTTTTTCACCTGCACTTTTATCACTCGAAAGTCTGGTTTTACTAACAATAGCATTTTCATTCAGTGACACATTTTCACATTTCTCCGATGGGCTACTTATTTCTGGGGTCGTTTTCTCTGAAGCACATAATTCCCTTACGTGCGTCGAGGTCGTTTCTTGTAAAGACGGAGTCGAAGGTGCTGCCTGCTCTTCCCCATCACCTTGTGATCTCTGTCCAACAGCTACTCTATGCAATGTCAAACCTGCAAACATGAATATTATCAAATTGAAAATGAATTAGCCATGTAGTCAATAAACATCAATATCTCAGTCCTACACCCTAGATTAAGCTATGTTATAAACACAGTCCAGTCTCATAAATTGTCATTTATAATCTGACTCAGAAATAAAAATATTTATCTTCAGTGTCATATAGAATTGATATGCTTTACCTTCTACAGGATAACGTATTGCTCCTGAAGGCTTCATGTTGAGGATCAGAACCTGAAAATAATTCCAGATCTTAACATTTTGAAATATGAAGTACCGTATACTGCAATGTATAATATCAAATAGATATCCAAGAACCCCTAACTATAAGCTGGACCTCAACAGTTGCTGATGAAACTAGAAATCACTAGTTAGTGAGGAGATAATTCTTTATACACAACAATAAGGGAATACAAGGTGCATACAATACACAGTACAGGCAGTCCCCGGGTTACGATGGGTTCGGGTTACGACGTTCCGCAGTTAAGGCGCTTCTCAATTATATTCATCAGACATTATTTCCAGGGTTACGACGCCTACAACGCTCCTCTGGCAAATAAAATATGACACCAAAAATGCAAAATAATCAATGTTTGAAGGTTTTTTTGATGAAAAATGCAATAAGAATGAAGTTTTTATGATAAAACAAAGTTTAATGTATACTTACCTGGCAGGTATATATATAGCTATATTCTCTGTTCCACCTGGCAGAAATTTTCAAAACTCGCGGCAAACGCTAGTAACCTATTAGTAGTTCAGGCAACCACCACCCCGTTACCGTGGCGCTAGCGCTAGGAACCGTTCCAATTGGGCCAGATTTCTCTTAACCCTGTCTCCTGAGGGGAGGCGGGTGGGAATTAAATTATATATACCTGCCAGGTAAGTATACATTAAACTTTGTTTTATCATAAAAACTTCATTTTAATGTATGACACTTACCTGGCAGGTATATATATAGCTGATTGACACATTTGGAGGTGGGTCAAAGACAGCAACATTCTTAGAGGTATAAAAATATTATTAAAATATTAAAATGATATTGTTATAATACAATAAGTTTCATACATACTTACCTGGCAGATATATACATAGCTAAGACTCCGTCGTCCCCGGACAGAAATTCAAATTTCGCGCCACTCGTACAGGTAGGTCAGGTGATCTACCGGCCTGCCTGGGTGGCAGGACTAGGAACCAATCCCGTTTTCTCATCATATATTTTCTCTTCCACCTGTCTCCTTGCGGGGAGGCTGGGTGGGCCCTAATCGTATATATCTGCCAGGTAAGTATGTATGAAACTTTATTGTATTATAACAATATCATTTTCATACAATCAACTTACCTGTCAGATATATACATAGCTGATTGGCACCCTTCGGTGGAGGGTAAGAGACAGCTACTACTAGAATAGACAGGTAAACAACATCTGTTGTAGGTATAAATTAAAAACCTTGGTTCCTACCTGATAGGTGGTAGACCTCGTGGTGTTTTCCCCCGTAGGGGTTTCTGCAATCACCTCAGAAACTTTAGCGAGATATGTGATCTATGGCCAAGAATTCTTGTGGGTCTGCCGAAGGGGTCTTATCCACTTACTCGGCAGAGCCTGAAAGGACTTTTGTCAATGGGTGCTGATCCACTTACATGACAACACACCTTATTAAGGAGCAAACAATCAATCCCGACCACCTGATCCTAACCACCATGTTAGTATTAAAAATTGCTCAGAGTTTATTTCCCCAACTCTTCGCAACAACCGTAACTCAAACCACAATGCACAAGTACACAATAATTAAAAAAAAATTTTCTATTACAAGATATCAAACAAGACCTCCTTACTGAACTGAAGTGACTGGACGCTTGTGCGACAACTGCACTTGTTCACAAAAGAAAGTCTAGAACAATATCTATATTTAAGGTTTCTATTACAAGATATCACAAGAGTTCCTTACTGAACTGAAGTGGACTGGACGCTTGTGGGCGACACCTGACTTGTTCAGAAGAAAGTCTAGAACATATCTATATTTAAGGATTGTTGTAAAGCTCCTGTACCCAGGATTGTGCCGCAGACACAAAATGGTACTAATGAAAAACATTTTTTCATAGGTCACATGCATAAACAAAGAAAAACACGCACGTTCCTTCAAATATTGAGCCGCCCAAACAGCAGAATTATCATCTCCAATATGGTCGCTTCCAAGATATTCTTCAGCGACATATTTCTCTGAAAAGAGAGAGACTTGCCACTGCTCTCACTTCATGAGCTCTTACTCTTAGGAGTTTTTAAGGAATCGTCGTGCAAGCCTTATGAGCGTCCATAATTACGCTCCTGACAAAAAAGGCTAATGCAATTCTTAGACATAGGTCTTGATGGATCCTTCACTGAGCACCACAGGCCTTGTCTAGAACCTCCCAACTGTTCCTTTTTCCTTTAAGTAAAACTTTAATGCCCTTACTGGGCAAAGAGACCTCTCCGGTTCCCTGCCGACGAGACCCGATAATCCTTTTACTTCGAAGTTTCTCGGCCAGGGTTTCGAAGGAGGTTTCATTCTTCGCTAAGAATAATTCCTTGAAAGAACAGATGGGCTGAAATCTATATTGAACCCGACTTTGTCACTAAGGGGCGTGCAGTTCGCTAACCCTTTTTGCCGTTGCCAGTGACAAAAGGAATAAACATTTTCTCGTTATATCACGAAACGAGGCCAAATGTAGGGGTTCAAATCTCTCTGAAGTCAAGAACTTCAGTACTACGTCTAGATTCCAGTTAGGGGGAGAAGTCATTCTATACTTCTTGGTCTCAAATGACCTAATCAGATCATGCAGGTCCTTATTGTTTCCCAATCTAGGCCTCTATTCCTAAAGACGGCCGATAGCATACTCCTATAGCCCTTTATCGTGGCTACGGAGAGCTGCGACTCTTCCCTCAGAAATAACAGAAATCAGCTATTTCTGCTACAGAGGTACTTGGAGGAGGACAACTTCTTTGACTTACACCACCTTCTAAAAACTTCCCACTTGGATTGATAAACCCGGATAGCGTGGAAGTTCTCCGGGCTCCTAGCGATCGAGCTCGCTGCTTTACTAGAAAAGCCTCTCGCTCTGACAAGTCTTTCGATAGTCGAAAGGCAGTCAGAGCGAGAGCGGGGAGTTTTGATGAAACCTCTCGAAGTGTGGTTGTCTGAGAAGATCCCTCCTTTGTGGAAGGGATCTGGGGAAGTCTACTATCCACTCCAGTACCTCTGGAAACCATTCTTGGGCTGGCCAAAAGGGGGCTATCAGGGTCATTCTTGTCCCCTTTGAAGTCACAAATTCTTGAGTACTTGCCCCAGAATCTTGAATGGGGGAAATGCGTAAACGTCTACCTGAGGACCAATCTAGAAGGAAGGCGTTCTACTGCTAGAGCTCTGGGATCTTCTACCACTGAACAGAAGACTTCCAGTCTCCTCGAGAGGAATGTGGCAAAGAGGTCGACATGAGGAGTTCCCCAAAGAGACCAGAGCTTGAGGCAAACTTCTGAGTGGAGGGTCCACTCGGTATGAAGGACCTGGTTCCTCCTGCTCAGCCTGTCCGCTCGTACGTTCCTTACTCCCTGAACGAACCTCGTCAAGAGAGAGATGTTCCTCTGGGATGCCCCACAAACAGAAGTTCTCTCGTGAGTTCGTAAAGGGCATTACGAGTGAGGTACCTCCTTGCTTCCGAATGTATGCTAGAGCGGTTGTATTGTCTGCATTCACTTGAACTATTTTTGTTGCAAACTAACGGTTCGAGCTCTTTAGAGCTAGGTGTACAGCTAGCAGTTCTTTGCAGTTATGTGCCAGGACACTGAAGAGCATTCCAAGTGCTGACACTTCTCTCTTTCCCAAAGTTGCTCCCCAACCTTTTTCCGACGCGTCGGAAAACAATACAAGGTTTGGGCTCTGATTCAGGGAAGTACCTTTGTTTTCCTCAGTGGGAGTAACCACCATTCTAGATGTCGTTTTATCCGATTTGGAATGGGAAAAAAAGTCCGAGAGTAGTCCTGTCTTCATGTTCCACGAACTTCTGAGGAAGAACTGAAGAGGGACGGAGATGAAGTCTTCCTAGGTGAAAGAACTGTCGAGCGAGGAAAGGGTCCCTAAAAGGCTCAACCATTCCCTCGCCGAAGTCCGTTCCTTCCTTAGGAGAGAGAGACTTTTTCTAAACTCTTGCTAGTCTCTCTTGAGAAGGAAATACTCGAAAACCCCGAGAATCCATCCGAATCCCCAGATAGACCAAGTTCTGGCTGGGGATCAGTTGGGACTTCTCGAGGTTCACGAGTAATCCTAAAGTCTTTATAAGGTTTAGTGTCACATTCAGGTCCTCCAAACACTGTTCCTCTGACTTTGCTCTGATAAGCCAGTCGTCTAGATAAAGAGATATTCGACCAGGCCGAAGCACAAGGCTCTGAATTGGAAGATCCTTCCCCCCGTCATGAAACGGAGGTACTTCTTCGACGAAGGATGGATCGGGACGTGAAAATATGCGTCCTGGAGATCCAGAGGACACCATCCAATCCCTTGGCGAAGAGCCGCCAGGACTGAAGCAGAGGTTTCCATGGAGAACTTCTGTTTTTGAACAAACTTGTTCAGAGCGCTGACATCCAGAACTGGTCTCCATCCCCCCGAGGCTTTCGCAACCAAGAAAAGACGATTGTAAAACCCCGGGGAGCTTTGATCCAGCACAAGTTCTATAGCTCTCTTGTCCCACATCTGATCCACCATTTGTTGAAGAGTATCTTTCAAACACAGGGTCCTTGTAATTGGCGGACAATTCCCTCGGAGTTGACGTCAGGGGAGGATTGTCCAGGAAAGGAATGAGATATCCCTTCTGAAGAACCGACATCGACCAAGGATCTGTGTCGATGCGAGTCCAGGCTTCGCAAATCCCCGGAGCCTGGCACCTACTGGTGTTTTGGAGGAGCGCCACTTCACTTTCCCCTTTTAAAGGGGGCGAACGAGGCTCGACCTCTCTTCTCGGTCGTTTTTCCTTTTAGCGGTAACTCTAGTTGGAGGGCGCCTCGAAAGGGCCGAACAGGAGTAGACGCCACTTTCTTTTCACCCACCCACCATACTTGGTCTCTTCTTCCTGGACGAGTGCAGGAGAAGATCTTGAGTGCTTTCTCCGTCAGCGATCGGGAAATATCTTTCACCAACTGTGACGGGAACAGAAAATCAGGGACCTAGGGGCGAATAACAAAGCTGCTCTTTGTGAGTGTGATACTGCTTTCGTCAAGAAAGCGCTCAACACAGATCTCTTCTTCAAGAGACCTGCTCCAAACAAGGGAAGAAACTTCCCCTGAGCCGTCTTGCACCGCCTTGTCAATACATGACAGAATTGCAAGGAGAACATCCGGTTCTAGCCCTTCAGGGGCATGAGCTTCTTGGACATCACCCCAAGGGACCAATCTAGGAAGTTAAAGACTTCTAGAATGTGAAAAAGTCCCTTGAGGAGATGATCCAACTCTGAAAGGCCCCCAAGTAATCTTAGCCGTGTGAAGGCTATGTCTCCTGGATGCGTGGCTACCAGACTGGAAAAAGTCAGTTCAGCTGAAGCAGGGAGAGTGAGACCTTTAATTTCTCCCCCAGTCTGGTACCAAATCCCTCTCTTGCCTGTCAGTCTAGGGGGAGGCATGCAAAAGACTGTCCTTACAAGCTCCTTCTTAGTAAGCATCCAGTTATCAAGCGATTGCAGAGCTCTCTCATAGAAATCGTCGGTCTCATCTTCACGAAAGCCGACGATTTCGGAGTCTTCGAGCATGAAAACAGAGAACGAGGCGAAGGAGGAGCGGCAGGGATCAATGCGTCTCCGTATTCTGGAGAAGGAGAGCTGTCAAGACTTTGTAGTTCGACATTCCTTCCTTACTGTGAGACTCGTCCTCTGATTCCTCTTCCATAATCGGATCAGCAGGAGAGACCACTTCTCGTTCCTGGTCTTCTTGTCCAAGAAAAAAAAAAAAAAAAAAACCATTCATTCTCTACTGGGGACAAACTCCTTAATAGGAGAGGGGGCTAAGAGAGTGTAAAGAGCTCCTATGTTCGACTGGCTCTCGTACTTGGCTGGCGCCCTCGTCGCCTGCTGGCGCCTCGCGCTTGTCTGGCGCCTCGCGCTTGGCTGGCGTCTCGCGCCTGGCTGATTCCTCGCGCTTGGCTGGCGCCTCGCGCCTGGCAAGATCCTCGCGCTTGGTTAGTGTCTCGCGCCTGACTGACTCTTCGCGCTTGGCTGGCGCCTCGCGCCATGACTGGTGTCTCGCGCCTCTGAACCGTCTCGCGCCTGACTGACACCTCGTGCCTTGTTGAGACTCGCGTCTTCCTGAAGTCCCCTCCTTGCGTGACAGATGTTCTTCTTGAGCCTCACGCTTGGATGAATGCTCAGCCTGTTTGTAACTCCGCGCGCGGCTGAAGCTACTGATCTGTCAGACGTATCCCATCTGGGAGAATCCTCTCGTCTGCAATGCGTTTCTCGCTTGTCTGACTCTCTCTTAGAGGACGCTTCTCGTCTGTAGGACGCCTCGCGCTTAGCTGTTGCTACGCGCTTGTCTGGCGGATCCATATCTTCCCACGAGTCTCTATCTGAGATCTCAAAAGACTCACGTTTCGCAGGAGCCTCACTCCTGGTGGGAGAAGAAGGAACGAGTTCTTCTTGACCGGCAGTCTGAGTCTTTCTTACGAGGAGGATCCTTCGAAAGGACTCCCTACTAGGGCGGAAAGCTGTTCCTGTACCGCCAAAATGATCCTTTTGGACGCTTCTCCTGCGTCTTCTTGAACGGGAGAGGAAGACCTCGAAAGCGTGTTGCCCCGATCATGGAACGGCGAAACCCTCTTCGCCTTCTTGATAGAAGGAGGTTCTTCTTCCGAAAAGCGTTCCGGGCTTGAATCCAAACCAGGATCTCTCCAGTGCCTTTTCAGGGGCCTGGACAAGTCGAATCCTTCCACCCTCGTTTAGGAGAGGGAGAAAGAAGGACGAAGAGAAGCACTCTCTGAGGACGCTTTTTTCGATAGCGGTCCTGAGCAGGCTGTCTATGCACAGCACCTGCTGAAGGGACGCCTGACCGGGGGAATTCTCCACAACCTCGTACGGCTTTCGACTTTCTTCTCTCCTCTGGGCTTGGGAGCTTGGAAGAGGTCTAGGCCTGGGAGCGTCGCAGAGACGGTCAGACGCCCCCTCCACAACACTGGGGACACTCACTTCACTAAAGTCACTTTCACCATCCTTACCTTTTTATGGTGGCCACCCTTTCGGCTTTCATCCTGAGAATGGTAGCCTTCAGTTCAGCAATTTCCGAAGCTGAATCTGAATGTACAGTCAGTGAGGGTCCTGATAGAGAATCATAATTAAGAGAAGAGTTAGAATTGTCTAAAGGCTCAATAGGCCTTGTACAACTACCCGCCCATCTTGATGATGCCGCGCCCTTCTTACTCTATCCCTTTCTAACTTCTTCAGTAAGAAGTTAGAGTCTTCCATTCCTCAACATTCACCTTTCACACTCATGACAGGTGTTAGAAATAGAACAATCAAAACCCCTACATTTGCGACATACAGTGTGAGGATCACCGAGCTTTCGGTATCCTCACCTTGCAGCCTACATTCACACACATTCTAACACAAACACTTGAATCAGACATTCTGGAGAAAAATCAAAAAGCAAGTCCAAATCCAGTCCACAGTAGCGAATGCCAAAACAACGATCCAGGTACTTCACCAAAAGTCCACAAAAAGATGATCAATTGCTTAGAAAAGCGAATTCCAGTCAAGAGGAGGCAGCAACGATGTTGATACCACCGGCGACAGAAAATATATGAGTAGAAAACGGGATTGGTTCCTAGTACCTGCCACCCAGGGCAGGCCGGTAGATCACCTGACCTACCTGTAGCGAGTGGGCGCGAAATTTGAATTTCTGTCGGGGACGACGGAGTCTTAGCTATGTATATATCTGACAGGTAAGTTGATTGTATGAAAACTCTAGGTTCCTTACCTGCTAAGGTAGCTGACTTCATAGGTCCTGCCTCTAAGCTGCTTAAACCTTAGTAGCTCTCAACAAGGAAGTGTCCTGTATGTTGAAGAAGCTAAGACTGGAACTGACAACTGGACTGACCAATGTGTTGACAGATCCGTACAGCACCCTCTTATGCCACGGCATCAAGCTAGTAAAAGATCATTTACCTGAAACTACACACACACCATCACCGGATAATACTAACAAGACTGAGAAAAGTACCGCACACTTTTCTCAGACGACCAATAAACACAAACACCATCACCTAATAAAATCCACTAGCTTAAATGAAGGTTATGGGGTAGTAACTCCTTTGCCCAATACTGTACCCGAGGACACGTATGGACCCTAGCGTCCTGACAATTATCAAAGGTTGTCTGAACATCCCTAAGATAATGAGACGCAAATATTGAATACTCCATTTTTAAGTTCTCCATAGTGGATTCAATAATTTCCTTGAGGGCTAAATTCTTTTTAAAAGCTAATGAAGTCGCCACTGCTCTGACTTCATGAGCCTTCACTTTCAAAATACCAAAGTTCTGCTCTTGACACAGCATATGACGCCTCTTTAATTAACTCTCTCATGAAGAAGGCTAGAGCGTTCTTCGTCATGGGTCTGCTGGGGTCTTTAACTGAACACCACATGAGCATCAGACTTCCCTCTGATAACCTCTTGTTCTTTCCGTACAACACCGCAACGCTCTCACGGCAGAGAACTCTTTCTTGCTCGTGACCCACTAACTCAGCCAAACCCAAAACTTCAAAGGATCTTGGCCAAGGATTAGCTGGATTCTCATTCTTGGCCAAGAAACCTTCTTGGAATGAACACACTGCGTTCGCCATGTCTCCATCCCACCTTCTTCGATATGGCCTGAAGCTCACTAACTCTTTTAGCAGTGCCAATGCTACTAAAAAGATAGTCTCTTAGCAAGATCTCTCAGAGAGGCTTCCTCTAAAGGCTCGAATTTGCTAGAAGTTAAATACTTCAAGACCACATCAAGGTTCCAAGCCGGTGGCCTGCATTGTGATGTTTCTTCGTACCAATGACCTAATCAGATCTCGAAGGTCTAAGTTATTCGAGATGTCTAGGCCCCTGTGTCTAAACACTGATGTTAGCATACTCTTATAACTTTAATTGTCGAAAACTGACAAGCGTAAATCCTTCCTCAAGTATAGAAGGAAATCTGCGATTGGGTCACAGAGGTACTGGATGAAGACACTTTCCTGTTCTTACACCACTTCCGGAAATTGTCCCACTTCGACTGATATACTGTGATTGTGGAGGTTCTTCTGGCTCTAGCCACTGCATGGGCCACCTCTCTAGAATATCCCCTCGCTCTGACCAAACGTTCGATAGTCTGAACGCAGTCAGCCCAGAGCGAGGGTATTCTTGTGAAAACCTGTCGAAGTGGGGGTGTCTGAGTAAATCTACTCTTAGCGGAAGAGTCCTTGGCGTATCCACTGTCCATTCCAGTACCCTCTGTGAACCAACTTTGGGCCGGCCAAAAAACGGGGCTATTAAGGTCATCCTCGTCCCCTGGCTCTCCCTGAACTTCTTCATCACTTTCCCCAGTACCTTGAACGGAGGAAAAGCGTACAGATCTAAGTTGTAATCCATCAGGAATGCGTCGACCGCCACTGCTTCCTGGTCTGGGATCGGAGAGCAATAGGTTGGTAACCTTTTTGTTCTGGCTGTCGCAAACAGATCTACTACTGACGGCCCCACAACTTCCACAGGCTCTGGCAAACCTCCAGTGCAAAGTCCACTCCGTCGAGAGAACTTGTTCTCTTCTGCTCAACAGGTCCGCACCCACATTCTTCTCTCCTTGTATAAACCTGGTGAGTACCACGACCTTTTCCTCTTCCGCCCAAAGCAGAACTTCCTTTGCCAGCTTGTAAAGGGAAAGGAATGAGTCCCTCCTTGATTCCGGATATATGCCAGCGCCGTGGTGTTGTCCGAGTTGACCTGCACCGTCTTGTCTCGAATCAACAACTCTGAAGTGCTTCAAAGCCAAGAAAATTGCCATCAGTTCCTTCCTGTTTATGTGCCACTTTGTCTCTTCCTTGCTCCAAAGTCCCGACACCTCTTGAGGGCCTAATGTCGCTCCCCAACCCACGTCCGACGCGTCGGAAAATAAGATGAGGTCTGGGCTCTTCTGCTGAAGCGACATCCCTCTTGCTAACCTGCCTGGAGGTTAGCCACCACTTTAATTCCTCCTTTACTTCGGCCGGAATTAGAAACTGGAAGGAATCGGTTGTAATTTTCTTGGCCATGAATCCTTCAGGAAAAAACTGTAGAGGTCTCATGTGCAGCCTTCCTAAAGAAATGAACCTCTCTAGCGAAGAGAGTGTTCCCAGTAGACTCATCCACTCTCGTGCTGAGCATCTGTCCTTCTTAGAAAGTCCTGCACCTTCCGAATGCATGGGGCTTGCCTTTCGGGGGACGGAAAAGCCCGAAAAGTCACTGCCGATATCGAATCCCCAAATAAACTATCTGTTGCTGGGGATCCAATTGAGACTTTCCCCATATTTACTACCAGACCTAGGTCTCTTGCTAAGTCCAATGTTTGACTCAAGTCCTCCAGACATTGACTTCTTGATTGGGATCTTATCAACCAGTCGTCCAGATAAAAAGACACTCTGATCCCTCTTAAATGTAACCATCTCGCCACATTGGACATCATCCTCGTGAAAACTTGAGTGGGCTGTGCAAAGGCCGAAGCATAGGGCCTTGAACTGAAAGACCCTGTCCTGAATCACAAAACCTTAGATACTTCCTGCTTCCTGGATGAATCGGAATATGGAAGTATGCGTCTTGTAAGTCCAGGGTCGTCATCCAGTCCCCTGGACGTACCGCTGCCAGTACTGAATCGTTCGTCTCCATGGTTGAACTTGGTCTTTTCTACGAAAAGATTCAGTTGACTTACGTCCAGAACTGGCCTCCAACCTCCAGAGGACTTTGCAACCAGGAAGAGACGGTTGTAAAATCCCGGAGATTCGTGATCCAGAACAGGCTCTATGGCTCCTTTCTCCAGCATGGAAGCTACTTGCTCCCACAGAGCAGCTTTATTCTCTAAATCATTTGTAATTTGCCCGATGGGCTCTCGGAGATTACGAGAAGGAGGTCTCTTCAAGAAAGGAATCTTGTACCCTTCCCGAGCTACGTTGACAGCCCAGGGATCTGCCTTCATATCTTGCCAAACTTCCCAGAAACCTTGAAGTCTGGCTCCCACTGTCGTCTGGAGGACTGAGTTCTCATTCTTTAGAGGGAGTCTTGGCTCCTCTTTTAGAGGGAACTCTCTTACCCCTAAAGGCGGGTCGAGCGAATGTTCTTCCTCGAAAGGGCTGTTGCGAAGGCCTAGTATCCTTTGGAGTCTTCTTCACTAAACTTGGGTGGTAAGAACTTCTTAAACTGAAGACGAGAGAAGATCTTTGAGTGGCCTTCTGAGAAAGGGAGAGAGCTATATCCCTAATCACCTCTGAAGGAAACAGCTGTTTCGACAGAGGAGAGAACAGCAACTCCGACTTCTGAGAGTTCGAAACTCCTTTAGAAGCGAAAGAACACAACAGCGATCTCTTCTTAAGTACTCCTGCTGTGAATAACGAAGCCAGTTCATTCGTTCCGTCTCTCAGAGCCTTGTCCATGCAGGACATAATGCTCTTAGCTGTTTCTAAATCCTGCGAGTCCTCTTCTTCTAGGGAGTTCGCTAGTGCTCCCAAAGACCAATCCAGGAAATTGAAGACTTCGAAAGTCCTAAAAATCCCTTTAAAAAGATGGTCAAATTCTGAAGACGTCCACCAGACCTTAGCAGACTGTAACGCCTGTCTGCGTGAGCTGTCCTTACTATACTGGAGAAGTCCCCCTGGGAGGAGGCAGGTACTCCCAGGCCTAGACTTTTCTCAGTAGCGTACCATACTCCTGATTTAGAAGCTAACTTAGCTGGTGGAAACAGAAAAGAGTTATTTTGTTTTTCCCGCTTCTTTCTTCTCCTTCATCCAGTCATTCACCCGTTGAAGGGCCTTCTTCGCCGAAATTGACATCGTCATCTTCAGGAAAGAGGACTTCTTTGGAGTCCTAGTCTTGGAAAATTGAGATAAGGGGGATAACGGAGCTGTCGGTTTAAATTCCCCCTCAAAAATAGCCATAAGACGTGAAGTTAGAACCTTATAATCTGAAGAAGGTTCCGTATTCTTTCCCTCCATTAATTCCAATTCTTCTTCTGCTGAAGAAATGTCTTGGAGCTCATTGTCGAGTTGACGCTTCGTTGACGGAATAGCGTCCTGCCGCCTGCGTCCTGCGGCCACCGAAGAATCTGCGTCCTGTCGCCTCTCGATGTCCTGCCGCCTGCGTCCTGCGTCCATCGTAGCGACGCCTGCTTCCTGTCGCCTGCGTCCTGCGTCCCACATTAGTTGGGCCGCGTCCTGATGTTTGCGTCCTGCTTCCTCCGAAAGCATTCTCTTCCTGTGTTCTGCGTCCTGCAAAACCAAGCGATCGCTTGTCTTCCTAGCGCTAGTGCGCCCTGAGTCCTCGGCGAACGCGTCCTTGTATTTCGTTTTAGAAGACTTAATGGGAAGGAAATCATCCTTACGCCTCGAAGATGCTTGCTCAGGCGGATCCCAGGACTTCACCAGAACTGCCAGCTTGGACTGCATTTCCCTTAAGAAACCCTTCGTACTATCCTCCTGAATGGTAGACGACGAAAGAGGAGGATTACGAGCGGGACTGCGACCTAACGGAGAGCGATCTTGCCACTCTACCCGACGAAAGACGAGGGGAAGATACACAAGAAGACGGAGGAGATTCTCCCATCGCCATACCCAGGCCAGAGAAGGACGTATAGCGCCAGTGCGTCCTGAGTCTTCTCTAGCACGAAACAACTTTTTCCTCTTGATCGGAACTGCGTCCCCGTCTTCTGAGGAGGACAACACCTCAGGACTACTCCAAGTCTCACGATCTTGTCCTCTCGAGAGCCGCTGATGTCCTGAAAGTCCTCTTGAGGGGGCGAGACACCACTGCGTACCGACGTTCTCGTTCGGAAGTCGAACCTTCCGAGGACGCACACTTTCCAGTTACGCCTTTTCTGCGGCGAACTGCAACAGCCTGGGAACTTGCAACAGGACTGTTCGAAGGGACGCCTGACCGCGGCAAAACCTCTCTCGCCTCCCTTCGACTGTCGACATGCCTTCTCCCTTGGGTCTGGGAGCTTGACAGAGGTCTAGGTCTAGGAGCACGAGAGAGACGATCAGACGCCCCCTCCACTACACTTTCACTGACATCGAAAGCACTAACTCTATCTGTAAGTCGCTGTATTTGGTCGCCCATGGACGCAAGGGCAGCGAACACCTTCACAATATTTGTATCGTTCGCCTCCTCCGATACAGCAGCGGGCGCAGGAGATACCTGGGGAGAAGGAACTACCAACTCTACATTAGAAGGAGCTGGAGAGGAAATACATTCACTCCTTTTTACTAGAAGAATTTGACTTCTCATACGAGAAACAGACCTCCTTACACGATCTTTCTCAAGTCTCTCAACATATTTCATAAATATCTTCCATTCCTTCTCTGATAAATTCTCACATTCAATGCATCTATTCTCCCAAGTACACACATTCTCCCTACACTTCTTACAAATGGTATGAGGGTCGACCGAAGCTTTCGGCAATCTTACCTTACACCCCTCTTTTACACACACTCTAAACATACTTCCAGAATCAGACATCTTTAAAGAACAATCCAAAGCGAATGCCAAGCTAACGTTTCCGAGTACAATACCAAAAATCCATGAAAAGTCAGCAACGAGAATGAAAATTCTAGCAGGGAACCACCAACAATGTTGCCGGTTCGGCTGGCAGAGAAAATCTGGCCCAATTGGGAACGGTTCCTAGCGCTAGCGCCACGGTAACGGGGTGGTGGTTGCCTGAACTACTAATAGGTTACTAGCGTTTGCCGCGAGTTTTGAAAATTTCTGCCAGGTGGAACAGAGAATATAGCTATATATATACCTGCCAGGTAAGTGTCATACATTAAAATGCAGTTTACATAGTTTTCAATGCACCAAAAGCATTAAAAGTAAGGTTTTCTTAGGATTTTTTACGATGTTCTGGCTTATGACGATTTTCGGCTTACGACGCGTCTCAAGAATGGAGCCCCCGTCGTAACCCGGGGACTGCCTGTAGTTTGTACATTACAAAGTAAGGACACTGTTCACATTACTATAATCTTGAATAATTTGCAATAAAGAGAGAAGATACAACAGAATAACAGAGGTCCTAACTCTAGTAATTAAAACTCTAAGTTTTAATTACTAGAAGATTCTGAAAGAGGATTGAAGCTTCCTCCCTTCCTAAGTGAGGTTAGATTCTGTAGGATTAATCAAGAGATGGACTCCTAAGAGAGATTATTATACAGACTGGTGCCATATAACTGTTTTTTCTTTAGGTTTTTTAGGAAATGATGCATATAGTACTCTACTTACTCTACTGCTACTCTTGTGTTTAGAATCCATTTTACCACAGGTATAATACCCAAAGGTAATTTTAAACATGAATACCCAAAGTTAATTTTAAACACAGCTACCATCATTAACGCACCAAATAACCAATCGCCGGTAAAGTCAACAGAGGTCTTCTGTGTAATATCATAACCTATCTATGATGCAATCTTATCAGTCAGACAACACAGTCTCTACATAGTTTAGAGGTATTAGGACAAATTAATATCATTTTGAGCACAATACCACATGTCTTGTTCTATATGTTGTCCTAGTTTTATGGCAACCCAAAATAATACATCATAACAGACTACCAGTTGATTTAATTACAGGAAATGACTGATACTGGGAAATGAGTGAGGATGCTGGGATATCTCAAACTATTCAAGACTGCAAACCTTGCATTAGGAGAAAATCTATCTGGCTTAAGAGGCACATAAAACTGACTTGTTTATAGTGAAAATTATAATCCAAAAGCAAAATTATTACAACAATAAGTTTCATGCCACAGGACCTCATTAATAAAAAAAAACTGATGCTATTTTCTCATTTGTTAAGGTCACGTGGCATTAACAGACTCTACTAAATGAAATGAGGAATCTGATAAAACTGGCTAATCTACTCTCAACCTGATTTAGACAAGAATTTTACATCGAAGCTCCTTGTTATTCAAGAAAAATATATATCTGAATTGCCTATGATAATGATTTTTCATATCAATAAATTGATCAACTTTTGTCTAAAAAAAAATAGATCTTCACACTGATGGTTTGGAAAATGTTTGTTATAGTCTAGAATAGTTCATTTGTCATTTATAATTCTGGGAACTGATGTTTTCTTGCAAGTTTCTCACTTCAGCCCCCAAGCGTGACATACTTGCACTGTCTTCTTACTGCTTCATATAGCTTTATGCAATTCATGACCCCCAAAAAAAAACAATCATAACAAGGTTAGACCCCATAGTGGCATGAATATTCAGTAAGAGCATTGATGTTCAGTAGTTATCTACTCATAGTCCTAAAGGCCATTATACTCTGCTATTAAGGACTTATACTATGGCATACTAATTCACTGAAACTTTCATTGCACACACAATCCTCTTTACAAAATCTGGGTTAGCAGTGTATAATGATGGTTGTGGTATACAATGCCAAATGCAGTCTACCACAACAAAAGTAGGTTAGGAAGGTATCGGCAAAGGAAACTTAGTATTACAAAAGGGACTATATTAACCAAATGTACCCTGATCTAACCTAGCAGGCCATGTTACTTAGTGAGGGAACCACCAGTGAAGGAAACTCCACTTTTTACAAAAAAGTCTCCTAACCTAAACTAAAACCTTGCATGAGCGATAGCATTCCAGGCTGGCCAGCATACAAAATCACATCAGTTCTGAGGTTACAGTTTAATTATGTTCGACTGCCAAAAGAAAACCGGGTATTTCTACAGAAGCAATCCGCGGTGGCCTAGACTATGGCAATTGACGTTTTCCTATGTTATTTTACTTACTGAACAAGAATTTAAAGTAATATTTATTTGGACGACTGTAATTAACTCCCAGGGGCCAGTACTAAACATGGCGAAATACATTGGATGCCCCAATTCCTAGTGGATGTCGTATCCGCGGTTACGTTCCTTGCAGTTCGTGCAGAACTATTCTTTAGAATTACCCTGCAAGAAACGTAACCAAGGATACGACACCTACCAGGGATTGGGGTGTCCAATGTATTTCGCAGTGTTTAGTACTGGCCCCGGGGGGTTAATTACAGTCGTCGGAATAAATATTACTTAAAATTCTTGTTCAGTAGGTAAAACTGCATAGAAAAACCGCAACTGTAATAGTCTGGGACCCCGCCGCATATAGGTACCCTAGATCTACCGAAAACTGTAAATTCTTGATAAGCAACCCAGTTAATGACTGGCAGGAGTCAGGCTGTGCAAATAAAATAAAGTTTTACCTCGGGTAGTATTAATGCATAGATACCTATGTAGGCTAGTGGGGGATCATGAAATATTTAGGGAGTCCTGCGGAAGGCTAAGCAACCCCCACCCTCACCTGAACAGTTAGGGCATGGCGTCCATGGTTAGGTAAATGGAAAGTCTGGTTCAGTTACAGGTAGGTAGCTAGGCATTCCCTCCGAAATGCCTACCAGTTACTAGGACTACCTACCTACTACTAGCTACTACAGTAGCCTTGACCATACTCTTCATTTGCTACCAAAATTCCAATACTACTGGGAAGCCTTCATAAAGATACTAGATACCTAGCCTAAGTGTCTAGCCTTGGTACTACTGAGGGATTAAAAAAGACAAATGGGAAAAAAACGCATAAAAAATAAGGAAAAGTGCGAAAGACTGTATAGGCTAAGTAGGTATGGTACACATCTTAGGTATAGGCTAGGTACAGAACAAATCAGTACTGTGTAGCTAGGTAGCTAGTACTACCTAGCTAGGTAGCTAGGCTACTACACATCTTGAAGGACAAATTAATATATAGTAAAGGTACATATATAATTACCACTTAATCACCTATAACCTCTCCTTCGACGGAGTGGGCCAAGCAACTCAACCAAACAAGCACTAGAGTAACAGCTGGTAGCAAATTAGCAACAATTGCCCTACCTGGCTACACTAGAGTGATAAGAATTGTCACAGGGCTTTCCAAGGTTTGTTTACTATCTTCTATCGAAAAACATATATTACTCTAGGTCTTCTCAGGTGTGTCTCATGATATTCTTTTATTGAAATAGATTAATTTATTATACATAATAATTATATGTACTTGTAATAATTATATACTAAACCCATATTGAAGGTAAAAAAAGATTAAAAACTTGTGGAAAGTATCTGTAACGGCCCCTCTAAAACTTTAAAATTTCATTATCTCTTCCTCCCTATAACACCTTATATGAACTAAGAATGAGTCAGAAATTTAATGTGTATAAGAGATAATACGGATGATTAGGGGAATTTAAGAAATACGATAGCCCTGTTAGAAACCTATTTGAGCCTTGCAATTCTTATCACTTGCGCTAGGAGAGAGAACGTTTATAGCAGCGAATCCTGGTTTAGTCCTAGAAGTCAAGAAGGTAAAGAAGAATTTGCATTGTAACAGAAGGCCTGGAGTAGAAGCAACAATTTGATGTTAGAGAAACAGTAAGAATTCAGATGACAACGCTAGAATTTCAGGAGTAAGTTAACCAATCAACCCCGAAAACGTGTTCTTTCAATTACTATCTCACAAAATCTAATCATTTTTTTGTCAGTCACAAATGTCCACCTATGGTGAAATTTATCTTAGAATCCACACACAGTCTTTTGCATAATCCTGTTAAAAATGGAATAGAAAACATGATCTTGATGGGAATAAGGTTACAAAATACACTGCTGATAGATGAAATTACTCCGAATATTTGAAAATTATTGTTAAATATAAAAATAATCAGCAAACATTCGAGCTCCAATTGAGAATAAGAGAAAGGCCAATTAAAACAAATTTGTTTGTACTTTATTCTTTCTACATAGGCCTACACATTTTACAGATCAACAATGGATAAAGTAATGTTCTTAGCTTACAGTATTAGAGAGACATCTGACTATTATTGCTGTTGGAAGAATGAAAAAAACTAAAATTATTATTACTGCCAGTGTTCCCTTTTTTAATAATAATCATCATTATTATTTGTTTGTATGGTGTTTTTACGTTGCATGGAACCAGTGGTTATTCAGCAACGGTGACCAACGGCTTTACGTGACTTCCGAACCACGTCGAGAGTGAACTTCTATCACCAGAAATACACATCTCTCACTCCTCAATGGAATGGCCGAGAATCGAACCCGCGACCACCGAGGTGGAACGCCAACACCATACCAACCACGCCACTGAGGCGCTCAAATCATCATTATTGACATAAGTTTCTAGCAATAATTCTTAAGATTAAAGTGAAAAGGCCACAATAGTGTGCCCTATGAATCTTCAACCTCTGATGTTTGAGTAGAAGAAAATTTATGGACGATTTGCAAATCTTGCCCACTCGATTATATAATATAAATGTTGTTGGATTGTAGTTTAATAGTAATTATTACAGAAATGAACTATCATAAAAATAACTAACTAATATATATATATATATATATATATATATATATATATATATATATATATATATATATATATATATATGTGTGTGTGTGTGTGTGTCCTTATGAGTAAAGTATTTGCTAAATAGCTTTTCAAAACCAGAGTCATATAAGACATTTATTAGGCCTAATCTATAGATAAAAATAACAATAGTCTTTAAAATGAAATTAATGGTACAATTGCCGAAACTTTTTTCCGTAATCATACAGAACATAAGGTTACTATTACTATAATAGATTCACCTCAACCGTGCATTTGATGTCTAGGCCAGTCCCTTACGACGCTCTGATTGGCTGTTGATAAGCCAATGGCAGGGCTGGAAACTCTCAGTCTCTCTCGAGAGTTCACATGGTAGGATATATGCTCCACCTCTCATGAGGGATATGTCTTTTAAAAGTCTCCCTCATGAGAGGTGGAACATACGTCCTGCCTATGTAAACTCTCGAGAGAGACTGAGAGTTTCCAGCCCTGTCATTGGCTTATCAACAGCCAATAGGAGCTTCGTAAGGGACTGGCCTAGACATCAAATGCACGGTTGATGTGAATCTATTATAGGAACGTACGAGGAAACATAAACTATTACCAGAACATCGCATCTTTGTTGTCGTCTTGAAGTCTGGGACAAGAATCCTGAACCATGTAACAGTGAAGGTTACAGTCAAGCCAGGAAGTTCATATAAACATCAGCTTGCCTCAAGAAGTATTCCCGGGACCAGTGTCTGCAGGTCTCGTGGAGAAAGGTGGTGTTATCATCCTCTTTTGCAGTGTCTAGCAAAGCCATCATGAAGCCTAAAGAGAAATCATTCTCCCATTTGCTGTTGTGTAGTCCTTGGTCTACTCTTTTTCTCCTCATGTGTCTCGACTGTCGGTATCCAGTAGAGAGTCGGTCTAGTTTGTCGTTCAGCAATCTGGCCAACTCGTGTACTTGATTCCAAGTTTCAGTTGATGTGAAAGACCTTCCCATGTTATTATTATTATTGTTATTGTTGTTATTATTGTTATTGTTGTTATTATTGTTATTGTTGTTGTTGTTGTTGTTGACAATGTTAGTGATAATCGTACTGAGGGCTCCTCCTCCCAGGGTCAGGAACGAAACGAGAAGAGCAAAGGCGTACACTAGAAAGGTGAGAAAGTTGAACAAACCAAGGGCCGAACTACCTGAAAGAAAAGTAAACAAATTTAATGATTCAAATTCGTTTCACCGTGAAAGAGACAGTTCATGCAAATCAGAGGTCTTAAGTTGATAATAAGGAGAGGAGACATCCCATGAATTACTGGAATTCACTTCGTTAATGTTTATTTTGTCCGAGTGACGCGTGCGTTCGATTCAAGAAGAAGAGAAACCAGTTGGTGTTGATTTACGATAGATTTATGGACACTGATATCCTCTAACTAGGGAGAATATATAAGGATGGCCCTCAAAATTAAGAATGCTCTTTACCTTGAAAGCAATGGATGTCAAAGCTAAGTAGCACGGCTATGCCTCAGTTATAAAGAAGAAGAAATGAAAGGGAGTTGGGGTAAAAGTAAAGTACATAGAAATATTGGATTGTATCCAATTTAGAAATATCTGTAATTTTTCGGGTTAATTTGGTTGCAAAAAAGGGATAATAGACAATTAAAATAAACATTTTGAAGTAACATAAAGTAAAGTCAGACTAAATACTGAGTAAAGTAAACAATTAAGGGAATAAAGCTTTGCACCACATAAGCAGTGCAGTGTGCCCGCAACTGTGTTTGTGGAGTGAGCGCTTAGGAACCAGGAACCAACCAGAACCAATTGTATGTCGATCATTTTGGCTATTACAAAGTGGTAGGTGAAGCGTGCATCTCCTTTATGACAAAAATAGTTCTCTCCTACATAGCACGGAGAGATGCGTTCTTAGTGAGGTAATTACTGAATATTTTGCTTTATCAACGAACAAATGGTAGCAGTCATAAAACGCAGTTACCACAGGACATACCACATCCTCCTCTCGGTGTAGAAATGTCTTCTGATGAGGAAGATAAAAGATGATTTACTTTGTGAAGTCGTTCAGCGCCGCTATTTGTTTCTTCCTAAAAATATAGACAGGTAGGATAAACGAAAATTTCATAAAAAATATGAATAAATATCATAGTCACTCGACAGAATTTTGAATTCATTGGAATGGCCTCACGTGATAACGTTTTCTTTCTTTTTCTTCTTTTTTTGTTATGCTGTGAGAGACGAAGCTGCCTTGGAATTGTAAGTTTGGTGCTTCTTGTAGTCAATGTAGGGCCTTATTGAACAATTATTTGGCGATCAGACGCTGTTTTAGGTGGTTTTAAAATTATTATAATAAGATGGTGATTCTGATGAAATAAGATAAGCAACTGAATTTGCAAGTATATACCTCAGTGTGTGTTGAGCTCCAGTCGAGATGACCCTGGAGAAGTTTCAGATTGAGGTCATGAAGCCCCGACGAAAAGACCCTCAGGGCATCTATCAGATCAGGCTCTCTGGCCGTCGGTAGCAAATATCTGAAAAACAGTTGGACACAGGAAATTAATTAGAAATATTTTATCTCTGTCTCTGTCTCTCTCTCTCTCTCTCTCTCTCTCTCTCTCTCTCTCTCTCTCTCTCTCTCTCTCTCTCTCTCTCTCTCTCTCTCTCTCTCTCTCATTACAGAAGAGTCTACTCAGTTGATTACCTGAAGTCTCAGAATGACCAAGATCTAGCGAGTCGCCATTAAGAAAACAAATGAAGCACCGAATTATTCAGCCTAATTCTGCATTTTCTGAAATAATACGACTATTCGAAAATAGACTTATGGAATGATATCGACGTAATGTTGGCTGTTATTTGCAGTGAAGCCAAAAAGGTGATTTAATTAAACGCTCCTGAAGTCATCTTCATAGCAGATGTCTGTAGTTCTATTCCAAGGTCAACTGATTACCCGGAACGAAAGTATAGTAGAAGGTGAGATTAATTAAATTTGTATCGAAGGCTTTTGAGACAAGTCTTTGTAATTATCTAGTACTTGACATTTTTAAGTTCAGCATGTTTAGTCAGTCGAACTAAGGCAGTAAACTTCAGTTATATTTACTTTCTTAAGTCTCCTCCACAATATGCCTGGCACTGTGTATGAAATAACGCTTTTCACTCAGTCCTTTCTTCACTCAATGCCTTCTTCACTCTGTGCCCTCTTTAGAGATTTCATCACACCACTCAATTTATTCTCCAGTGAAACCTGGTTCTCTCTCGTGTCCTGAACCACACTCATTTTGCCAAAGCCAACCAAATCTAATTTCCCAGTGAGCGATACACATTCTAGTATTTCGTTATCATGAAGATTAAGCATTATCTAGTTTCTATGCGGAAGAACTTCTGGCAGCCTTCATGTCCAGCTTCTTGAACTTTTCCTTATAGGTGTTATGTATAGAAATAGTATCAGTCAAACGCACAAATTTTATAAACATGGTTGACCTTCCTTTTGAAGTCACGAATTGCTCTTTCAAAAGTCATTTTCAATTTCCACTAAGACGTTTGTGCTTAGTGCAGCTTTTGTAAAAAGCTAGCTTGGTGACGTTTGTCAACATTCGTAGAGAGATCTGGATAGTTGGGCATTTTGAGGTGTAGCTGCCCCAAGATTTCCTACCCCAGCGATTTCCCATTTTCACTTGTGGTGGGTTAAGAATTTCTGGTCAAGTGGCATGAGCCCAGCAAATAAAATACTCCCGTCTTATGTTTATTTTGTAGGATATTAATTTTATTCTTTTATCTATATATATATTTTTTTAGATACCTATGCGAGCATACACTGAGCCCTCTAAGAACAGATATTCAGGCAACCGTGTTTTTACAGGGAGGTAAAAAAATAAAAAGCTAATTTTGTGTTCCTCCGCACGATAAAAGCAAAGTCTGAAAGTACTCGGCCTTTTCCACACCCAGTTTGAAGCTTCATGGTTGCAATTAAAAAATACATTAGACTCTCCCATGTTTTTACCATAAAGCGTGGTTTCATTGAGGGGTGAGAGATGTGTATTTCTGCTGATAGAAGTTCACTCTCGACGTGGTTCGGAAGACACGTAAAGCCGTTGGTCCCGTTGCTGAATAACCACTGGTTTCATGCAATGTGGAAACACCATACAAACAAACAAACATAAAGCGTGACGGTATTCATCGTCGTATCGAAGCCAGTTCACGTTTTGAAGTTTCAAGGACTGTAAAATAAGATTCTGTTTCAGAATGTCTCATTCACAGATTATCCCTTTGAAGTGAGATGCAGCTGTGACCCACTTCAGTCGACTAGCCACTAGGTATCCAATGCATTGCGACGTACATGGGACTTTTTCAGTGCAAACTTTTTTGCAAAATCTGTGAACAGATTGTAACTGAATGATGTGATGAAACGCGAGGAACTGCAAATTAAAAATTGGAAACTGACTAGGATATTGAGAATTATATAGATATAAAATCACGATGGACTTTTCGGGGTGACGAGCCTAGGGTCCAACTTTCTACCCAGACCTGGTGGGCTGTTCGGCGACTGATGGACGAACTTACCGGAAAGTTTGAGATAAAAATTTTCACAATCCAAGAGTAATCTTCCTTGCTTAAAGGCAAATAAATGACTGGGATGACTATCCTTTGATAACAGGCGATGACGCTGATAAAAACACGTTTGATGAAGGACATTTTAGCTTTTATTCTTTTTTTTTTATCATTTTTGGCTACAGTGTTGTAAAAGTGTGCCAGTATTCATCACACATTTACATTACAGGTTGGGCTACATTCTTGCTATGTAAGTTTAGCTATCCAGAAGTTCTGAGTAAAAGCTACGTATATTGATCTCTGTTCACGGTCGTAACCTCTATAGACAAATTTCAGTGGTGTAAATTACTCTCGTGTATCTTTATCATTCCGTTACAGCACCAGCCTATTGGCTTCCTTTGTTTTTATATTGTCTGAATTACCTGTTCTTTCGAGCGTAGCTCAGAAATTCCCCGATGGGATGCAAAGAAGAATGGAAGTCGGTCAAATTCACGCGATTCTTCTCATTATTCTCCTCTTCTGTCTTATAAATCCTCTGTACATTTTCACGAACGTTGTTGAGATGAACGAAAGACTCCCCCGGCGATATCACAGAGGTAAAGCGTTGCGTTCGTTTGATCTTGGAGGCGCGTTCGTTTGACACCAATGTCATGGAAAATGAAAACACTAGTAGATTCAACACTATTTTACAAGATACACTCATATTCCACCAAAGACAGGGATGCTGCGTTGTTCTAATACGTTTTGTCATTAGTCACCTATCCATAACTAAAAGGAAATCATCGTTAGTGTTGTTCAATACTGAGAATACATAAACCAGCGGATTTCCAACATTCTAGTAAACTAATTTCGAGATATGAGAATTGTCTCAAACTTCTCTCACGTGGAGACAATGACGTTTTGCATCATACTGCCTCAAAAATAAGACTTTCCGCTGAATACAGACAGATCAGACTAGCCCGTTCGATTTTCGTCAAGTCACGATCATTCTCACGATGAATTCAATGTACTGTAAAAAAAAAAAAAAAAAAAAAAAATCACCGTAACGGTAGCAATCACTGGGTTATTACATTACTCTTTAAAAGCAATTGTAAAACGAGAAGGTTGTTTGTAAATCAGAGCAGGAGTAAAGAGTTAGAGGGTAAATCAAAACCATGAATACAGGACGATTAATCTTAAATGGTTAACATAAGAATAAAACTGTTTTATACCGATATATGAGAGTAGCCTAGATATAATGGACGATGGTAGGATGAGAGAAGAGGTGAGACACAGAGTAAGGAAGGCAAGGAAGTCAGCTGGGTGTGTGCAAAAGATATGCAAGTGAGTTAGTCTAAAGCCATGTCCACACTGGCGGACACTGCCCGACGGGCAAACGCTGTTCCCATAACCCGTTTCACTAAACTGACTTGCCGAGTATGGAGCCAGAACGACGCGATCGGCTGGTAACACTGCTTCAGATACGAGATAAAATATAAACAGCTGGAAGTGCCCGACGGGCATGCCCTCTAGTGTGGACAGGCCCTAAGGAAGCCAATGTATGAAAGTAAAGTGTAAGGGAATGATTGAGCAACTTCAGTTATCAAAAAAAAAGTGTGGCCATAGGGATATAATTTGGAAGTTTCAGGAGGAAGGGAAAGTGCTGGATTACATGGCGAAGAAGAGCCTTGGGAGGGAAAGACCATAACACGTGAGCCCCGAGAAGGAAGGGCCTTAACATGTAAGCACAATATACCTCATAACTTCTGTATTTCCTGATATTTTTGAAAGCCTTGAAATACAATCATGTTTTGTCAATAACTTCAAGAATAACTCTCTTATTTGCTATCTAAAATATTCTCTCCTTTTAACTCCTCCAAGTGCTTTTTTAGTCCTTTAATCCAGAGATTGAATGCTACAAAATGGCCGGACGCTCGGCGTCCTTCCTGTTAACTGCAAAAAGACAACCAGTAAATTTGCGCCTAAGAACCTCTCTACATGAGTCGGAAACTTGTTCCTGATCTTACTGCCGTTGACAAGGTTACTTGTCGATCTCTTTGCTTCGCGTCCTCGACCATCGTCAAAACTGGAAGCGTATGCGTCTACACCCGCTAAAAACCGGAAGGCACGGCCGTTCATATTCATATTCATGTTCATATTCATATTCTCGTTGGTGTTGGTGTTGGTGTTGGTGTTGATGTTGACGATGTTGGCGTTCAGGATGTTGGCCAGGAGATTCCCCAGTGTTGTGCTGCTCAGCAGAGTGACGAAGAGCGAAAACCCGTAGACCAAGAATGTCAGGAGGTTGAAGATTCCCATCTTAGATCCTGAAAGACAGAAGGTACTACTCTCGTTATGATCGAACATTGGAAATAGCTAAAGGGAAACACCGCTGTTATTTCTGGGCCGGTTGACGAAATAATAAGTATGAAGACACAGAGCACTCAATGAAATAAGTCATCCGTTTTAATAGAGTTTTTATTATTATAATTATTGTTAGACGATTAGAACACTCTATACAAATTAAATGCCGTAGAAACTGCTATCTATTTTCAACGCATGCAAATAAGTGTTTTTTTAATCTAAATTTTCAACGCTAGTGCCCTTTGAGAAGGTTTTCTCCCTGTTATTATTATTATCTTTAATTTTTTTTCTTTTTGTCTAGTCTATCACAGTCCTCCAATTCGACTGGGTGGTATTTATGTGGGGTTCCGGGTTGCACCCTGCCTCCTTAAGAGTCCATCACTTTTCTTACCATGTGTTCCTATTATTATTATTATTATTATTATTATTATTATTATTATTAATTATTCAGAAGACGAACCCTTATTATTTATGGAACAAGCCTACATGGGCCACTGACTGGAAATTCAAGCTTTCAAACAATATGGTTTTCATTTGAAAGAAGTTTCAGAAGACAATAGGAAACACAGAAAGTTATTATAAAAGACATAATTTGATAAATAATTAAATAGATAAAAATATGTATAAGTTAGTAAAGTACAAAGTGAACTGTTGCAGGGTAGTTATGCAATGCATCTTCTCTCGAACATTTGAGAAGTTCGACAGTGTGCCACATTTAGTGCATATTGGTGCTGCTGTTCATCAAATCTGGTCGCTCTCGGCCAAAGAGAGAGAGAGAGAGAGAGAGAGGAGAGAGAGAGAGAGAGAGAGAGAGAGAGAGAGAGAGAGAGAGAGAGTATTACAAAATGCAGTCTGGTGCAGTAAATCATTATAACTTTACATACCTTTTCTTTAAACTGCTTGCAAACTTAGCAATCCTAAAAAGTTTTTTAAAAAGTAAAAATATTTAGATTTACGGGCCCTTCTATAATGTTTTTTTGGAGCTTTCAGACTTCTGAGTCCTAAATTGGGAATTATGTCATATTTCATGATTTCCACAACTCTTAGGTTATATTATTTAACTTTTGTACTAAAGTAGATTCACATCAGCCGTGCTTCCGATGTCTAGGCCAATCCCTTACGACGCTCCTGATTGGCCTGTTGATAAGACAATCACAGGGCTGGAAATTCTCAGTCTCTCTTAAGAGTTCATATATGTAGGATGTATGTTCCACCTCTCCTGAGGGACACGTCTTCCAAAAGTATCCCTCAGGAGCGGTGGAACATGCATCCTGCCTATGTGAACTCTCTCGAGAGACTGAGAGTTTCCAACCCTGTGACTGGCTTATCAACAGGCCAATCAGGAGCGTCGTAAGTTGCTGGCCTTGACATCAGATGCACGGTTGATGTGAATCGACTATAGCTACACACTCAGTAACTTTAATGCAACGATTATAACACTACTATTTCTACTTAGAAAATACAGTAAATTTAAATAAAAATTAAAAAAAACACGAATAAGTCCAAAATTATACTAGACACACCATTTCTTATACTCCCTGCCACCTTTAACTGAGGAACAAGGTATTTTCTTAACCGTCTACAAACAGAACAAACTTAACCCTAAGTGACGGACATATTTTACTAGTCACAAACTGCAGAAACCTACTTAAGAGAGCAGGGACTACTTACCACAACCATACTGAGAGTGACTGCCATAATGAGATCGACTGCCATGAGGAGAGTGACTTCTGGCCCTTAACCACGGCCCATCAAAGTGTTCTGGGGTCGCAGTTTGAAGGAGATCTTCCGCGAAATTCTCTTGTTTCTGAAAAGTTGTATTTCCATCTACTCTAGAATTATTTTACGAAGAAAAAAAAAGCTTTCAATTTTAGTTTGTTTTCTCAATAGATTTTCGGAGTTAACTTTTTTTTTTCGATTTTCGTTATATATACGTACAGTTGAGATGAACATTAACACCCAGGATATCTCGTTTTGAGCCACTCATACTACCTATTAAACTACAAGGATATATATATTATATATATATATATATATATATATATATATATATATATATGTATGTATGTGTATATATATGAATAATTATCACATCACCGTGATTCATATGAATTATTCGAGCTATGAAAATATATAAACCCCGAGGTAGAGCGAATTAGAAGATCAAAGGACATTTGTAGCTCGAATAATATACATATATTATTATTATATATATATATATTATTATCATATATATATAGATATAATATCTATAATATATATATATAATATATATATATACACACACACACACATCATATAGATATATATATATATATATATAGACGCAGTAAATTACACCACTTACAGTATTCGTGGTCTCAGAACTATCACGATCCTTCTGGAACTCCCAGAAGTCATCATCAGCCAGAAAATGAATGTTGGCAGCAGAGGTAAACAGCGAATGTGATTTCAACGCGTCCAGGTAGCTATCTTCACCATCCCAGTCGACTCCTTTGAGATTCGTTCGTGACCTGGAAAGAGAAGCGTTAGAATGATGGCTTATTCAATCATGATGACACTTGTTCACAGTATTTTGATTTTTTTGTATTTTAATAATTTTCTTTCATTATCGTCCATTTACTTGTTGATTTGTTGATTCATTTTTTTTTAAAATAAGTGATCTCTTCATTCTGTATTTCCCATTACCTTGTGTTACTTCTTTCAAATGGACGCCATATTCTTCGATTCCAATGTTGAATTTCTGGACAATGGTCCCTGTGGGCTTTTTCCATGTAAATAGGGTTCACTTTCTGACCAATAAACATAATGATTCATTGAAAAATACTTCGGGTTCCAAGTCAATTAAGTTCCGTGGCTGGATAATCACTACATATTCATCCCTTATTGCATTCTCTCTCTCTCTCTCTATGCGCCCTTTCGTTCCCCGTCATTCACTGACCAACTCAAGTTGTAAACCGTTAGAATGAGTCCAGGCTCCAGCAAAGCAAGTCATCAAATCGCGTCGGCAACTTGTTGCACACATCAAAAACAGGTTAAATACCAGTCTACGACTTACAAGTAGTCCTAACCAACATTTCAGATACTCGACATTTGGCAAAGTTTCATTCTCCACTTACAACTGTTACTGGCTTGATTTCAATGTTTGGTGTATAATATATACTACATATATTATATATATATATATATATATATATATATATATATATATAGAATATATATTTTTTTTATTTACGAAAAGCGTTCCTCGCATGTGTTTGTGATGTTTTACTGTAGCGCGGAGGTACCTTAAATGAATAGCTGTTCTTGATAAAATACAAAAACTTTACATAACTTTACCATTTAACAGCTGTTCCTTGATCAAGAATGGTCTGTCTGAATACTCCTAGGTAGATTGTGTGTGTGTGTTTTCTTCGAAATTATTTGTAAACACTTTATATAATGTTTATATTGTCAATTACGTAACTTATCAAAATGACCTGTTTCCACGTGGTACAACCATCTTCAGAATTTAGGTTTGTTTTGCTGGACTCGGGTTTCATCTTACCTTAGCGTCTTCATCTGATGAAGGTATCTCCTAAGTGTGCTGAAAGTCTCGGTCAAGTTAGAATGGGCGAATCGAATTGGTATCGCACCTTCGGGAACATTCCCCATGTCCCCAAATTCCTTTCGGTAATGACTACGCTTCGTCCTTTCATGGGCTTTACTCATTTCGCCTTCTGTCCTGTGGTTGCATATATGTATGACTAAAAGCAATAGCGCATATTGCATGCTTAATTTGTAGAAAATCATGGCGACGCGGGAAGTTGCAGTCGAAAGAAAAAAATAATTGCGATTGATTTATCGACGGCAGTGTTGCAATGTCACTGTTCACACTCGCTTGATATTTGCACTGGGTTGTTGTACCGTTCACCGTAACACACTTCTGTCCGGCAGGACCGATGACTGAGGCGCCGAAAGGCAACGGAACAGAGGTCTTGGTCGGTAGTTCCACATGACGGTGGGGGAGGGGGTCTCCTAATGACGCACCGTTATCATCTCGCTCAGGTGACTGGCAAAATCTTTAACACACCAGCGTTTCTTTGAATATGTAATTACGCGCATACGTTCATATATATATATATATATATATATATATATATATATATATATATATATAATAATATATATATATATATATATATATATATATATATACATATATAATTCGACGAGACGCCGCAGAGAACCTTAAGTTTTGCCTACAGTGCATCACATGAGGTGCACTGACGGCACTATTCCCTTTCGGGGCTGGTTTTCTAAATCTTTTTTTTTTTTTATATTTGTGCATTATTGTGAGGTTGCTTGTTATACAAGTCATAGTCTTTGAAAATGTTCCATGTAGATGTTTATTCATGTTGAATAATTATATTGCTGTATCTAAAATGCTTCCCTCATGGTCGATGAAGACCCTTGAAGTCTAACGCAAGTTTTCGAAGGTCAGTAAACAAGAATGCTCTTAATTACTTTATTTCAATATATAGATTATACTCTTCTTCTCAAGATGTAATACCAGTAAATACATAGGGACTAGTTTTATTCCAAATGAAATGATGGGCCACCCGTGACAGCGAATTCTTGCAAAACTTATCATCATCAATTCTAACCCCCGACAGCTCCAACAAAACGGTCATCAGTCCTGATCCCATCTCTCTGCCGATCGAACTCACTTCGTCCGCTGTTAATTTTGATGATTCCCTTGAACCTTTTTGGAATTTGAAGGATTGGAGCTTTCTACCTCCGCTTCTCCTCTTCCTCTTCCTTCTTCCCCGAGCAATTATGGCCAAAAGACCCGGGAGAAAGTTGTTGCCAAGGGAGTCTGCCATTGACCCAGCCGCTAGTTGCAGAAGCGTCACCAAAAGAGCGAAGGCGTAGACAATGAAGGTCAGAAAGTTGAAGAGCCCAAGAGTCGAATGACCTGGAAATAAATGAAAGGTTGATCATTACATCACGTATGAATTTATAAATTTTCGTCACATACGCTGTTACTTTTTTGTATATATATTCACAAACCTTAAGTTACAAAATTTAATGTCATTTGATATTAGATTCTCGCAACCTCTCGGAATAGACACCGAAGGAAATTCATGTAATTAGCGAGCCTATGTACATGGTGGACTGGAACACCTGATGGTTAAGAAACGACGACGCTGATTTCAGCGTAAAGTAAACAAGGAAATAAAACTGTGTGTGGAGTGAACTCATAGGAACCAGGAACCACTGAAAAGTTAGCGTTCTTCAGCCATTCAGTGGTTCGAGTACACCTGGCGACGGATCGCTTATCACATAAATTCTCATTCGGTGTTTACTCCGAGGTTGAGTGCATCTGATGTTTAACGACATTTGTAGCTTAAGGTATATGAATGAATATCTCAGCGTAAACATGCAAGAATAGGGACTTGGAGTCGACAATCACTTATCTGAGGACTTGCTGTTCACAGCAAGTCCTCAGATAGTATGAGCGCCCTAGCTAGCCTATACTATAGAGGTTAGGGCCACACAAACTCGAAGCCCCTCGTACCATCAGTTTGATATTTCTCAAGGCCCCCTGTTTTTAGGTATAGGCATCTTTATTTATGTGCTGCCTTATTTATCGCTATTTCCTATGTGTCCCAATTCTTATGCATTACTTATCTCTTTTTCAAACGCAGCCTTTCTGTTTTGTGGTACTTTGCTGACTGTTGATGGCATTTTTGCCCTGTGTCATTTGATTAAGGCTCAAATTCATCATAGATGTCTTTGTAAATGGCCCACTTGAGACGCTGTCTAGTCCTCACCTAACCTAAACTAGGACGACTATGATCTAATTTAGTTTCCACCATTTTGCTACCAATGAATTACCTCCACAGTAGCTGCGTAAACTCCTGGATCTTCCCGTCAGGCGGGCGATTGCTAAGGACGTGTCACGACTTTGCTTTAGTCCTTCGGCGTCCTGGGATCTCTCGTCCTGGAAGACATCATGTATGAAACACTAAAAGATAGTCTAGGAATTCGCCACGAAAATCATTCTCGGGGAATACAAGAAAAAAGGTTTCTTCACAAAAATCTTCTACAGAGAGTAACTGTAATTAAGAAAACTTACTGGGAGTTATTTTGGTACGTCAAGAATGGTAAATTAAAGCAGTTATCACGCTGTTTCTACGCTTTACCGTCTAGACCATAAAATACCATGCAATATACAATATTGTAAAGATTTTTACAATCATTATATCTTTGATATTATTCCCAGGCATAAAATCCGAGGCTAACCTATCATACCTCTTTCGAATCATTAGGAATATTGTGCCGCGAAAGAAATCTTTATTTACAATACAATAAACTTCCTTTTTTATATATATAAACATTTTGCTGCAAACCATTACTATATATGGAACATTTTCCTAACATTTTATAATTCAATTGTAACTAGCAACCAAAGAATCTAGTATTTACACACACAGAAACAAGATCAAACATAAAGACTTTGATTTAATTCTAATTGTATTTTAGATGTGGTCCATTTTTTTCTTGAATTATTATAGAAACATTTTTGAGAGAGAGAGAGAGAGAGAGAGAGAGAGAGAGAGACAGAGAGAGGAGAGAGAGAGGAGATGAGAGAAGACGGTGATGAGAAGAAAAGCAAAACATGTAAAAAAGTCTATGCTACGTATATTATTTCCTGTTTTTATCTTATTTTGTACATAATTTTTTCTTTAGTCATATGCACAGATGCTTGGTGTCGTTTGTTCAAAAATGACACCATGGAATGATGCCATAAATTTCGAATTGCACCACACGGCTTTTTCTCAGTAGAGGGAGCTGTCAGACCCATTCTTCTGTGGCTTTGATTCCATTAAAGAAAAAGAATAACTAAAATTTTAAAAATTAAGTTCTTTTTCACTGGATGCTATTTTATCATATATGTTTCCACAAAGTGAAACTGAATTTACTCTGTAATAAGATGTTGTCCTTTCCGGTTTTAATTTTTCGTGATATCTTACCTGATGTACCCCTCCCAGGAGATGAAGGTTTGTCCGTGACAAGTATCTCGACAATTCTGTGAAGGAGCTGAGGTTCTGGACGTTGGCAAAATCGTATGAATTCCTGTAATACAAAAGAGATCTGTTTGATGTCCATAAATTTTGTGGGTCAGCGTTTTATCCCAGGTAAGGGGCAGTCAAAAGATTCTATGTCCATACTTTTTCAAAGCCTTTACGTCAAACCGTACCTGAATTTCCTCATGGTCTGCAAGTAAGACGTCATCGTCCCAATGGTTGACTTCAGGTCATTGTGGTTGACCTGGAATGCAGTTCTCTTGAAGTCCCAGAAACTCCTTTCGTCTCGCATTGAAAGTTCAGCAACAGGGACTGTTTTCATGGCCGCCGAGCACATGAACAGTGACAAAAGTGACAGTTTTCCTGCCATTATTGGAAATATCTGTGAAATTCTTCCATAAGAACATGTCATCGCCTATAAATTATTTTTTCGAGTCACAGTTATAAAGACATTGTGTTGCCACTTTACCTACTAAATCCTGCCTTTAGCATGTATCAAATGTTCTTTCCCACACTATGTGAACGTAACAGACGTTTAAATGAGATTGCTCTTATCTGAACACTTTCATCACAGAATCGCTGCTATCTTGCACTTAGACGGCCTGCACGCAAGGCAAACCCCGTAATTAGGTAGTGGCGACCTGCGTGACTGTCAGTGACGAACTGATTCAACTTTTGAATATCATTTGGGGGCCAATCAGGGCTTTGTCTTCGGCCATAACATCATGACATATGTTACTTGTATTCAAGTTGCTGAGTAGCCAACAAACTTTAGTTTAGCCTGCATAAAAGAATACAGATTGCAAAGAACAGGTTTAATAATAGTTACCACTAGTAACCAGAATGTAAATTGGTCCTCAGACGAAGTGTCTAGCCCCATCATTAGAATTGGAAATAACACTGATGCGATATGAAACCGTTAATCGCTAGATCCCATCCCCAGTTCCGTGATTATGTGCTACGTATCACAACGACAGTAGGTTAGTGGGTCTGCATCTGTTGCCAAGTGAGGACCAATATTAAAGACAGGAAACATTTGATTGGAAATGAAGCTGCAAAAATATAAGAATATGTGTGTGTGTGTGTATGTGTGTTTAACGTGATTTTTGTTCTGTTTTAAGTAATTCTGGTGAACAAGCGTTTGTATGCTCTGGAATCGTGAGAAGACAGTTTTGGCTGCTGTAATATACAAATAAAATGAAAGATACATCCAGATCAAATGCATCTAACGACAACAGAAGCCTGCAGCGGTTAATAATAATTGAAAAATAAATCATACATGATCCTTACCAGATGATTACAAGAAAAAAGTTCGAATTGCCTTCTTTAACTATAGTGTCTTGATTTTAATTGTTCTCGTTTTTCATAGTTATGTTAATCCTTTTTTACTGATTCTGTAACTTCAATTATAGTAATCCAAGAACAGCATCTGTCAATTGTATATCTCGACCTTATAACTTCTACTCGTACGATGCAACACTCCTTTGACAAATTTCCTATGTTGACTTTATTTCGGTTACATCAAGAGTAGGAAAGACATCAGTGCAAGACACAAATAATGGCAAGGTTGCCAGAAACAGATCTTTAATGGATAGCAAAAGAATGGTACTTTTGAACTTTATTTGCGCTGTAGTGTCTTACGCAAGTCAAAAAGAGAGAAATATAGCGTGTAAAGATTGTAAAATCAGCAAAACTTATGTACTACAATGAAGAAGAAAGTGCAAACTCTTGTTTTAAAAATGATAAAACGTTACGATTTTTTTAACAGATTTAAATGAATAGACTCGACATATTTTTAACAAAGAATGAAAGAAAAAATTACCCGAATAAAAAGAAGAAAAAAACCAAGGTTTACAATTAAGACAAACGGATTTTTTCTTCCTATTTTTTCCTTTTTTCATTTCAAAAGTTCATCTGAAATGGTAAAAATGGACTATGGGAAAACCTTCACCCGCAACCCATAAGTACTTTTATTTAAATCAAATACACTGACTTACCATAATAACCATACCTAATAAATTTTACGTTGAGAGATTAAATACACAAAGAGTGCAACCTATACGTCACCATGTAAGCATCTCCAATAAAAAAGTCACGTCAACTTTGTATCGTATGGCAGAACCCAATCTATTAACCGTGAGCGAAAATGAGTTTGCTACTGTTTACAACTACGCATCTCAGTTCGCGAAGTGTTTAAGTGACAACCCACGTCACAGTTCGTCGTGGGCGCTCTCATGGGGCAACCTCCGAGATATGTCGGCAGTGACGTAGGCAACCGATGTCCACAGGGCGAGGCACCTGTCTAAGGTGTCCGGATCCTCGACGGACATCGTGTCCCCGTCGGAGTGATGGAACCAGTAGTAGTTAGAGTTGGCGTTGTAGAGGGAACCTTTGAAGAAAGAAAGGGACACCTGTATGTTATTTTTTTCTAAGGGTACATACCATTTTTTTTTTTTATCACATTAAAGCAAAATTGAACAAGATTACCTGTTGGTACACCAGCTTTTGACCATATTTCGATGTCAGGGCCGCCATCCATAGGGCTAACAATCTGTCGGCAACGAAAATAACAGTAAACTTAATTAGACACTGCACGAAAATAATAGTACGTTCAATTATACATTACACAAAGTACCGTTTTGTAAAGCAAATGTGCATTCTCCAAAAAATTCCATTTCCGCTGGGTATTTTAAGATGTACCGCAAATATTGATGGGACTTTTGGAAGTCCTGATTCTACCTTAGTGGTATTGAGAGGTTCCAGGAGACTCATAATTTCTTGGATGATACACGTAGCCTCCTCATTGCCGCTGAAGGCCAGTCCTAGCGGGTTGAACGTTCCAATGTCTGATTCCATTAGCATCTGATAATTGTCTTTGTCGGCGACATGTTGGTGGTAATAAGCCTGTATGGAACGGGAAAAGGAAGGTTACTCTCTCTCTCTCTATGATTTGGACACTTGACACTGATCCCTGAGGCCTGAGTGCATGCGACGGACCGCAACTGCTATACTATTCGAAAAAATATTGGCAATATTGTACAGGGTGTCCATAAAGTCCTAGTACCATTACAAGTATTTATTGCCCAGAATGGTACTGGGACTTTATAGACACCCTGTATATTATAATAACTTAAATATCTGTTTTTCTATAATGCATTCGTCAGCATTATCCCATCTCCACCACACCTATTTCATGAACAAGTATGCGTCATAATCCTCACGTAGGCATTACTGAAGGGTGTTTGCTGCGTCCTTTTGGACCCTAGATGCACCTACATATAAAGAAGATAATATAGAATTTAGGCCAAAGGCTAAGCGCTGCAAAGAACCTTGTGTAATGCCTACAGTGAACTGCATGAGGTGCACTAACCGCCTTTAAATCCCGGTACTTCATCTACCTTTATTTTCTGGATTTCTTTATCTTGCTATGTAACCACCCCAACTCTCTTTTCAGCGCCTAAAGCGGCCCCAGTGATTGGCTTGTCAGCCTAAATTTCGTAAAATCAATTATATCATTGACCCCATCCTCAGCTCCCCATCTCCCACAGTGCAATGACACACGAGTGGTATTTACCTGTCCGCCGATTAACCCCTGCTCCTCTCCCGTCCACAGTATGACACGCAGTGTCCTCCTTGGCCGCAGTCCGAGCTTTCTGAGCACCACGGCTGCGTTCCACGAGATGGTGACGCCACCTTTACGAAAATCAATCCAATTAGTAATGATAATGTTAAAAAATCACATTCACGCCTGACTGGCCATACTTTAGGTTCGTTTTCTGATTATGAGAATCATTTTGAGCTCGTGAGTTTAGTTTGAAAAACATTCCTCGTCTCTGTTTCCGAGAAACTGAATAAAACGAACTTGTATAACCAAGTAATAGTCATGTATCGATGAAAGAACTCAAACCCATTATCAAAATTTCGTAACATCGAAAGTAAAGAAAAATATTTTCAAGCAAAACTATCGGAATGATGATTAATAACTTTGGAAACAGGATATCTTTGATAATATCATTTCAAAAAATGTCATAAAAGTGTACAAAATATTAAAAGAAAAAAGAGGTATGAAGGAGAACGTTCACTGAAATATTCAGACTTCAGTCCAAGACATCATATTCGATCCACATGATGTTTGCCTTGAAGGAATAAGTCATTTTCATAATATGAAAATCCTAATTGCCTCTCATCTCGTCCTGACATCTGACTGCTGAACATAGCTCATGATGACTCGATGAAAAGAAGATCGTGTACATAATAAAGTTTCCTTATTGTAAGGTTTATCTATACTATTGACCAATTAACATTGGCCAACTCCTCGAGTCTTCATATCACTGTTGCATTCAAATGCAATTCTATTGGAAGGCTAATATGTAAAGAAAGAATAACTGTTGACGAAGCTTTCCAGCTAGAAGTATCCAAGCATGAAACTATAGCTAAATTATTATCACTTCCTTCCCGTTTGAAAGAAAAACTGAGTGCTAGGAAACTTTTCTTTTATTTTCTGAACATTCATTGCCTTGAATTACTTTAGGATCTTTGACAACAGCTCAGTTGAAATTATTTTACGGGTTACAATTTCAAGATAAACTTTGGCGTATTGGAAGTTTAAATACTTTCAAATTGTAGGACTAGGAATCATCATTCAACTACGATTTCAGGCAAAAATTGATCATTTTAAATCTCACCTTATTTATAGCATACTCAGTGTTCCATGCTATATAAATATAAGCTACAGTTCCTGATTTATGATTTATGAAGCTTCAATAAGCTCGTGAAAGCAGATCCAATCATAAAACTGTATTGGTTACTATCAATCAACTTTGACCAGGCCTTTCGATACCTAATTACTCCACTCCCCTTTCTTTACAGAATGTTTTGAATAGTCTAGCTCGCAACAAATACTGATTTAAACCGAATCTGGCATTACCTGCGATGTAAATAAGCCCTACCTCCGTCATCCATAGCACCCTGTCCCACATCCCATGAGTCTAGGTGTCCCGACACCACAACAACCTCCTGAGGAGACTCGGAGCCTGTCACCTCAGCGATGGTGTTTCGAGACGTCGTGTCGGGGTAGTTAACGGCTCCCATCTTCAGGAGGATTTCAATGGTTTCCCCTGAAAGCGGTTGGAATCAAATGAGTCTCAGGGTGTATTAGGCCTAATCTTCAGTTCCTTTTTTTTTTTATTCCACTTACGACAGGTGATCATTGTTAAAACTGTATAAATTCGTTCATTATAACGTAAAATAACTGCAAGATTTAGAAGAAAATCTGGCCTGATTGCATCACAAGTGATCGCATGTAAAACGCATACAGTTGCATACGTGTATGACACTAAAAACATGCAGTAAAATCATCAAGACACTTCAGACACATGCCAACAAGGCAGCGTGATGAATCAATACGGTTTTACAAACCTCATTTTTAGCGTTAAAGAAAAAAAAATTATATATGTTGCTGTTTATCAATCATGAAGGAGACCTTTGCCTGAGTAGTGGGCGAACTCACCTCTTTCTTGCATCCTTGCCAGCATAGCAGCGTCTTCGACGGTGATACAACCTGTTGGTATTTTGACTTCGGAAGAGTAAAACTGCTGCCCCGTGTGGGGGGAATCAATCGAGAATGGAGTCACCGAACGGGTCAGGGACGCCACAGCCCCTACTTCGGCAGCCTTTGAGGCTCCTGCTGTTCTGTATTGTACAGTGTCTCCATAGGATACCCATTCTGGATTGTAAACCACGATTTTCCCTTTGGCCTGAAGGTAAAGTTCCTCTTACATGCTGGGTGAAATAGTCTTTTGCTCCACATACTAATATCACTCACTTAATTTTAGATACAAATGCCTTATTTTAGTTGTTATATTAAAAGAGATACAGAAAGTTTAATTAGCGTCACCAGTGACTCGAGTTGCTTACCTAGAACATACCTTCACCAAAGAGCGTGATGAAGGATTAATAAACTCTTAAGTTCGACGTGTGTTTACCACAAACAACACCGAGTCTCTCTCTCTCTCTCTCAAAGAGTCACTCGATGGTAATTCATTCTGAGTTGTTGCTTGGACTTGAAGCACATTTTAAATTTGACTTTCATTTCCTTATCAACGTTATTTGAATATGTTACGTGACATCCATATTTATAGCACTTACAGATTTCCATAATGAAAAGTATATATAATTATTGTTAAGGTGTGCTTCTTAAGCACAATAATTTAAACTCCATCGTCTTCCTATAAACTAAAGCAGACTGTAGGCCTATGTATGTGAAGTTCTTTTTATCGACTCACATCTAACTATCTGAAAATGACCAAAACAAGGATTATTACTTACGAGATGTGCATTCTCTTCCAGTTCCTGGAAGTCCTTGACGACTAACGCAGGCGCTTTGATGCCCTCCCTGGGAGTTCCTACCGAGCTGCCCAGACCGAGGAAGTTCAACTTGTGAAGACGAGGTAAGACCATCCAAGCCGACTCGTTGTTTCTGTTGGGAGCATCTGAGATTCAGAACTAAACGTTTCTGATGCTGAGATTAAGTGAAACTATAACTAAGTCCTGTCGGGAATATCCTGCTCAGTCATCTTTGCAAGTTACATTTTAATTGTGAGTTTCCATCATCACCTTCCCAGCAATGCTATGGATGTTTATGATCATAGATTTCAAAGAAGCTGCAATTCTTTCTACTTTGAAGCTTCTTGTAGCTTTACCTTATTCACTGTTATTTTTCTCGTCACGTAAAGATAGTGTGTACACTTTATTTCTAACTATTTCTGACACGTACGTTTTCTGATATGTAAATGAATCCATTTTTCTTTAATTTCATTCTTTGGAAGCTTTTAACACCACACATGACACAAAATCGATCAGTGGAAACATCTATATTGTGACGAAGTGCCAAGTATCTGGTTACCATTCATCAATTGTTACCTCACAAAAGCCAGGCACCTGGACCCTCATCACAGATACTAAACGACTGAATACTCTAAAGGCAACAGTGATCCCTTAACAACTTACCAGTATTGCAGAAAATCAGACTAAGTAATCTTGTAAGTAATTAAATTAATCAAAGGGCATCATTCCATCAACAACTTTAATAGTCTAAGTATTTCCCTGATTTCAAAAGTCTAAGTACTTCCCTGGTTCTACGTCACTTCAAGTAAATTGAAGGAAAACAGATTAATCACCACTCTATGTTTCTACCTAACATCAATATAATTATATACTGGTATAAAATAAAGAAAACACCTATAAAAATTTTAAATACAAAAATTTATTATTAAACTCAAAGTTTATAAGTGAAATTCACAATATCAGGGAAAATTACTGTTACTTGAAAACAAAGTAAAGTTTAATTAATTCTTGAATCAATTAAGTAAAATTAAATCAAAATTAATTTATCACAAAATTCAAGAAAATTAATTCAATCAAAATTCAAAAGTGTTAGGCAATAATTGAAATTTGGAAATTAATTCACAAGTGCTAAACAACAATAAAACTCGAAAAGAATTCTAAGTAAATGCAAATTAATTCACAAGTGTTAAATTTAATTAAATGTGCAATGATTAAGCAATAAAAATAACTAAGTTAATTAAATTGTGAATGCAAATGAAAATAGAGAAAAATGTGGAAAATATCACAATTTCAAAAAGTATTAATCACACAGAATATGATATAAAAAGGCACACTTCAATAAGAAAATGGACAAATGCACAAAACATAAAAATCACTTCAAATGAACAAACAAACAAAAAAATTGCAATGTGTAAAAGTGTAAGTCTTTTCACTCAAAATATTGTAACCATTAGTTCTTACCAAACCTTCGTAACCATTTGTTATTAGTTATTAGTTATTAGTTGTTACCTAACCACTGTTCCTATCAGTTATTAGTTGCAACTAATAAAAATATAACACACTTTACCTTTTTGGTATACCAATTTCTTTCTTTCTTGCTGCAGCTTGTTTCACACTTTCACAAAACCAGGCGCCGTTACAACAACGTTTGTTCAGATTCCACAAAAAAAAAACACTATTTAATACTAAATAAACTCTAGGAAATATCAAATCTGAAATTTACAAATTACAAGTGACCATTCAATAAGTATGAAATCGTTACGTTACTTTAAGATCAAAAGTGCTATGCGATGAAGAGAGAGAGATGTGAACGGTTTGAGTCTTTAAGCCCGAATGAAAAACTTCTCCCTTGTGGAAGCTGGACTGGAAATGACAAAACGTTTTGGGCAACAATTCTTCCAGAAGCTTCCATTATGACGCAACTTTACAAAGAAATGTGTAATCTGCACGTGGCTTTGACAAAGACATACGCATATGAGACGATTCTGTTAAAAAAAGACATGTACTCGATTCGATTGCTCGAAGCAGAATTTCCCTTATCATACGTGATGACAGAATCCCAAAACACAATGAAGACTCGAGCTCGCTTATCAAACGGGTTGACAGATTTTGAAAAACAACTCTAGCTTTGAAAGGACAAAGAAAATCTCTCTCTCTTTCTACATTCTACGTTATATATTCTTTTTATAATATGTAATGCGAAATCTGAATACACATTTAAAACATCCTGTCTCTAAGCTATCTAGGAATCTGAAAAAATGTTGCCAAAATTCTACATAACATTTTATACAGTCAAAGAGGAGATATATGCATTTTGAAAGTAGCAATATATAATAATATACAATATTTAATCAAACATGAGGGTACCCGGAACATAAAAAAGACATTAATTACTTATGTTATGTTTACATTTTCATTTCCTTTAATCTCATCAATTCCAACGGCTTACCGAGATAGCGATAGCCAATGAGGCACAAAATCTAACAGGCATTTGTTAACTTTTGACACCGTATTTTATCGTAGTGGCGAATCGTCAGTAGAAAAAATAGTTTTCCATAAACCTGAGATAAAAATATTTTTCTAACACCTCTGCAGCTTTTATCCTTAAACCAAATTTATAACTTTCGTGTTTTTTTTTATAAATTGGCGAAAGCTTAATTTCTTTCCCTAATTTGATTTTGTTTCGTACTGTATTATTATTAAACTATTTCCGTTTTTTGCTTCACTGAAACCTCTAAAATTGGTATAGGTACTATCGAATTCTGTGGACAGTCATGAACAGGAGTTCGTTGAATTTGTGATTATTCCAGAACTCTAGCTGCATATAGCGTCTGATAGAGGTTATGGCTAGTGCAGTGGGTCTTAACATGGGGGGTGCGCCCCCTAGGTGGGCGTCAGCAATTTCCAGGGGAGGAGCGAGTCCTAGGGAAAAATGAAAAAGAATCTCTAATTATATTCGTTACTCTCGTAATAAGAGTGAAGAACTACATATTGTTTAGAAGTATATGTAAAAATGCAAAAATATTGCCTTATAACTTTACTTTCCTAATGCCTACTACTCTATAGTTGGGTTCGTTGAGCTTACCTTGTTTTGTAATTATTTACCTCCCTCCCTATCCCTCGAAACCCCTGCTCTGTCTCTTTTTTTTTTTATTTTCCTTTAAATCTGGTAGGGAATTTTACTCATAGATGCAAGGGGGGCGTGAAAGAAAGGGCCAGCTATTAGAGGGGGCGTAGTAATAAAAAGGTTAAGAACCACTGGGCTAGTGAAAGTTTGATTTGTGTAGAGGTCAGGAAAACTTCAGGTCAAAGTGCAGTCAATACTGTGAAAGAGTCTGATAAGACTTGCAGGAGGTAATAGACGCTGATTTGTTTACAGTTTCTCCAGTTAACTCCTGTTAATGTTTGTGACCACAATCTGATAGTAACCAAAAAGTTTTTTGGGGGTTTCAGGAAGTGAAAATTTGCGTTATCTTTCCTTTGGCAAGGAATATGGCTAAACACGAGTGTGGTGCTTCTCTGTAACAGGAGAGCTGGAGAAAAATTGTTCTTGTTTTCCCACGTAGTTCTCCACATGAGAACTTTCTTAAAACGAGTTCCCACAGATTCCAAAGTGGTCACCTTGTTGTTTCTAGGCACTAAACTGCTCTACGTATGATGAGGTTAAAATGTAAATATAGAGGATGTCTTTATGGTTTTCTTGCTGCAAAAGCGTAAATATAAATAGATTAGGTAAATCCCAGTCTATTTATGCTAGAGTTCCAGAATAAACACAAATCCAATGAACTCCTGTTTATGTCTGTGCACATAATTCGACAGTACCTCAGCCATTTTTGGGTATTTTAGGTATTATTCAAATGACAGCCACATCTTAACACATTCCATCATTTACTGAGAGACAGGTGATATGTATCTGGAAATGCATAGGAATGCAAAAATAACGCAGAGAGTGAAACGTTAATAAACATATTATCGTCATGTTATTTATCTGTTAAACCGTGTATTCCCTCGATGAACTATTTAACCATCGTATTAAGTTAAAACAGCAGAATATATTCAGTTCGGAACCAAGATGGCCTCATCCTATTAATTTCATACTTAATCAGGATTTGTTTTTAAGGCGGAACCCTTTACGTTAGTTTACCAAGGTATGATTTGACAGTATTAAGAAACGCTCCCAATCTGTCACCCTTTTTCAGTTATTATCACTATATTTATCTCGGTTACAATCGTCCATTAAGATAACCATTTTGACCGCTTTATACTGTTATAGTTTGTCTATGTTAAAGCATTTTTGTCATCGTTGTTCTATTCATTCAATCTTCCTGAGTCTCATGGAACTTTCTATTCATATAATTCACGCAGGCCTTTTCAGTAATTCTTTTGTGCTTGATGCTGTCTCTCTCTTCTTCTTCTTCTCTCTCTCTCTCTCTGCAAAACAGCAAAACAGTGCTGCAAACTCTCAAACGCCACAGTCATTCGTGCGAGCTCCTGGAGAATAAGACTCATCTACCAACCTTTCCCAGTGAGGAACGACAACGTCCTCCGTGCGAACATTTTCCAGACCCTCGGCGCGGGAGGCTTCCAGCATGTGATCGATAGCCGCTTCCAGCATTCCAGAACCGGTCTGTGTGCGATGAAGCATATTTTTTACTTTTTTAATTGGATAGCTGAGAACTGGATCACTGTCTATTTGCAGCGGGACAGACGAATGTTCCTGTCTCTGTGTTGTAGCATTTTAAACATCACTCTATTCCAAGATGTCATCTTATTTGATCATGCTAGCGTTTACAGGAACTAGAATTATTTTTTTCCTCTAGATTAGGCTAGTAGGTGAAAGTTGTAATTTAACAGAAATTCTGTTTGAAATGAAAGATTTATCGATAAATACCGAATATCATCGTTATTTTTTTCTTAAATATTGCCATTTTTAATTGATGCTACGGATATTAGCAGTTATTTTAGTTACAATGATTAACATTCTACTGAAAATGGATCATGAAATGAAATGCGCTGCTCAGTTAACACTTAAAGGCGACTAGAGTGGTAAATTTGATCACAGATACGAACTAAAACATTAGGACTGTCGTCTTTTGTTTGGTTCAATGCGTGACCTACTTATTACAATCATACTCACAATTCTAGGTCCGTAGGTATCGACCAGGGCTGCAAGAAAATCGTAAGCCTTTCCCTTATATTCCCCGCGGGTAATGTAATTAATGATCTGGTCCACAGTTTTTTTATATCCTCTGATCTCTTCAATAAGTCCGGGGCTTAGAATATTACTACAGTTACTGGAAGAAGAAGAAGAATCGGCATCAGTTCCATTGTTTACATTTGGCGTCCGATGCTTCGACTGACCATAACTGATGCTGTTTGGAGAATCGACAACTGGCTTCGATAAACGAGCGTCGGGCTCTTCATTGGCTTTGAGAACGTAAATGCCTCCACTAATAAAGACACTGCACAATATCACTAGCAAACTGTATGTCTTTGTTAAAGTCATTGCTTCACTGGAAACTCAAAGAGCAGGGGGAATCTGTGGCAGCGTTGGAAGATGGAGCTATATAAAGCCTGCTGATGTTTGGTGCGACTTGTCTTTTGAATACGTATATCCCTTATCTCTTAAGATACATACACCTGATGCTCGTACCTTCTGTAATCTTACTCAGGACCTGGTGCATGGTGCTGTCGTTTGTAATCTTATCTAAGATAATCTAATTAAGACTACGGTGCAAAAATAGGGAAAAAAAGACAATTGAAGATATGACTATACCATGGTCGTCATTACACATGAGTGATTGAGATTCGAAAAATTGGTATTGTTAACATTTACTTTGTTCATTAGGTTTCGAATGATCGGCACTTAATCTGAAGTTATTTTATTTTTCATTAAAACTACCTCATATAACTGACGAACGAATCTGTAATAATACAGTAGTTGTGAATACCAATTTAGAAAAGTTGGATATTTTAAGGCACGGCTGACGTTTCAGTCATTGTGAGATGTTCGAGTTATTCCCAAGATGTGGAAAAACCAGAGGGTCACGGGGAACCAAATAGTATTGATGGAATAATCTTGGCACCTTTCATTCGCTTTTAATTTGGGGTTAGCACTCGAGTGATCGGCTTACATGTCTGGTAAAAAAAAGTAGATTATGTAATGCTACATAAATCTACTCGTCTAGAGGAGAATTGGCTCATTTTTTTTTTTTTTTTTTTTTTTTTTTTTTTAGTTGGGATTGTTACTCTTCTTCCCATCTGGACTACGGAAGTTCCTGAAGTACATTGGTTTGGTCTACATGAACATTATGAATTCCTCTCGGGATTATCACTCTGATGATCTTGGGCTCCCTGTTTCTAAGCGGTGATGTGGTTCATTCAGTAATAGTTGGGGATCTTTCCTGTTCCTCTCGTCTCCTCTTTTCATCCTTTCAGAAATTATTCATTTTTCAATCGTACCTTTCTTGTATCCGGTATAAGTTAATACGTGAAATACTCGCTGATTCAGCCATGGGGAAGTGTCCTGCTTTCGTAGGCGCTGATGTCTGACTACTCACTCGAGTGTGGCAAGTCAGTGCTATGGGGCTAACAATCTCATCCCACAATGTTTGTGAAATGAAAAAGATTGGACTAGATTCACCAACTATTTAGTTGGTGAATTTGTCACTGCAGATAATTTACTAAGCTTCCTCTGACGTGTTGTTACACGTCACAAGTCCAATATCAATCCTCTTCTGGGTGCCCTTCTACTTTGGATTCATGTGAACTGGTACCGCAACAGTTACGGTCATAACATCTTCTTTCTCGAATCCCAAGGGATTCACATTTATAAACACTTTTCCTTTCTGATGTGCTAGGAATGAATGGGGCAACGATTATTGTCTTGTATTTCAATAAGACAACCCTCTGCTTACTGGAATTTGTAACGAGTGAACAACGATGAGTGATTATGAATTTTGTGATTCTACTATTGTTAGTATTATCATTGTAACTATTAATTCAAAAGCTTAGGGAGCCCTCCACCTACAAGGTGGCCCCACCCCCAT
>NC_087212.1:68696725-68718179 GCF_015104395.2 Macrobrachium nipponense | reverse complement strand
CAAGGTGGCCCCCACCCCCATCTGCTCCAACAATCGCTATGGAAGCTGTTTTAAAACACGGTATGTCAAAAGGCTATTAAATGAACGTGTTGTGAAACATACTCTAAAATGATTTCATTGTAATTTCCCCCAGTTATGATGGGAGAAATATTTGTTAAAATGCGTGAAATAATGACTGTCAGACTGTGAGTTTTAAATAAGTAGGTATATATCCTTGGGGGTAATATCGGTTTTTCTCAGCACTACGAATTACGAGTAAGCATGGAAATTTCGCCAACCTAGGAAAGGTACGGAATGAAAGCAAATTGGTCACATTTTGATGCTTTGACTTCACTTGGTCTATTATTTCCATTTTGGAGGTGATAAGTGAACAAGAGGGTGAGGGGATGGGCACACAATTTGAAAGTTCTAATCTGAATACAAGGCATTAGTCCATCGGGGAATATTTAAGGTGTGGTCTTCAACCACCTCATTAGACGCTGAATATCTTGAGAACCCAATGAATGATAGATGTGGGTATCTTGCCCAATGGCTGAGCTACTGTGGTAAGTCAAAATTCCTTCATTTTCAAGCAAAATTACTGTAGCGCATTTGAATCAGAACTGAATTGCCTAAGATCCGTCCAAAACCCTTTTAAAGAGATAAGGGTGTTTTTTTTTTTATATATATACACATTAAAGTAAATGGCGCACATCATTACGGGAATAACAGCTTCCGTCGTGATGAACCTCTCTAAAGTTATAACTGGAAAGATGATCTTGGCGGTACAATGTTTTAAGAGTTAAAATATATATATATAAATTCTCAATGTGGTAAGACAAGTCTTTAATAAATTCTACTGAATCGGCTTTACGTGACTGTTATTATAAAAAGAATCCACTTGAGTACTATAGCTTTTTATATAGTATAGAAAAATACGCCGCCATAGTCATGTACTAAGCTAATAACTTTCTTAAAAATTGCTTTTGTCAAACCGATATTATCTCCGAGTTCAAGGTGTCTTTACAAAACTACCAATGTCACGTAAACAGGAAGAAATATATGATTGTTTACGTACATGATAATTTTTACGATCATGGAAATTCAGGTATTGTAGCCAACACCCAACTGATATCTGGTGTTACTTAGATCATGGAACTATAAACAAGATAATGGTTTATTTCTAATTGGAGCTTTCTGGGAGTCTGGCTTGTAATAAGTAGGACATATTTTGTTCCTTATTTTTTTCCCCAAATAAATCCGGTTTGTTATACCTACATTGTCCACAATTTGACACCCATCGTCGGGCTTGCTTGAGGTCTATGAAATAAGATTGCAATTTCATAATTTACCTTAAATTCGTTCACGATATTTTTTATGCTACGGTGTGTGGTTAGTTACATACTAGTGTTCCCTTGTCAAATAGCCCCATTTTAATCACTGTAATGGCCACAAATAGACGTTTCCCCACCGTAGATATTTCCCTGTGGTGAAACAAATAGGCTATAATGACTATTTTTCTGGTGGGTAAAAAAGTTGCTCTCAGCTGTCTTAACAATTTATTTAGTAATTTATGATTATATCAACGTGTATATATACCCAATTTTGATAGGTAACTGCAGCTTGAACCAGAGTTAAGTACTGTGGAAAAAATTTGAAGCAAAGATAATTTTATTTTCATTTACCATTCTAAAACTGGTAACGTTTTCTATTATAAGAAATAATAGAAAATTGTATGGTAAAATATGAGAGACTACGAAAAAAGGTTAATGCCTTCGTTAACGCCAACCCAGACCTTTCTTCAATTTTTCCCTGTTGATCAAGTAGCGTCCTGTACCTGCCGGTGAATAGACTATTGAGGGTTGCAGCCACAGGTAAGGTCTTGTGGGTAGAAGTATCATGCCTTCTTGAAGAAGCATGTGGGGCAGACCCATTTTCTATTATTTTAAAATCAGTCATTGTCAATCATTAGTGCTTTTTTATTTGGTTTATAAGCTGCTGCTGACACTCATGCCAAATACATGATAAAAATCGTAAATTCTGATTGACATCCTCTTACTTTGTAGGTACTGACGATATTTTGGTTTTATATTATGATTATAAACAATTACCTATTACTTAACAAGAATATATAACAATTGATGGTCACAACATAAATATTTAAATACTTAAATGAATGTAATGAACAGTTGCCTTATTTTACTGTTCATTACAAATAACTATTATTTAAGTCTAAGTCACATAACATCGAGCTGTCTGCCGTTAATCAAAATTCCACCACATTCACAATGTTGTAACACCCCATTTTAGGTTTTATATATTATAACTAAATTTGTTATAACCTATTACCTGTGAGACAGGATAAGATGATTGTTAGTATGTGTTCTCTTATTCCATCGCCTTCGCCGATTACGATTTGTTGTTAGTAAATTCGGATGAATACGATCTTATCCGAGCTGTAGTAGTACTTTATTGGACAGACATCTTACATGCGCAGTAGAAGCTATACTACATAAGCGTACAGTATGATACAATACAAAATAAAAGAGCTAATTATACAAATAGGAATCATATCCTACTACATGAGGTAGTAGTACAGGGTCGAAGCCTGTCACATAGGATTCGATATTAAATACAATGATAATTGGTTACACTTACGTATACATAACAATATTGCGTTTTCATGATACAAAATGAACGTGTCCACTGAACCAAGTATTCCCGCATTGGTTGCACAAAAATCTTGCAAGCAGCGTTACATATCTTTCCTCCCACTTGCGTATAAGACATACATGACTCACATACACACACATACAAACCCCATGACTGTATTAATTCCCTCTGACTTCAGGAAATACCGAGAGAGGAAATGGAGCAGCAAGTCCTATGCTGGCATGTTGGCGATTTGATCACCACTCAGAACGGCAAGAATGTTGTTTCCTTTTGATGGCATCCCACAAAAGAAAAGGCTCATTTGTAAGTAAATGTGCATTTCCTTCACAATTGAATCCACAACCCTTCGCAAGACACTCGTTCTGCCCTAAGGTACGTAATATTTGTGCCCCAAATCACCATTTCCTAAGACAGCAATGAAATGTCCGGCATGCATTGTTTACTAGCCCACTTTTCCTTCAGGAAGATGCCTCAAGGAGGTGATAACCTTCCAGTTCTTTTGGGGTGAGGTTGCTAACCCCACGCTCCACCACGCCTCGAGTTCCCACAGATGTTGTCATATATATATTCACAAAAATTAAGCCACAAAGATAGTTTGATATCTGATTCACTATACCTTGGGAATAACTTATACCCATGTGGGAATATTAAATGATAATTGTGCTTTTTATTTCTGTGAATATAAAAAATGGAGCACCGACAATTCCGCGCAGGACAATTCAGCATAAGAGACAATTCTGCGCATGACGTTTCAGGGCAAGGACTATTCAGCACAAAGACATTTTGAGAAATAAAATGAAAATATGGAAAGACATTTTGCGAAATAAAATGAAAATATGGAAACGAAGAAAACGGTCATCAAATTCATTTTTTATTTGTAACATAGTGAATTTTAAAAAGTAGACAAAAATATTTATTGAAATGACATACTATAAAATTTTCTTTTACAAAAATATTCATACTAATTTATTTCTGCAATTCATGAGGTAGCTTATATTTTGTAAGTATTCCAATAGGATTCCTTGATTCCCATATTTACTAAATGGCGTTTTTATTGCCTTAGCTGTTCTCTGATAATTTTTTTTTTCTGGAATCGTCGTGTCCAGCTCGGATTCTCTGTATCCTTTCCTCTGCGTTGTCTTGCTCCAGTTTCAAAAACTCCACACGAGTATGCGTCATAACTTATTCCCATGAACCTCCTTTAACATGAATTCGACCTCTGCATGTGTCTTGTGTACAACGCCAAGACTTCTTTTCATTACGAAGTTTTCTATCTAAACGATAGCAAAATCCATTTAATAGAATGTGATCACTACCTTTCTCTGATAAAATCCGCTCCATGGAGTTTTATTTATTTATTTATTTTTTTAGCTCAGCGAATGTTTGTAAAAATTATAGCATAAATAACAACCATCAACTGTTCCATGGTTGAAACTATAAACAATCTTAGATTCTTACCAATATTTTTAACTGCAAGTGGTTAGTTTTGTTTTCTTGTTGTTGTTGACTGTCGCCAAATCAGAAATAAATTAGTATAATTTTCAAGATCTTATTTCAATAAATATTATATTTCAATTTTTGAATTTCAAAAATGATTTACAAATAAAAATTGATTTGATCATTGTTTTCTTAATTTTCCATGCTTTAGCTTTATTTCGCCAAATTTTCTCTGCGCTGAATAGCCCTTGTGCTGAATCGTCATGCGCTGAATTGTCATGTGCTGAATTGCCGTCGCTGCATTGTCCCGAGCGGAATTGTCGGCCCACGATAAAAAAAAAAAAAAAAAAAAAAAAAAAAAAAAAAAAAAAAAAAAAAAAAAAAAAAAAACAAAAAAAAAAAAAAAAAAAAAAAAAAAAAAAAAAAAAAAAAAAAAAAAAAAAAAAAAAAAAAATCACGCATGTGTAATTGCTAAGAATGTTGTGACATTTCTTGAGACTCCACTATGATACTGACCAGACCCAGTTTTGCTTATATAATCAATAGGCATAGGAAGCATTTGGGTGTATGCAATGCTCTTTTAGACTTGACATGCCACAAGAGAACCTTGATAAGGGTTTGAGTGTAGAGTAATTCAAATAGATTTTGATGCTGCTTTCGATTTAGTAAATCATAAGGCGCTTATTTTTAAACTTCAGAACCTTGGAATGGTGGATATGTTTTAGGATTACGTACTTCAAGATTTCCTTACTGGTAGGCAGCAGCGAGTTACTGTTGATGAGATTATTGGTGAACCAAGACCTATTGTGTCTGGAGATCCACAGGGTAGTGTTCTTGGCCCACCGTTATTGTTAGTGTATACAGTTGATATGGTATTTGGCCTGGAAAACATCTGTTCAGTATTCAGTGAAGCAACACTTGTGGGCATAGTAAAGTCTCCACTTATGAGAAATGAAGCTGCCATCAGCCTCACTGAATGGTGTAGTCAGGTGAGGTATGAAGTTGAACAAACGAAAACGTCATTGATTATCAGATCTTGTACAGATTTTAAACTCCAGCCTCCTCTTTGTGTGGATGGGACTCTGCACAATGAGTTTGAAGCTTTAACTTTTCTAATATAATTTTTACTCACATCTTACTTTTGAGAAATGCCTAATGAAAGTTTCAGCAAGTCACACGAAAGTTGGGTATTGTTTGTAAGACCTTATGCATTTACAACAGTGATTAAATCAATGCAACCTGTTTTAGGTCATTTGTGATTCTTTTACTACAACAATGTTCTCCGTGTGGATGTCTGTTTCTGCCAGAGATTTATCCCTTTTAGATAGAGTTGTTTGTGGTGGTAGGCTTCTGTTTAATAATATTATCAGTTATGACTAGGGCCATTGACGGGTGGTTTCTTGTTTGTCACCTTTCCAAAAGTTGTATTTTAACAGAGATCTTTCACATTCACAACTGATCTCTGATCCTCTTTTCCTGTCTAGAATAACCAGATTCGCTGAACAGCAGCACCAATATGCAGTGAATGTGCCTCGCTGTCAAACTTCTTAGTTTCAGAGGTCCTTTATTCCTTAAACTGTTGGACTGTGGAACATTTTCACAGAGAAAGTCGTGCAGTTGGAACTTTATAAGTTCAAGCAAAGATACAATGCTTTACTACCTTAATACAACTCAACCTGTATTTCAGTATTTTACTTATTGCTTTATTAAGTTATTAATTTATCTAGTTTTCTTATAACTTAATATGCTTCCCATTACTTAGTGCTACTATCGAATGAACCCCACTTTCATTGGAAGCTTGAATTTAAAGTCAATGACCCAGGTGCTTATTTCATATGAATAAGGTTCCTCTTCTGAGTGATAAGGAGAGTGATAAGGATAATGATAGTTATATATATTGATGTGTGTATTAACACATTGTGGATTCATGTTATTATTTAATAATAGTACATAGACTGCCTTAATGAAGTTTGTACATTTTAAGGATTTACTTGCATGTGTTTTCCTTTCCAGTGGCTCATCGGCTTTGTTTTTGTAAGCAGAATAATCATAACAGAACCCCTTAAAAACGAGTACAATTTCAACAATGCAGTACTCTTGGTAATATTACTATTTTTTAAAACATTTTTTACAATATTTTTTATAAATGTATGAAAAATAGTATTTTTTAAAATAGTCCTGAGTAAAAAAGGACAATAGTCTTTTTATGAAAATTACCAGCGGACAAGACAGTGTAGCCGAATTTTTCGCTGGGAAACAAGCCTAAAATAAAGATGAACCTTTAAAAGTTATAAATATAAAAAAAATTTTCAATGTAATATCACGTCTTCCGTACATTATACTTATAATCTATTTCATCTTGAAGGAATTAAGCTTTAAATGATCTCATGAGAAACACTTTCAGAGTACAGAGTGCTGAAGAGTTGCCACTGATATATAGAAAAATAATTCCACAAGACACCTGATTGGCAGCCCTTCAAGATAACTAGTCTTAATTTATTTAATAATTAAAATTATACATTTCGCTGAGAAAAACTACACACAGCACTCTTAAAAACATAGAGTACACCCTTCGTATTTGTAATATGATGCCAGTTATATAAATTTATACAGTCTTAAAATGAGTTAATTGTGGCTCCTGGTATGAACTTTTCTAAGGAATATAAATTTCAATTTAATCCAAAAATCCTTAATGTATGACAAGCCGATTACAGTGATTTTATGCTACTTTTTAGTTCTGTTTCCCCTTTTGAATGATCTTTGCAAGTTGCTTTACAGAAGAACTTTAAAAAACTGCCAAAAGTGCCATTTTTAGAATACAATCTACCTTTCCCAGTCTTTAAAAGTTATTAATATGATATTGTCATGTTACAATAAAGTTTTATACATACTTACCTGACAGATATATACGATTAATAGCCCACCCAGCCTCCCCGCAGGAGACAGGTGGAAGAGAAGAATTCTGATTAGAAAACGGGGATGGTTCCTAGTCCTGCCACCCAGGGCAGGGCGGTAGATCACCTGACCTACCTGTAGCGTGTGCCGCGAAATTTGAAATTCTGTCGGAGACGACGGAGTCTATAGCTAAGTATATATCTGTCAGGTAAGTATGTATAAAACTTTATTGTAACATGACAATATCATTTTTATACATTCAACTTCCCTGCCAGATATATACTTAGCTGATTAGCACCCATTGGTGGTGGGTAAGAGACAGCTAACTACTGAAATAGACAGGTAAACAACATATGTTGTAGGTATTTATAAACCTTGGTTCCTACCTTATTAGGCTGAAGACTTCGCGGCTACTGCCTTGGAGTCTGCTTAGCCTCAAGAGCCTCAGCGAGATAATGATCTATGGCTAAGAGTTCTTGTGGGTCTGCCAATGGGGTCTTATCCACTTACTCGGCAGAGCCTAAAGGCCTTTGTCATTGGGTGCTATTCCACTAACATGACAATACACCTTGTTCAAGGAGCACAAAACCGATCCCGATCACCTGATTCTAACATCCATGTTAGTTCTAAGATTGTCAGGAGTTATCCCCGAACTCATCACAAACAAACCAAAAAACTCGAAAACATAATTACACTTTCATTACAAAATATACAAAGAAAAAAATTTTGTACTCCCCTACTAGTCATACATACCCTTGATCCCCTACCAGCAATGTACACTTCTGCTCCCGTGCGACAGTAGTGAGCTTGCTAATAGAAAACCAAGCACATATCTGACAAGAGGGTTTATGTACGATAAAACAAAACACAAAATTAAGGATCAGTCTTTGCTCCAAGACCCAGTACTGTATCTGCTGATACAAAAGGACCTAGCGAGAAGCACTTCTCATAGGTCACTCTCACGTCCTTCAGATAATGAGATGCAAACACTGAATTGCACCTCCAATATGTAGTCTCAATGATATTCTTCAGAGACATATTCTTTTGGAACGCCAAAGACGTTGCTACTGCTCTTACTTCATGCGTCTTGACCTTTAGAAGACCGAAGGATTCCTCCGAGCAGTTCTTGTGAGCGTCCGTAATAACGCTTCTCACAAAGAAAGCCAAGGCGTTCTTGGACATGAGTCGTTTGGGGTTCTTCACTGCACACCAAAGACCTTGTTGACAAGCTCCATCTGTCTCTTCCTCTCTAAATAGTATTTAAGAGCTCTCACTGGACAGAGAGATCTCTCTATCTCTCTGCCTACCAGGTTAGATAGGCCTTTTACCTCAAAACTTCTGGGCCAAGGTTTTGATGGGTTTTCGTTCTTTGCCAGAAACATTGTCTGGAAAGAACAGATGGCAGCATCTCCTTTGAACCCCCACCGTGGAATCCAGAGCGTGTAATTCGCTCGTCCTCTTGGCTGTAGCGAGAGCCACAGGAACAAGCATTTCCTAGTGACGTCGCGGAAGGACGCCAGATGTAAAGGTTCGAATTTATCCGATGAAAGGAATTTCAGGACCACGTCTAGATTCCAACTAGGTGTTCTAGGAGTAGCTGCTTTCGAAGTCTCAAAAGATCTAATTAGATCGTGTAGATCTTTGTCGTTAGCAATGTCCAGGCCTCGATTCCTGAATACTGAAGACAGCATGCTTCGGTATCCTTTTATTGTCGAGACAGATAGGTGTGATTCCTCTCTCAGAAAGAGGAGGAAATCGGCAATATTCACTATAGAGGTACTGGAGGAGGACAGCTTCTGACCCTTACACCACCTCCTGAAGACTTCCCACTTCGACTGGTATACTCTTCTCGTCGAAGCTCTGCGGGCTCTAGCGATAGAGCCCGCAGCCTTGCGAGAAAAGCCTCTCGCTCTGACAAGTCTTTCGATAGTCGAAAGGCAGTCAGAGCGAGACCTGGGAGGTTGTGATGAAACCTCTCGAAGTGGGGTTGTCTGAGTAGATCGTGTCTGTTTTTGGAAGCGATCTGGGGAAGTCCACTATCCACTCCAGTACCTCCGTGAAACCATTCCTGGGCTGGCCAAAATGGGGCTATGAGTATCAACTTCGTGCTCTTCGAAGCTACGAACTTCCTGAGCACTTCCCCAGGATTTTGAACGGGGGAAAGGCGTAAGCGTCCACACCCGACCAATCCATGAGAAACGCGTCTATTGCGAAGGCTCTCGGATCTTCTACTAGAGAGCAAAAGGTCTCTATTCTTTTGGAGAGGAACGTCGCAAACAGGTCTATGTGAGGTCTCCCCCACAGGGACCAAAGACTTCGACACACTTCTTCGTGAAGAGTCCATTCTGTGGGAAGGACCTGGTTTCTCCTGCTCAGTCTGTCCGCTCTCACATTCTTGATCCCTTGAACAAACCTTGTGAGGAGAGTTATGCCTCTTTCTTCCGTCCAGGTTAACAGGTGTCTTGTCAACTGATAGAGGGAGAAAGAGTGCGTGCCTCCTTGCTTGCGTATGTAAGCCAGAGCCGTGGTGTTGTCTGAGTTTATCTGTATCACCCCATCTCTGACTATCTCTTCGAAGAACTTTAAGGCTAGGTGTATGGCCACAAGTTCCTTGCAATTGATGTGCCAGGACACCTGTTCCTTTGTCCAGGTGCCTGACACCTCCCTTGCTCCCAGCGTCGCTCCCCATCCCGACTCCGAAGCGTCGGTAAACAACAACACTTGGTCTGGGTTCTGCAGAGCAAGCGATACGCCTTCGTTCTTTTGAAGCTGAGGAATCCACCACTTCATATGATCTTTTACTTCTTGTGGAAGTTGGAAGACGTCCGAGAGTTGACCCACGTCTTCCAACTCCACACCTCTTTGAGGAAAAACTGAAGAGGGCGGAGGTGAAGTCTCCCTAGCGAGAAGAACTTTTCCAATGAGGACAGGGTCCCTAAAAGGCTCAGGTAATCCCTCGCTGAGCTGTTTCTTTGTCTTTCTAAGTAAGCTCGAGATTCTCGACAAACCTCGAGCGATTCTTTCTCACGGCGAAGGATATACCCGAAACCCAACCCCGAGAATCCATCTGAATCCCCAGATAGACCAAGTTCTGGCTGGGGATCAGTTGTGACTTCTCGAGGTTGACGAGCAACCCTAGCGAATCTATCATGTTCCTTGTTACTTCTAAGTCCTCCAAGCACTGACTCTTCGACTTGGCCCTGATAAGCCAGTCGTCCAAGTAGAGGGAGATGTTTATCCCCTCTAGGTGAAGCCATCTTGCTACATTCGCCATCAGGTTGGTGAATACTTGTGGGGCTGTAGACAGTCCGAAGCACAGAGCCCTGAACTGAAAGATCTTGTCTCCTATCACAAAGCGAAGATATTTCTTTGACAAATGGTGAATGGGAACGTGGAAATAGGCGTCTTGCAGGTCCAGAGAGACCATCCAATCTCCTGGGCGAAGCGCCGACATTACAGAGGCGGACGTTTCCATACGAAACTTCTTTTTCTGTACGAAGCGATTCAGTCAGAGCGCTTTTACGTCCAGAACTGGCCTCCACCCCCCGATGCCTTTGGTACTAGAAAAAGGCGATTGTAAAATCCCGGGAGTGTGGATCCTGCACAAGTTCGATGGCCTCTTTTTCCCACATTTGCTCCACCATTTGAAGGAGAGTCTTTCGCATTAACGGGTCTCTGTACCTCGCTGACAGTCCCCGAGGCGTAGATGTTAGGGGCGGGCTGTCGTCGAAGGGGATTACATATCCCTTCTTCAGGACCGACACTGACCAAAGGTCGGCTCCCCTTTGTGCCCATACTCCTGCAAAGTTCAGGAGTCTGGCGCCCACTGGTGCTTGGAGGAGTAACAAGTCACTTCGATTTCTTGAAGGGCCTAAATGAAGACCTTCCTCTCTTTTCAGAGCTCTTCTTTCTGGCAGGGGGACGAGCCGCTGCACCTCCACGAAAGGGCTGCTGAGTAGGACGAGATTCCTTCTTAACCGTCGACACTACCGGTCGTCCTTTCTTGGACGTTTGCGTAAGTAGGTCTTGTGTCGCCTTTTCTCAGTTAGCGAGCGGAGATATATCCTTCACTAACTGAGAAGGAAACAGATGATCTGATAGAGGGGCGAACAGTAAGGCATCCTCTGGCTCGGAGAAACCCCTTTCGATAAAAGGGAACCATACACTGATCTCTTTTTCAGGAGACCAGCACCAAAAAGAAGCCACTTCGCCCGAACCGTCCTGTACTGCCTTGTCCATGCAGGACAGGAACGCTATGGAGAATTTCTGGGTTTTTTCAGAAACTCCGGATCCTTAGATTTGTTGGCCAGAACTCCGAGTGACCAATCCAGAAAATTGAACACCTCTAAAAGTGACAAAAAGTCCCTTTAGAAAGTGGTTCAACTCTGAAGTGCTCCACGTCGCTCTGACCGATCCTAAGGAGTGACGTCTAGAGGCCTCCACTAAACTGGAAAAGTCGGCATCTGCAGAGGCGGGTAAAGAAAGACCCATAGTCTCCTGTCCCATACCAAATACCTCTCTTCCCGTGCAATCTGGAAGGAGCATGCAGAATACCGTCTTTCCTAACTCCTTCTTCTTGTCCATCCAAGAATCTAAAGAATGGAGTGCCTTCTTCATTGATATCGCAGGCTTCATTTTCAAAAAGGCCGACGATTTAGCCGTAGCTGAGCTCGAAAAGAGCGAACGAGGAGGAAGGAGGCCGCGCAGGACTAAGATCTCCAAACTCTTGTAGAAGTAATGAGGCCAAAGACTTTATAACTAGAAATGTCCCTCATTAGCAGGAGGTTCGTCGTCAGACAACTCGTCTAACCCTCGATCAGACGAAGGAGAAAGTTCACGTTTGGAGGGAGAGTCCTTCCAAGACCTCCTATGTTCTGAAGGAGAGGAGCTCCTATTTGGCGAAGAGTCATAACCTCCAGGAAAGAGTCCCCGACTCTTTGAACTCCTGGCTCTTGACTCTTGCCTCCTGACTCATTGCCTCCTGCCTCCTACTCCTGCCTCCTGACATCCTGACTCCTGACTCCTGACTCCTGACTCCATGACTCCTCCGACTCCTGACTCCTGACTCCTGAACTCCTGACTCCTGACTCTGACTCCTGCCTCTTGGCTCTGGCTCCTGCTCTTGGCTCCCTGCCCTCCTGCCTCTTGCCTCCTGCTCGGCCTCCTGGCCTGGCTTGCCTCTTGCTGGATGCCTCCACACTCTTGCTCTGGGCTCCTGCCTCCTGGTTGACTCCTCACTCCTGGCTCTTGGCTCCTGCCTCCTGGGTGACTCCTCACTCCTGGCCGGTGCCAGACGTCTGATTGTTTCATCCAGGTTCGTACCGGAAACCTCACCTCGAGTAGGAGTATCGATCCTGGAGGTAGATACCTCCATACGTCTGGAGGATCTTTAATAGGAAGGGAAGTGTCTTTCCTTCTAGGAGGCTCCTTTGACAGGACTCCTACAAACGACGAAATCTGTTCCTGCATCGCCATCATGAACCTCTTAGTAGCCTCCTCTTTATCCTCTTCGGGAGGAGGGGAAGGAGGAGGGGAGGAGTCCATAGCCTCCACCTCCTGCCTCCTTCTCACTCTGGTTGAAAGAATGGCTCTTCTTGCCTTCTTCACTCCCGATGGAGACTCCTCAGGGAAGTTTTCAGGGCTCGAGTCAATAGTCGGCGCCCTCCAACTCCTCTTGAGAGGCCGAGATCGATCGGAATCTCTCCAATCACGTCTCGGTGATGAAGATCCCGACGACGAGAAACACTCACGTAGGACGCTTTTACAATAGCGGTCCTTGGCAGTCTGGGGTGTCACAGAAACCGCCGAAGGGACACCTGATCGGTGGGGATTCTCCAACAACCTCCCTTTTCGGCTTTCGACATTCCTTGTCCTCCTGTGGGCATGTGAGCTTGGAAGAGGTCTAGACCTAGGAGCGTTGCTGAGCCGACCAGATGCCCCCTCCACTACACTGGGGACACTCATATCACTGTCCACTGACAAATCACTAGCCTTACCTTGTATGGCAGCCATTTTGTTTTCCATCAACTTGAAGGCTGCTTTTAGATCTGCAAGTTCTTTCGCTGGATCTAAAGGTTCTGCAATAGGAGGAAGGGGCTGCAATGGAAGGAGAAGTAGCAATACTTACCCTTGGGGAAGATCCCAAGCTTGGAATTAGTTCAGATCTAGAACTACTTAAACTTCTATGAGAAGCCTTCCTCACTCTTTCTCTTTCTAACTTTTTTAAATAATTAGTTAGATTCTTCCATTCGCTCTCACTCAAGTTCTCACATTCCTTACAAGTATTAGTAAAAGAACATTCATACTCCCTGCACCTCTTGCATACAGTGTGAGGGTCTACCGAAGCTTTCGGCAACCTCACCTTACAGCCTACATTCACACAACGTCTCACAACCATACCAGAGTCAGACATATTTAAAGAAAAATCCAAAATCAAGTCCACAAAACAGTCCACAAAAGCGTATGCCAATCCAACAATCCAGATACGTCACCAAAAGTCGGTCAAGAAGATCAATTGCCGGTGAAAAAAGAAAAACCAATCGAGAGGAACCAACAACAATGTTGATGGTCCGGGCGACAGAAGAATTCTGATTAGAAAACGGGGATGGTTCCTAGTCCTGCCACCCAGGGCAGGGCGGTAGATCACCTGACCTACCTGTAGCGTGTGCCGCGAAATTTGAAATTCTGTCGGAGACGACGGAGTCTATAGCTAAGTATATATCTGGCAGGGAAGTTGAATGTATAAAAACTTATTTTTATTTGAATTTAATTTTGTCTCTTTATTGTCTATTCAACGTTTGTAAAAAGGTTATGCCCTGTTTTACCTTTAACGTTTCATCAACTTTTTCAAATTGTCAGACTGAATGTTTTACCAGACTTTCATAGAAAAATACCTGTGATATGTTAGTTCATAAATAATAGACGCCTTTACTCTTGATTTTTGCCACCACATACTCACTCTTAAATCAATTTCATTTATATTTTGTTCATTAAATTAACAAAAATATTTCATCATGCACAATATTTAAAAATGTAGAAAATAGTTATATATTTCAAGAAGCTTGAATTCTTGTATTTGCTATATAGGTTTTTTTATTTCATTTATTTTGAGCAAATTTTGCCATGGGAATGAGCAATGTTTAGAATCAAGCAAAATAAGAATTTATATGCAATCTATATCTGTTATATTGTGCTATTTCTCTTTTTTATTAAAACCAAATGTTAAGTCTTCCGTGTAAACAAACCATTAAATGTTGCCAATTACTATTCATTAACTTTTTAAGTAGTTACTTTAACTGTCAATAGATGTCTATAGCAGTATTGTCCTCAAATCGTGGAGAGGATAACGAGCCCAACCTCAATTTCGAGAAATAGTATGACACTGCTAAATAGATTGCACAACTAAAACATTCATGCTTCAAATATGGGTTGTAATATAATACTGCTGAGGTGGAATATTTTATAGAATAATTCTAGTCCATCTTTGACGTAATGATTTCACTTCCATAAGCTTTATTGGTTTCGATTTTAGGTTCATTGTAGTCCTATAATATCCCTCCCCCACCCGTCCAGCCCCGACCCCGATCAACGAGAAAGGCAAGTAAGGGAGATATCCTACGATTTCGGTAAAATTTAGCCTGTTTTGGGTGAATGTTTGTGAAATTTTTGGTTTTATTGTGCAAGGTCACTGCACTCTATTTGCCAATGCTTTGATGGTTGTGTAACTGTGTTGATATATCAACAATAATTGAACATTCAACTAGGACGACTTTCACAACTGAAGTTATGTATGATTTCGAAAAGATGACAGATAACGTCATTGATATTTATGGTGAAAGCTTTAGCCATCAAGATTTTCATCCGTAATGTAGCAATCAAGAACTTATTTATCAGAAATATTGTTCAAAGACGCTGACGGGGAGACTTGGTAATCGAAATATTATTGGAACTACTATTAAATAATAGTAGTAGCTTGATTATTATGATTCGTTTATTGATCACATATCCGTATTTCACTGAATGTAAGTCCCTTACTTGTACATGATAAGTCTATGAATAAGTATATAGGGCATTTAAACGGTATACCCATGTACACAATTTATATTACTGTGTAGCCTATTAAAAATAGTTAACCCTTAAACGCCGGAGCGGTAAATAAAAAAATGACTCCCGTGTGCCGGAGGGGTTTGAGAGTGAGCGCAAGCGGAAAAAAATATTTTTTCAAAAAATCACAGCGCGCTTAGTTTTCAGATTAGAGTTCATTTTTTGGCTCCTTTTTTTGTCATTGCTTGAAGTTTAGTATGCAACCATCAGAAATGGAAAAAATTATCATTATCATATATAAATAATGCGATATATGATAGCGCAAAAACGAAATTTCATATATAATTGTATTCAAATCGCGCTGTGCGCCAAACGGTTAGAGGTAACAAGTTACTTTTTTTTCGTTGTAATGTGCACTAAATTGAAATTTTGCGATCATTTTGATATATAACACATTGTAAAACGATAAAAGCAACACAGAGAAAATACTATCACAAAATGATGCATGAATTCGTAGCGCTCGGATGTAAAAAAATAATTTTTAAAAAAATCACATAAATCGAAAATATTGTTATAGAGACTTGCAATTTGTTTCAAAATGAAGGAAAATGATTGAATATTACGATACTGTAAGAGTTTTAGCTTACAAATGCAGTTTTTGACCATTTCGAACGAGTTAAAGTTGACCGAATGTCGAATTTTTGTTAAAAAATTTTTTTATATGCAAATATAAAAAAAATGAGAAATGCTACAACCTTCCAATAATTTTTGTTATATTGTGCATGTTTTTGCGCACATTTTCATATATAAAACTTTAAAAAAAGCGTAATATGAAAAGGCTCAAATATTAGGAGAATGTGACCTACGCGTTTCCGAGATTTTCGGCCGAGAATCGGCGCGCGGGACGGAATAAAAATATTTTTTTCAAATATTCACCATAATCGAGATATTGTTCTAGAGACTTGCAATATGTTTTAAATTGAAGATAAATGATTGAATATTACTAGACTAAGATTTTTATGTTACAAATGCGTTTTTTTACCATTTCGGTTGAGTCAAAGTTGACCGATCGTAGTTTTTTTCGTACTTTATATGCAAATATTTCAAAAATGATAAATGCTACAACCTTCCAATATTTTTCGTTATATTGTGCACGTTTTTGCGCACATTTCCATATATAAAACTCTAAAAAAAGCGTAATATGAAAAGGCTCAAATATTAGGAGAATGTGACCTACGCGTTTCCGAGATTTTCGGCCGAGAATCGGCGCGCGGACGGAATAAAAATATTTTTTCAAATATTCACCATAAATCGAGATATTGTTCTAGAGACTTGCAATATGTTTTAAATTGAAGATAAATGATTGAATATTACTAGACTGTAAGATTTTTATGTTATATATGCGTTTTTTTACCTTTTCGGTTGAGTCAAAGTTGACCGATCGTAGTTTTTTTCGTACTTATCGTACTTTATAATGCAAATATTTCAAAATGAGAAATGCTACAACCTTCCAATATTTTTTGTTATATTGTGCTGTTTTTGCGCACATTTCCATATATAAACCTTTAAAAAAAGCGTATATGAAAAGGCTCAAATATTAGGAGAATGTGGACCTACCCGCGTTTAGGAGATTTCGGCCGAGAATCGGGTTGCGCGGAGGAAATTTTTTTTTTTTTCAAAAATTCCCCACCATAAATCGAGATACTGTTCTAGAGACTTGCAATTTGTTTTAAAATGAAGATTAAATGATTGAATATTACTAGACTGTAAGATTTTTTATGTTATAAATGCGTTTTTTTTTGACCTTTTCGGTTGAGTCAAAGTTGACCGATCGTAGTTTTTTAGGGTACTTATCGTACTTATGATATGCAAATATTTCAAAAATGAGAAATGCTAACAACCTTCCAATATTTTTTGTTATATTGTGCATGTTTTGCGCACATTTTCATATATAAACCTTTAAAAAAAGCGTAATATGAAAAGGCTCAAATATTAGGAGATGTGACCTTACGCGTTTAGGAAGATTTTCGGCCGAGAATCGGCGCGCGAAGGGGAAAAAAATATATTTTTCAAAAATTCACCATAAATCGAGATACTGTTCTAGAGACTTGCAATTTGTTTTAAAATGAAGATAAATGATTGAATATTACTAGACTGTAAGATTTTTATGTTATAAAATGCGTTTTTTTTACCTTTTTCGGTTGAGTCAAAGTTGACCGATCGTAGTTTTTTCGTACTTTATATGAAATATTTCAAAAATGAGAAATGCTACAACCTTCCAAATATTTTTTGTTATATTGTGCATGTTTTTGCGCACATTTCCATATATAAACTTTAAAAAAAGCGTAATATGAAAAGGCTCAAATATTAGGAGAATGTGACCTACCGCGTTTCAGAGGATTTTCGGCCGAGAATCGTCGCGCGGGGAAAAAAATATCTTTTTCAAAAATTCACCATAAATCGAGATACTGTTCTAGAGACTTGCAAATATGTTTTAAAATGAAGATAAATGATTGAATATTACTAGACTGTAAGATTTTTATGTTATAAAAGCGTTTTTTTGACCTTTTTCGGTGAGTCAATGTTGACCGATCGTAGTTTTTTTCGTACTTATCGTACTTTATATGCAAATATTTCAAAAATGATAAATGCTACAACCTTCCAATATTTTTTGTTATATTGTGCATGTTTTTGCGCACTTTCCATATAATAAAACTATAAAATAAGCGTAATATGAAAAAGGCACAAAATATTAGGAGAATGTGACCTACGCGTTTCGGATATTTTCGGCCGAGAATCGGCGCGCGGAGAGAATAAAAATATTTTTTTCAAATATTCACCATAAATCGAGATATTGTTCTAGAGACTTGCAATTTGTTTTAAAGTGAAGGTAAATGATTGAATATTACTAGACTGTAAGTAATTTGCTTACCCAAAAAAAAAAAATATTTATAATATATATATATATATATATATATATATATATATAATATATTATATTATATATATATATATTAAATATTAATTTTTTTTATACGTAAATATATATATTTTACATTCTTCGATTCTGGTACCAATACATAAATAAAAGGAATGCAGGTGACACTTCTCTTTTCGCACACAATGAAATGTCTTATTATTTTATCATGCACACATTCAGATATATAAAAAATTGTAATAAATATAAAACTAAATATAAAATAAATGCAGAATACTCACTCGTAATCCTGACTATTCGTTCTATTCTTGTTTTTCTCCCTCCTCCATTGAAGAGTCTTGCATTTTTTTTTTCCACTCGACATGACGAGGGTACAGGTGGAGGAGGGAGACGCGCGCCCTTACTGCTGATGGACCCGGCGGTCCCCGTGCGCCCTCCGCTGTCGGTTTTAGGGGGCGCGCTCCAATACATGACCTTAGTGTGGTACTTTCGGTCACACTCCCCTATCCTGCAAAGAGCAACTTTGCAGAGACGACAGAAGAACCGGGTGTCTCTCCTTCTGCCATTCAAATTATGGCACACCCCGGCACCGTTTCTGCCTTCGCCCTTCTAAGGCCTCCAGTATGTGTTTCCCCTGGGCTGCAGCCCGACACGCAGGGTCCACTACCCGACGAGAAGCGGTGATGGCGGGGCCGGCCAGCAAGAGGGGCGTCGTCAGCAGGGGCGTCGTCAGCAGGGGCGGGCGCAGCAGGGGTCGTCAGCAGGGGCGGCGGCAGCAGGGGCAGTCGGTAGCAGCGTCGTCAGCAGGGGCGTCGTCAGCAGGGGCGGCGGCAGGTCGAGCGGAGTTTGGCCCTCCTATCTGCCCTTTCCTCTAGGGGGCAGATCTGCAGCTCGGGGCAGGGGGTCAGTTTATGGAAGGCCACTCATCGGGATCGAAGTTGATGAGGGCATTCCCGGCTACCTCTAGGAACTGCATGTGGGTCAACCTCGGAAGATTGTCACCGCAGTACCCACAGTACAGTATGTAGGCATTTTGGAGGGCCAACTGAAGGATGTATTTGAGGAGCTTCTGTGTCCACCTTCTGGTTCTCCTGGCGAAGGGATAGTACTGGATGAGCTGATCAAAGAGATCAACTCCTCCCATGTGCCTGTTGTAGTGCCCAATGACAGTAGGCCGCTCGGTACGAAACTCCTCAAACACAACTCGCCCTGTCGACGTGTCTTCTTCCGCTGTACGATCTCTTCTTGGATGGGTTCATGACTCGTCGTAATCATGGGGACGAGTCGGGACACCCTTCCAACAGATGACGAAGACAGCGCCCTTCCGCCGCCACTCTGTCTCTCCTCTTGCCAGGTGTTGCGGATGACTAGCGAACCTCTTGAGGACATTCGGGGCCCCACGCACCAACCGAAGGGTACCACTGACGTGAACACCTGCTTCATACAGTTCATGGGCCAGGGATACCGAGTTATAATAATTATCCATAAACAGGTGATATCCCTGGTTACGGAAACGTCCAACAAGGTTGAATACAGTGTCACGCAGCGTGGAGAAGACCCACCGGTATAACACTGAAAAGTCCACAACGTATCCAGTGTTGGCCTCGGTAATGAGAAAGAATTTCACACCATATTTCTTTGGCTTCTTGGGTTATACACTTTATACTAAGACGTCCTTTGTAAGGCATCATCCCCTCATCCAAAGACAGGTTCTTTCCAGGAATCACGAGATTACTTTACACCGCTCACGGATATAATCCAAACACTGTACGCACTAAAATGAGGCGATCACTGTTATTCCGGGGTATGGCCCTTCGGTTGAAGGCGTTGAAGTACCTGTCCATCGCCAGGAAATTATCACGGGACATAACGCCAGGCACATTCGCATACATAAAAAATAATTTCTCCTCCAATATTGCCTGACGTCGACAGCAGGTGTCAAACCAAAATAAATGTGGAGCCCCAAAAAATGTGCCATGTCAATGAGGTTGCAACCCCGCCAGTAATACGACAAGGTCGTCTTCAGCTCATACCGGCAGTACCAAGCGTAGTCCACCGTCTCGTGTACCAGGTATTCCAGCAATTCCCGCGTCAGGAAAAGCTGGATGAACCCCAAAACAGTCAGGGGTACTGGTACGGTCATCCCAGGGGTTGCCGTGAAGGGGTGCATGTTAGGAGGGTGGGGTCCTCCGTCACCCCTCGTCTCTCCGACGACCGACCTTCACCTTGGCTGGCGCGACGAGCCGACCTTCTACGTGCGGGCACGATGCACACTACCCCCCCCCCCCCCCCCCCCCCCCCCCCCCCCCCCCCGTTGGCCCATCACCCTCACTTAGGCCCTCACTTTCTGTATCGTCCTCTGCGATAAAACTTGAACCCGTATCCCCACCCTCCCCCTCCTCCTCAGATTCCCCTCGTATGCACTGAATTCGAGCTCACTTTCGGGATGTGAGCCTCGAACGGACATTGGGGGCAAATATTCATCCTCACTTTCATCGGGACTGATGTCCTCATCACTCGATGACCATCCGCCATCAAAATGAGGACTTGCGACATGTTCCCGATCAAGCTCCGAAAGATATTCGTCTATGTCCCTTGGTTGGAGGCCTCCCAAATGCCTACGAATGCCCCTAAGGACGCCCACATGCTTCCTAGGGGTAACCAAAGGCAAACGATGTGTTCCCGAAACACTTTCAGCCACACGTGGCCGCACAGAACGGCCTTGAGGTGCGGGGTCATGCTGGGTGCTTGGCCCCTCGCCAGCATCCAGGTCCAAAACTCGCCTTACACGATCCCTTCCGACGGGTAAAACGCGCCTTTCACGGTTCACACGTCGTTGAGACATATCTAGGAATGTCCTGTAGCAATACAAATGCTCAAAGTCTCGCACAAGTCCAGAAAAACACGCTTTTCACGAAAGATCGCTCTCGGATGGTGCGCTACTGATACTGGCTGGAGCGAGAAGAAGGGATATCGCGCATGCGCACCTGGGTCACGCTTCAAAACAAAACAAGGCCTTGATCCGTGAACTCCCAGCATTCCCCAAGGCGCGTGATTCAAAAGTTTTAGGCTGGTAGGCCTATAAGTATTTTTCCGCGAATTTTAAAAAAATCTTTCGTATGTCGACGTAAAATACGTCCAGTCGGCACCTGACAGACAATTTATCTCGACGTAAAATACGTCCAGTCGGCGTTTAAGGGTTAAGTGCTTCCCTGACGTCAACTTCAGACCGGCCATGATGTAAGTATATTCGGTAGCTAGGCGACTGTAACCTACCCCGTAAGTTTCGGATCAACGAAATAGCCACATTTCAGGTATTTTAAAGTGTCTTAACATTAATGTCATTCTAAATTGATAGGTATACTAAGAGGGGCATAGAATGTAGCTTTTATCTTCCGAATCACAGATAGAATAGTTGGCATGAATGTATTGAGTTTTCAAGTTAGGCTATCTGTCATATGGTGAATACCTATACTACCTAAACTTCAA
>NC_087212.1:68672073-68691225 GCF_015104395.2 Macrobrachium nipponense | reverse complement strand
GGACAACACTCGATATGGCGGGTAAGGTTCAGACATGTTTCTTATGCTTTGATTTGAATCAGTTGAGAAATTAAAGTTTTGTTCAGTTTATGCATAACCACATGGTTACAGTATCAGTATTGGTTAGTTACTTTATCGAAGTAATTGTCCTAAGGTAGTAAAAGTATGCAGCTTTGAATTAGTAATACAACCCCTTTTTTTAATTCATGAGCAACAGCGATAGTGCCAGGAAGACCATTTCACATTATAAAAGTAACTGGAATGAAAGATTCTGGTGCTGAGTAAGGTGACAGTAGGACACCTTGACAGAATGGTATTGCTGTGCCCTGCAAAGCAATTAGCACACTAGATTACTGAATGTAGGTACTAAGAATGTCACTGGAAGCTTCATGTTGAGCATTTGTTGAAGATAATTTTGTCGTATGACAATTTGATTTAGGTGTACATTGAAGATCTAAGTTATAAGTTTGTCAACAGTGTGGAAATAAATTATGTAGGCGGAGAATTTGACAGCGTCTTGGTATCATGTCTAGATATTTCTTCATTGCGATGTTGTTATGCCATCCGTACTTTCGTAATCAGTAAGCAGTAGTTTGGGCATAGTTGGGGAGGGAAATTGATAATGAATTTTATGATATGAAAATGGGACGGGATTAATAGGCATGAGGATCTTCTGAGGTTGTTTCATTGGGCAGTAGGCTTGGCCTATGATATATTAGCCTAATCTGAGCAAGATTGTAAAAAAAATGTGACAACTGTTTTAAAGATGTAATTATCCAACGGAGAAAACTTTCCATCATCCTGTTTTTTATTAGTATAGAATGCAGTGGTACCTCGAGATATGAAATTAATCCGTTCCGAGGCGGCTTTCGTATCATGAGCTTTTCGTATCTTGGACCGCATTTTACATGTAAAATGGCTAATCAGTTCCAAGCCCTACAAAAACACCCCAGTAAATTTTATAATAAAGCTAAATTGACCAACAAACAATGAAATACTACAACAATTTGGACCATTCAATACCTAACTAAATACATACCAGTAGTACTAATATGTACATACCTGTAAATAAAGTGTATTAGTGTATATGGTATACAAGAAATACTGTATGTACATACGTACGTATGTAGTAAAATGTGGAACCTTACCTTTCGAGTGATGCTATCTCTGAAAGTGGCGACAGAGGAGGACAAATGGCAGAAAACTTCGTATAATGCGTACACTTAACTTTACGAAACACATTAAAAAATGTCAGGAAACATAAACTAAACTTTACAAAACACATTAACAAAACTGTAACACTTAACTTTACATAAAAATTAAAATTAAATTTTTATTTTTGTCTTTTTTTGATTTTTACATCCTTACTTTTTTATACTTTATGTTTTTTTTTTTTTTTTTTTTACAAAATTTCAATTTCTTCACCACTTTCAACTTTCTGTTTTTTCGTAGTATCAATTGGATCTTCCTGTTTGCTTACTCCTACTAAAGGCCTCTTTAAAAAATAACTATCCAAGGAAGATTGCTTTTGCACTTTTCACAATGTTCCTGAAACAACTCGGGCAAACGTCATCGAACTGCACAAGCATACGACCTTTGTAAGCCTTTTCGGGGTGTCTCTTTTCTACAAATGATTGCACCTTATGAAAAGCAGCTAGAGCATCCTTAATTTCTGCCGTTGTCATAGGGTCGTCCTCCTCCTCCTCGCTGCTGCTAGAGAACTCTTCTTGAACGACGTTATGTTGCATGTCCTCTAACTCCTTCAGGTCATCCGTCGTAAGCTCCTCTTGGTGCTCCTCGAGAAGGTCATTGATGTCGTCCTCGTCGACGACCAGCCCCATGGACTTGCCGAGTGCAACGATCTCGTCAAGATCGGGTTGCGAAACAGTTTAAGGATCATCAACTGTTCCTGAATCTGCAGTACCAGCTTCGCTCACGTTGAATCCCTCGAAGTCTCGGGCGGATACGGCATCAGGCCAGAGTTTCCTCCACGAAGAATTCAAGGTTCGCCTCGAAACCTCCTGCCAAGCTTGATCGGTGAGTCGGATGCATATGACAACATCGAAATGCTCCTTCCAAAATTCACGCAAGGTGAGGTTTGTGGTATTGGTGATGTCGAAACATCTCTTGAAAAGATGTTTCGTATACAGCTTCTTGAAGTTCGATATCACTTGCTGGAGGAGAGGGGTGGTGTTAGGTGGAAGATAAAGAACCTTGATAAATGAATACTCCGCTAGGATATCTTCCTCGAGGCCAGGAGGGTGAGCAGGGGCATTTTCCAACAACAGACATTTCAGAGGGAGGCACTTCTCTTCCAAGAATTTCCTCACTGTCGGGCCGAAACACAGACTTACCCACTCCATGAACAAAACTCTCGTTACCTAGGCTTTCGCATTAGCCCTCCACATCACCAGAAGCTTCTCCTTTAGCACTCTGTGGGCCTTGAAGGCTCGAGGAGTCTCGGAATGATAGACAAGTAGGGGCTTCACCTTGCAATCCCCACTGGCGTACGAACAAAGTGCGAGCGTAAGCTTATCTTTCATAGGCTTATGGCCGGGTAGCTCCTTCTCTTCCTGCATGATGTACGTCCGACGAGGCATTTTTTTCCAAAAAAGGCCAGTCTCATCACAGTTGAAGACTTGCTGAGAACTGTAGCCTTCCTTGATTGTCATCTCGTCGAATGTCTTAATAAAGGCTTTGGCTGCTTTCGTGTCTGAGCTGGCCGCCTCCCCATGCCGCACCACCGAATGGATGCCAGTCCGTTTACGGAATTTTTCGAACCTCCCATGAGAAGCCTTGAAGTCTGGGGTTGGCGTTGATGTCCCTTCTCCGTCGTCTTCGGCCTGGGCAATCAAATCGCCGAAAATAGCACTGGCCTTGTGGGAGGTTGCCGTCTTGGTTATCGTATCAACAGCGATTTCTTTGTCTTTTATCCAGACAAGAAGCAGCCGTTCCATCTCGTCGTGCACGTGGCTCCTCTTGCTAGACAAAATATTCACGCCCTTGGAAGGGTGTAGCTGCTTTGATGGTATCCTTCTGCTTAAGGATGGTGTCTATTGTCCGGATTTCGGCCGTATTCCTTGGCGATCATACTCAATCGCATGCCAGCTTCATACTTTTTTATTATCTCCATTTTTGTCTCCAAAGAAAGCATCCTCTTCTTTCCTACTTCAACTTTCTTGGGACCCATGACTACGTATATACTGTACATAATTTAAGTTATGTAGTACATATACGTATGTAGTAAAGTTCTCACACAACACAATAAAGTAGTACTACAATGAAATCACTAAAGAATTTACGTTAATAAACAAAATCGTATAGAACGAATGAATTCCGTGTGCTTATGATACCGATGATGCCGCCGAGTGGCCGAAAAAGCACACCGCTACGTAGATGCATGATGGGATCATGGGAGAGATGCTGACCAATAGGAGAGCAGGATCGTATGGCGGTGACTAGCATCAGGAACCAATGGGAGAGCGGGAGGATGGTGGCGAGTTTACTAAGTTGGTGGCGCTCAAGTTTTAAAACTTTTATCGTTGGTCCGGGCAAATCTCTGGACTTTACAGCAACAACCTTTCGTATCTTGAACAATTTTTGTATGTAGAGCAAAAAAAATCTTCGTATTTGCTTTCGTATCACAAGTTTTTCGTAAGTTGAGCCTTTCTTATGTCGAGGTACCACTGTACTATAATTCCTATTTTCATACAATCAACTTACCTGTCAGATATATACATAGCTAAGACTCCGTCGTCCCCGACAGAAATTCAAATTTCGCGGCACACGCTGCAGGTAGGTCAGGTGATCTACCGTCCTGCCCTGGGTGGCAGGATTAGGAACCATTCCCCTTTTCTATTCATATTTTCTCTGTCGCTTGGAATGTAAACAACGTTTGCAGTTCCTCCTGACTTGATTTTTGGATTTCATCGCCATCGATCTTCTGGGCTATCTTTTGCAGGGAAGTACTGGATCTTTGGTTCGGCATACGCATATTGATTTGTTTTAATAACTTTGGCTTCGAAAATTTCGAAGAATTGTTTACGTGTAACTACCGAACTTTTCAGTAGACACTAACATAGTTTGCAAGAAGGAAAATTTTAATATTTATTCATAATAACGTGTAGTAAATGTTAGAATTGATTGAGCTAACTTCCTTCTTGAGGAAGTCAGGAATAGAATTAGTTACGCTTCCTTTAGAAGATTTTATAGCTCTCGTACTAACGAGCAGTTAGAGCATTAACAATACTAGTAGTGTTGTATCCTCATCTCCTTCTTACTTCACAGAATCTTCAAATTCATTTTGCAATTTGAAGACAAAGGAATGTAGCTCAAAATACGAGCTATTGAAAGGTAAGAAGTGATTTTAGTGTTCACAGTGCAGTGGAAGGTGCGTTCTGATCGGCTCTGTTTCGCTCCCAGGCCTAGACCTCTTCCAAGCTCACATACCCAGAGGAGAAGGAAAGTCGAAAGCCTTACGGAGGTTATGGAGAATCCCCACCGATCAGGCGTCCCCTCGGCAGGATCTGTAGAACGTCCCAGACTGCCAAGTTCGCCATTGGAAAGGCGTCCTAAATAGTAGAGGGTGCGTCCGATCGGCTCCGTCTCGCTCTCAGGCCTAGACCTCTTCCAAGCTCACAAGCCCAGAGGAGAAGGAAAGTCGAAAGCCTTACGGAGGTTATGGAGAATCCCCACCGATCGGGCGTTCCCTCGGCAGGATCTGTAGAACGTCCCAGACTGCCAGGGATAGCCATTGGAAAGGCATCCTTTAAAAAGTGCGTCTCTTCTTCCGTTTCTTCATCTTACATCCAAAAAGACGAAGAATGTACATGTTTGGAGTTCGGACGATCTGGCGCGTTCTCTGAAAACTAAGAGAACACTGAGCGAGAGGCTGAGAGCCAGCCAGCAAGCTAGCGCGAGCCACGTTCCAACAGCCAGCAGCGAGCCGCGTTCCAACAGACTAGCGCGAGCCTCGTTCATACAGATAAACGCGAGCCGCGTTCCAGAACTTTTTTCTTGGCGCAAGGCGCCTTCAAAGAGAAAACAGACGGCTAGACTGAGGAGCCTTATAGTAGAGTGGCAATCAGAAGGATGCTTCTATTGAACGTTTACTGGCAAGAGGCTCATAAAAGAAGACTAGAGGCGCTCGGAACTATCAGGGCGCACGGGACCTTCCACGCAAGCGGAACGTTCCAGGAGCGAGTCTCCTTTCTAGCGTGCGGAACAATCCAGGCGCGCAGAACTATCCAGACGCCAGGCGCTAGGTGCAAGGATCCAGGCGCCAGGCGTCAGAATATTCCAAAATCTTCATTTGAGAGAGAGGTCAGTCGCGAGACTCCTCTTTTGAGTTTTTTTAGCTTGAGAACTTTCCCCTGCAAATGTGCAAGATGTCGCACAGGCGGCCGTTGCTTTTGTCAGAAGGATTCTGATACTAAGAGAAGCCCCTTTTCATTATTCAGAAGACTCCTGTGTTAGGCAGTTCCTCTCAGTGCGGACTCTCTCCTTCATCCATGCTCTTCCCTCGTTTTGAGGAGGCAAGAGCTTTGGGAGTTTTTCTTAATAAGAATCTCATCGACGTTTGGGTATGATGGCGGATAGGAAATATCTACTTCCTTCCGTAAACCCTAGTGATGAACAGGAATTCTGTCTCTTCTGCGACTTATGATGAGGAAATCACGAAGATTTAAAGAGTTCCTGGATTAACTTCCTTCCTTAAGGATATATATATAGTACTCTTTCTATCGTTCTATTAACGAAAAGAACGAAGATAGTAGAAGGTAGTAGAGTATCTGCTGTATGAGAATACGTCAAATCATAAACACATACCGTAGTTACTTCTTTGCTGTGCAACTCAATTACCAGTATCCTTCTACGACTTTCCTAGGAAGGACTACGCTTAAAGGGATTGTTAAGACAACACCTACTTAGCTTCTAGATTTATCGAAGTCTTGTTTTTCGCTTAAATAATGCTTTAATAAGAACTTCCTGAAGTTCGATAATAATTTTATAAGATTCCTTTATTAAATGGAGTAGCTGGCAACTCTGGAAGAGTAAGGCCAGACGGCTAACGGAGACTGCTTTCGCTGAGAGCCTGAGACCAACGCAGTACCATGTAGGTGTCAGTCATGAGCGGTCGGGTTTATCTCTCTCTCCTGCGGGATGGAATAACTATCCGTACCTCTCCCCTACAATCGCGGTCTTAACCTCGGATTGAGGGGATAGTTAAGCTAACATAATAAAATATTGTATGCCTTTTGCTAAGAAGCTTTCAATAAGAGAGATAGTACAACCTTTCAATGCTGTTTACCGTAGGTAACATTATTAAAGGATTCTATCGCAGCAGAACATTATATTATATAATGCTCTCAGGCTTACGAAAGCATAGCTTATTAGAGTACCTGCTCAGAAGAAGATGGATGAGTCGGATGGAAAACATTCTCTTTGTGGCAGAACTTGTTTCCCTGAATGGACTATACTACGTATATAAAGTTTTTTCCTACTAAGAACGGAATTAACATGTGAAAGGATGTCGGGTACCATAAAGGCACAGGTGTTCTGGCACATAACCTAAAAAAAATTAGAAGGAAGCGCCAGCTTGGCGCAAGTTGTGCCAGCCTGGCACATAGCGCTAGAAGCGCCAACCTGGCGCAATGCGCCAGAAGCGCCAGCCTGGCGCAGTGAGCCAAGAGCACCATCCAAGATTTTCTCGTTTTAGCGAGTTATTAACCTAAGAGTCCAGTAGCCTCTCGGACACCAGGCTCGGTAACGGCAAGATTCGTTCCTGATTTCGTCACTCATTTAATCACTTAGGCCAATTCCACGACTCTCTCATATCGCAAAGAGCATCGAGAATCTCTTTTTTCGCTCCTGTTCGTTTTAACAAAGAGAACCTTCTCGATCGACGATAATAACTGTTAACATGTTTAACATTTATTGGAAAGAGTTGTGAGAACTTGCGGAAAGTCTTCATAGATCTCTTAGTAAGGTAGAAGACAAACAGGCTTCCTATAGACTGCTTCCTTTTCCTCGAACCAAGAGAGGTAGCAATATACGCCATCTTTATTTTTTTTTTTAGAAAGGGGAATGAACTTTAGTCTTTTTTCCCCTAAATATAAATTATTTGCAGAATTTAAGATAAAGGGCGTCAAAGAAAGAGAAGATATACTTTATGCCTCATTTTGGCCTTGGAGAGGTTGGATTCACAGAGGTCACGTTCTTCTCATAGCATGTTTTGGAAGTCTTTTCCAAGACCTTCTGAATATTCTATCAGCATCTATTATAAATGGACCTTAACAACCTCTCCACTCTGAGTCTGTCTGCGTGCAGACTGACCAGAAGTGGACATGAATGAGAGGATTTTTCAAGGTAAATGACAATAGTCATGGACAAAATATAGAATTGCTGCAGATCGTGCTAGAGGGAATGAGGAAACTGTCCTCTTCCGATACCTCTGTGAACCACATAGTGGTTTTTTCTTCCCTTTCAGAGGGAAGAGTCACCTTTGTATATATCTGCTATCAAAGAACGCAGTAAAAGGCTATACTCTGTCTCTATAAAGGGATTGGAGATAGCAGAGGATTAAGATCTTCGGGATCTTATACGATACCTCAATATGACAAGAGTAGGATATCATGTACTTCTAATGGGATCTTTTTTGTGGCCACAGATTCTATGTTCCGACAAGATGGAACTGCTCCTCATCAAACTTCTTTGTGAAATTTTTATGAGGGAATTCTTTGTTTCTCTTGGTCCCAAACGATCAAGAAGACAAGTGAATTTTTTGAGAATTGGAATCTCGCATCAGATTCTATGGAGATTAGGCAATGGGTTCTTGCCAGCATAGTATGTCTGGCAAAAGAACTAAAACCCCCTATTCCTGATTCAATGTTTTCAGATAGAGATTTCGTTGTCCAGGCAGGGTACTTACGTTTTCATCTACAGTAGAATGGTTAAAACGTTTGCCTACAGAGTCTTTAGAGTGCGATGACGGCTCGAAATGCTTCCCAGAAGGTGTTCAGAGGGATACAATAAAGAGCTAGAAATCAGGAGTACTCCCAATTTCAGCTCGGAGTCTCCTTCGACTTCCAAGCTTCTTCCCTTCCTTCGGACAAGGATAGGGAAGATTCTGCAACGAGAAGCCCCTTCAACAGGTAAGAAGAGATCTCGTGAGCAAGGGAAGTACTCAAGAAGGATCCTCCTCAGAGGAAGACTCTTATCTCTCATACTGTTAGATATCCTATCGTATACTGGATGTAGCTGACTACAATCACCTCCCCTTGCCGGAGAGGCCAAAGCTCAAAGTGGAAGAATTTCTTCCACCCTTCTCCAGTCTTGTGATTTACTATTGTGGATGTTCAGGACTTTCGGACAATGTAGCGCCAACCAGGAGCCTTATGCTAAAACAGGCGTAAAAAATGCCAGAGGCAGACAGCCCCAAGAACACTGTCATTGTCTGATGAGGAGAAAGACCGGGCCTACAACCTGACACAGATGCGCTAGATGCGAACATATAGGACAGATAAGAGTGTCTGATGTGGACATTGCCAGACATCCTCGAGACTCTACCAAGCTCGAAGCTCCGGCAAGTGGGGAGGAGCCAACCAGGCGCGAGGCACCAGGCAGGCGCGAGGCGCCAGCCAGGCGCGAGGAGCCAGCCAGGCGCGAGGTGCCAGCCAGGCGCAAGCTAGGCTCTAGGCACGAATCTCCAGCTAAGGCGCGAGGCGTCAACCAGATGCGAGGCGCCAGTCAAGCGAAAGGTACCAGACAATCGCTAGGCTCCAACCAAGAGCGAAGCACCAGCCAGGCGCGAGGTTCCTGCCAGGCTTCAGGCTTCAGACGGGAGAGATCCATTTCAAGAAAGCCATGGTCTTCTTTGAAACATGGAGATCTCCTAAGCACTTCATAAGTGACTTGATTCCTTCAAACAGCTGAGAATTAAAAGCACAGGAAGTGCACGCTTTTGCAAATTCTTGTTCTGTACATAACAATATGTCATATAAGACATATTAGCTGTGTTGTACGGTAGAGGCAACTCTGTGTTGACTTCTCATTACACAAAGGATGTCAAGTTAGCCTACGAGAGATCCTTCTCTTTTGGTTTATACGTTTCTGCGGATACGTTACTGGGATAAGGAGCCGACACTGATCCTTAACTTTGAGTTAAAGTTATTTAACTTAGTGAAATTATTGGGGTTTTTGAAAGGAGTGTGGGGATAACTCTTTTCAATTTGAGCGCAAACCCTCGTGTTAGGATCAGGTGATCGGGATCGGTGTTGCGCTCCTTCATAAGGTGTATTGTCATAGAAGTGGTCCAGTACCCATTGACAAAGTCCTTTCAGGCTCTGCCGAGTAAGCGGTTCATACCCCATCGGCAGACCCACAAGAACTCTTAGCCATAGATCACATATCTCGCTAAAGTCTTGAGGTGATGCAGACTACCGGGCAACAGCCACGAAGTCTACCACCTATCAGATAAGAACCAAGGTTTATTTATACCTACAACATATGTTGTTTACCTGTCTATTCCATGTTAGCTGTCTCTTACCCTCCACCAAAGGGTGTCAATCAGCTATGTATATATCTGACAGGTAAGTTGATTGTATGAAAATGATATTGTTATAATACAATAAAGTTTCATACATACTTACCTGGCAGATATATACGATTAATGGCCCACCCAGCCTCCCCGCAGGAGACAGGTGGAAGAGAGAAAATATGAATAGAAAACGGGAATGGTTCCAAATCCTGCCACCCAGGGCAGGACGGTAGATCACCTGACCTACCTGCAGCGTGTGCCGCGAAATTTGAATTTCTGTCGGGGACGACGGAGTCTTATCTATGTATATATCTGCCAGGTAAGTATGTATGAAACTTTGTATTATAACAATATCATTTTCCTTGTATAAAATAAGAAGTTCACTGTTGACAGTTCTGTACATCTTTTGCCTTCATTTGTACTTGGTGAATTATCATCACATCCTAACTATAAATAACCTGTAATTGAGTACAAAGCAATAACTGTACTTTTAATATGGAAACTTAAAAGTCATGATTTTTTCCAGAGCCCTACAACTAGCTTATTTTATTATTATACCAAAACGGGCAAGACCAGGAAACAGCACATAAGATATTAGATTTGTACATTAATTATAAAACCGTTTAATTATAAAACCATTCACAGTGCCGTGGATCATTACATACATGTAACTGTCCAAGGGGAAGGGCAAGCAGTAAAAAGTCACTTTTGATATACTTCACTTGTATCTCTGTTCAGCTATAAAGACCATTTAGAAGCAGGTATGAAATGATGGCTTAATGACATCCCATAGTTGATTATCATAAATGATTCTTATATTTCTTTGATTGTAAATGTAAGGCAGTAGAGGAGTGATAAATTTCTTGTGGTTTTTTTAGTGCTGGATAAATTTTCTTTACTTGCCATGAATTCTTCAAAGGTATCGAAGAACACTGTCTGCATTTGTAGTGCTCTAGTGATGATGTTTTGTTGGAAATGGCTGATGCCTCCTACAGTGCATAGTTAGAGAGCCATGAAAAATCAGTGGTTTGTGTTGAATCGGGAATCAGGGCAGTGCAACAAATTACATATGTCTTTAACCAAGTGATAGTGAAATGAAAAGAAAGTTTATGTAAATTAGTCTTAGTCTGGAATCTAATGGAAAAAATATTTAGAGGCTACACATTAGTTAATGATATTCTTTGTTAGTAAGCTGGTATTTGTTGAAACAAAACTGAAACAAAGCAACTAGGCAGGGTTGATGAGTGTGATAGCAGTATTACATGGTACTTTTGAGGAAATTATATTGGTACTTTTTAGGAAATTATATTAACTGTTATTTTTAAAATGAAATAACTTTCATATTTAAAAGAAAGTACGTAACCACAGTACTGCTAAGAACCCCTTGTCATTTTTGAAGAATGAAGCGTGAAGTTTAGTGGTCTTTAATGTCTCTTACAAACTTATTCTACAAACTCTTGCAAACTGTAAATATGATTATTAAAGTTAGATACCATTCCAAAGATATGTGCTCTCAAAGCTACATATGAGTTTATGAAATTTAGATGTAGTCTGTTGATGTACCACATTTCTTTGGTGTAAATGGTGAAGACTAAAGGTACTACAGATGTTACTATGGTATTCTTCTTACAGGTATTTATAACTCTGAGCATCCTACTATATTAGCGTTCTGGCAGGTGGTCAAAGGCTTCAGTGAAGCAGAAAAACGTCAGCTGCTTAAATTTGTTACTAGTTGTTCTCGACCTCCATTGTTAGGATTTAAGGTAAGTTTGAAAGATTTTGTGTGTATAATGTTTTTGTGGAATAGTCTACTGAAGTGTTGAGATTTTCAAGGATAGTTATTTGCCAAATGCTGTAGGTAAGCACGATATTAATTTATTGTTACATTTATTATATGAGTTTTACAGTTCTTTGCTATCTCTGTCTTTAGTATTGTCATTTTTGTTTTATAGAAAGCCAATATCATATTTAATCTTAATGTTGTAATTTAAAATGCTAAGCTAAATTTTATAATCTGCTGAGCCCTCCCAACTTAGAATGAAGTTAGGTAGAGGTGACCCCCCCTGTTACAGGGTTTTGTATGTATGAAATCTGAGATATGCTGTAAAACTTTTTCCGTATGTTATTATGAAATAAATTGGTGCTTTAGGTTTTGCAACTGGTTCAGCCATGTTGTCTACCCATTTGAAGACGAATCCTTTGGAGTTCAGTTTGTTAGATCCAAGTAACTCAGTACGTCAGACCTAGATGCTGACACGTTAACTAAAAAGGGATGCATTACTGGTCTCTGAATATAAAGAAAACTAACATTACTTAAAAATTATGAACTGACAATTTAGTAATACATATAGGAAATGAAAATAATGAGGTGAGTGAAAGTGAGATGAAGGGCAAAACATAGGAAGGAAGCATTAGAAAACCCCCATCTGTAGCCACCACACAATCAAGAAATAGTGTATTACTATAGAAGATACCACTGAAACACAAGGCATAGAAGGTGACTGAGCTGTTCAATTCACTAAATACATGTTTGTCAGGAGATAAAAATTGTATGACAGATAACAGGTTAAATGATCTCTGACTTTGGTAATGGTACGTTTTGTACATGAACTTTCCTGTCAGATATATACTTAGCTATACGTCTCTGACGTCACGACAGAATTCAAAACTCGCGGCACACGCGACAGGTAGGTCAGGTGATCTACCTTACCCGCCGCTGGGTGGCGGCTGTAAGAACCAATCTCCCTTTCCGGCCAGAATTTTTCTGTCGCCGGTGACGACTACACCTGTGGTTGTTACCTCCTGACAGCTTTATTCGATTCTCGTTGCCGTGGATTTATTTGGACTGACTTTCGGCGAAGTACCTGATCTTGTTGGCTTGGCTTGGCATACAGCATTTGTGGATTGTTTTTTGGATATTGATTTGGATTTTTCTTTGATTTCGAGATGTCTGAGTTAGAGGTTAAGAAATCTTCTATGTTTAGGGTGTGCTCTATGGATGAATGCAAGGTGAGACTACCGAAAGCTACGGTAGATCCTCACACAGTTTGCTTTAGATGTAGAGGGAAAGAATGTTCTTTGGTTAACCCATGTAATGAGTGTGAGAAGTTGGATGAGGGTGAATGGAAGGCTCTTTCTTCCTACTTGAGGAAGTTAGAGAAGGACAGGGTGAGAAAGGCTTCGTCTAGGAGTTCTAGTAAGTCTCGTATTAGCGAGGTAGAAGAAAACCCTGTTGTAGCATTAGAACCTTCTCCAGTTTCAGCTCCTGCGCCCTGCATCGAACCTAAGGATACGACTACGGAAGTGGCAACCATGAGAGCCACGATCCTTAGCATGGAAAAGAAGATTCGTTCGTTGCAAGGTAAGAGTAGTGAAGGTGAATTGTGCAGTGACGCCCCAGTGCAGTGGAGGGTGCGTCTGATCGGCTCCTTAATGCTTCCAGGCCTAGACCTCTTCCAGACTCCCAGTCCCAGTGGAGGAGGAAAGTCAACAGCCGCAGAAGGTTAGGGGAGAACTCCCACCGATCAGGCGTCCCCTCGGTAGATCCTGATGTTCGTACCCAGGCTGCCCTTGTTCGCGCGAAGAAGGAGGTATTGCACCAAAGCTTCTCTTCTTCTTCCTCACCTTCGCCTAGAAGAGGATGGGGCGCCTCGGATTCTTCGCGACCGCTGAAGAGAGCCTGGAAGGCTCCTGGCGCCTTTCCTTCCAGCCCGGAAGTTTTTCCAGAAGAGCCGGAAGTAGAGATCAAGAAACCCAGGATGGAGCAGGAGTTCTCGCCTCATAGTAGGCTTCGAGCCTCTTCTCCAGTGGAGGATTTTGCAAGATCTCCAGCTCGAATTCTTGCTGGACTGCAAGCGCAGATTTCGGCGCTGGCGGGCTCCTTGGCAGGAGGAACGCGTCGGAAAGACGTCTCTCTCCCTGTCAAGAAGTCTAGGATTCCTTCGCCTGTGTTACCGTCTCAGTCAGAGTCGGTTCTCTCTCCTGTATCAGCGGATGGAAGGAGGCGCTCTTCCCTCGGCAGACGCTTGTCGTCTTCCAGGCGTCAATCGCCCAAGAAGCTTTCTCCTGGTGACTACATCTCTCCAGTAGGAAGGGATCTAGCACCTAGTAGGCGTTCGTCTAAAGACAGGCGTACAGACTCGTCTTCTCGCTCATTTCCGAAGATCCTTCATTCCCCGGATAAGAGAGCCTACTCTTTGATGGATTCGTCAAGAGACAGGATCTCGCCTTTCGTTAGGCGCCTTGAGCCTAGTAGGCGCTACTCCCCAAGTAGACGCTCTCCCGCTCCCAAGCGCGGTGCGGAGGATAGGCGCTTTTCTCCTGATAGGCGCGGCTCTCCTTTTAGCCGCTCTGTTCAGGACAGGCGTGTAGAGCCTGAAAGATATCTCTTCTGGGAGACTACCTTTTGAAGAGACACACAAGTCTGGATCGAAGTTTGTGGAGCATGGTAGACGCCGGTCACCTAGTAGGCGACCTTCTCCAGGGCTTCGCTCTCCTGTAAGTAGGCGCCAAGAGCCTAGTAGGCGTTCGCCTCATGGTAGGCGCAGCTCGCCTGGCAGCCGCTCTCCTTTGAACAGGCGCATGGATCCTGTGAAGCGCCTTGAGCATAGTAGGCTCTCCTCTCCTAGCAGGCGCTCCCCTTTGGAAGCCCGGAATTCTAGGAGTAGGATTAAGGATCGAAGGGCACGCACTCATCAGAGTAGGAAGGACTCATTCGAGAGGAGCTCTCCAGAAACTTTGGCTTCTCCTGATAGGCGCCAGTCTGCTACTAGACACTCTCTAGACAGACGCACTTCTTTAGAGAAGGCTAACTGCCCTCGTAAAGAAGCGGAGGGTTCTTCAGTGGATGAAGTTGAACCTTCAGAAGAGGATTTGGTGAAGGACTCGTCTGTTTCGTCCTATAAGATCCTTACAGATCTCCTTCTTCAAGAGTTTGGAGACTCCCTTACTCCCGTCGCTCCTCCGTCTCCTCTCTCTTTATTCTCGACTTCGAAGAAGACGAAAGTTTCCTCTTGTGTGAGGATGAAGCCAACCATCTCAATGAAGAAGGCTTTGAGAGGTTTTGGTGATTGGCTGCTTTCTAAGGAAGAGAAAGGGAAGACTGTGTTTCTTTCCCTCCTTCCAAGCTTACGGGCAGACTGGGGTTTTGGTACGAGTCTGGAGAACCCCTAGGCCTGGGTCTTCCTTCATCGGCGGATGCGGACTTCTCTTCCCTGGTAGATGCAGCACGACGCTCGGCTCTTTTGTCTGCTAAGACTACCTGGGCTATGAACGAGCTTGACCACCTGCTGAAGGGAATGTTTAGAGTCTTGGAAGTCTTCAACTTCCTTGACTGGTCTTTGGGGGTCTTGGCTAAGAAGACTCAGAACCCGGATGCTATTTCGCCAGAAGATCTCAACAGTGTGCTAACGTGCATTGATAAAGCAGTTAGAGATGGATCGAGCGAAATAGCCTCCCTGTTTTGAGCAGGGATCCTTAAGAAGAGATCAGTCTTCTGCTCTTTTCTGACTAAGTCTGTTTCTCATGCCCAAAGAGCCTCTCTTCTGTATTCGCAGCTCTCGCCTCTGCTTTTTCCGAAGAAGATAATACAGGACATCTCAGGATCTATCTCTGCAAAGGCGACTCAGGACATGCTCGCGCAGTCGGCACGGAAGCCTAGGACCTCCTTCCAGACGAAGACGAAGAAGGAGACGCCAGCTAGACAGGAGCCCTTTCGAGGGGGCCCTCCTTCTAGAGCCTCTACCTCGAGAGGTAATAGACCTTTCAAGAGAGGTAGATCCTTCTCACGCTCTGCCAGAGCTAAGAAGTAGGGAAGTAGTCCTCCAAACACCAGTAGGTGCCAGACTTCTAAGATTATCAGGAAAGCCTGGGCAAAGAGAGGACCTGCGGGACAACTTGGTCCCTTCCGATTATCCGGAAAGGATATCTGATTCCCTTTACGGAAAGACCACCGTTGACAACGACTCCGAGGGAGTTGGTGGCCAGGTACAGGGATCCCATCATGAGCCTTGCTTTAACACAAGCAGTGGAACAAATGTTCGAGAAAGAGGCTATAGAGCTAGTGAGCGACCCTTGCTCAGCGGGCTTTACAACCGCCTTTTTCTAGTTCCAAAAGCCTCAGGAGGATGGAGACCGGTTCTGGATGTAAGCGCCCTGAATTTCTTTGTAGAAAAGAGGAAGTTCGCCATGGAGACGACATCCTCAGTGTTGGCGGCCCTTCGGCCAGGGGACTGGATGGTGTCCCTAGATCTTCAGGACGCTTACTTCCATGTGCCTATCCATCCTTCTTCAAGGAAATACCTCAGGTTCATGATGGGAGGAAGGATATTCCAGTTCAGGGCTTTGTGCTTCGGCCTTTTTCAACAGCCCCTCAGGTCTTCACAGGCCTAATGAAAAATGTAGCAAGATGGCTACATTTAGAGGGAGTCAGAGTGTCCCTTTACTTGGACGGACTGGCTAATCAGAGCCAAGTCGCAGAAAAGATGTTTGGAGGACCTACAAAAGACCCTTTTCATGGCAAGTTCTCTGGGACTTTTGGTGAACTTTCAAAAGTCTCAGTTGATCCCCAGTCAAGATCGTACTATCTGGGGATTCGGATGGTTTTTCTGGATTTTCGGGCTTTTCCGTCTCCAGAAAGAATAGCCCGAGGGTCAGAGAAAGTCAAAGCCTTCCTAGAGAAAGAAGTATGCACAGCGAGGGAGTGGATGAGTTTGTTGGGGACACTCTCCTCGTTGGAGCAATTCCTTTCTCTAGGAAGGTTGCACCTCAGACCTCTCCAGTTCTTTCTACATCGAAACTGGAGGTGTCGTTCGCAAAACCTAGAGTTCTCCTTCGAGATCTCAAGGGAAATCAAGAAGGACCTCTCTTGGTGGGCGAACCCTCTCAGGTTTTCAGAAGGGATGTCCCTTCACATTCCGAACCCCAACCAAGTGTTGTATTCCGACGCCTCGGAAACAGGTTGGGGAGCAACGCTCGGCTCAAGAGAAGTGTCAGGAACCTGGAAGAAGGAACAGGTGACCTGGCACATCAACAAGAAGGAGCTGATGGCGGTTTGGCTAGCTTTGAAAGCTTTCGAGCCCCACGTCCTAGCTTCAGCAGTACAGATCAACTCGGACAACACCACGGCCCTGGCTTACATCAGGAAGCAGGGGGGGACTCACTCTTTCTCCCTGTACGAGACAGCAAAAGAACTTCTGCTTTGGGCAGAGCAAAGGAAGATTTGTCTCCTTACCAGGTTCGTACAGGGAGAAAAGAACGTCAGAGCAGACCTCCTAAGCAGGAAAGATCAAGTCCTGCCTGCAGAGTGGACTCTTCACGAGGATGTTTGCCAGGACCTGTGGAAGCTTTGGGGCAAGCCTCATATAGACCTCTTCGCCACAGCCAAGAATGCGAGGATAGCCAACTACTGCTCTCCGATATCGGACCGAGGGCAGTGTCGATAGACGCGTTTCTACTAGATTGGAAGGGTCTAGACATGTATGCTTTTCCTCCATTCAAGATACTGGGAGAGAGACTAAAGAAATTTGCAGAATCGGAGGCAGCAAGGATGACGCTGGTAGCCCCGTTCTGGCCCGCACAAGTATGGTTCACAGAGGTACTGGAATGGTTAGTAGATCTTCCGAGAACATTACCACAGAGGATCGATCTGCTCAGACAACCCCACTTCGAGAGGTATCACAAAAACCTCCCCGCTCTAGATCTGACTGGCTTCAGACTGTCAAAAGTTTGGTCAGAACGAGAGGCTTTTCGGCAAGAGTTGCAACGGCTATCGCAGCAGCAAGAAGGCCTTCTACCCTTGGAGTCTACCAATCGAAGTGGGACGTCTTTCGGCGATGGTGTAGGAACCATCACTTTTCCTCTTCCAGTACCTCTGTGACCCAAATAGCAGACTTCTTACTTTTCCTTAGGGAAGAAAGTGGATTGGCGGTATCAACCATTAAAGGCTATCGTAGCATGCTATTGCAGTGTTTAGGCACAGAAACTTAAACATTTCAGAAGATAAGGACCTTCATGATCTAATAAGATCGTTTGAAACATCCAAGAAGGTTTCTCCAGGGATTCCGAGTTGGAATCTGGATGTAGTGCTACGTTACCTTAGGTCCAATAAGTTCGAACCGCCTCAGTCTGCCTCGTTTAGAGACCTCACGAAGAAGACAATTTTTCTCATGGCTTTGGCTTCCGCAAAGAGGGTTAGTGAACTCCATGCACTAGAAGGAAATGTGGGATTCAGAGGAGATGCAGCTATCTGTTCGTTCCTTCCTTCGTTCTTGGCTAAGAACGAGAACCCCTCAAATCCTTGGCCTAGGAGCTTTGCAGTCCAAGGCTTGTCTGCATTAGTAGGCGAGGAAGCAGAGAGGTCACTTTGCCCAGTACGAAGTTTAAAGTTCTATCTACAGAGAAAGAAAAAACTTAAGGGCAATGATGTCAACCTTTGGTGCTCTGTAAGAGATCCAAGGAGGACTCTTTCGAAGAATGCGCTTTCTTTCTTTATCAGAAGCCTGGTGAAAGAAGCGCATGCGATATGTGATGAAAGTCAATTCAAAGTTCTTAAGGTCAAAGCTCATGAGGTAAGAGCTATTGCCACGTCATTGACTTTTAACAAAAACATATCCCTGAGTAATATTATGAAGGCAACATTCTGGCGTTGCAACTCAGTCTTTGCAAACCACTATCTGAGAGACGTCAAAATTACGTATGAAAAGTGCTTCAGGTTAGGCCCGTACGTATCGGCGGATTCGGTGCTGGGGCAGGGAGCTGAGACATATCCTTTGTAGTATATATTTTTCCCCTTGTTAGGTTGTAAGTTTTTGGTTGTTTGAAAGAACATGCGGGTAGGCATGTTTTTCATTTCGTAGTCTAACAATGATTAGATTGGTTAGGTGATCGGTTTATGTTTGAGCTCCTTGCAATGATAGTGGTTAGGTTCTGTCATATAAGTGGGCGAATCCCCATTGACAGATCCTGCTCGGATTCTATCAAGTAAGCGGATAACCAAATCCCTTTGATAGACCCAAAGAGTCTGTCAGCTGTAGGTCACGCCCTCGCTGAAGCTCTTAAGGCAACGCAGACTCATAGACAGTAACTACGAAGTCTTCTGCCTAAACAGGTAAGAACCAAGGTTGTATTTACATCCTACAACTAGTGTTGTTTTCCCCTTTTTCCATATTTATATTGCTGTCTCTTTCCCTCCACCAAGGGTGTCAATCAGCTAAGTATATATCTGACAGGAAAGTTCATGTCCAAAAATGTTATTGTTAGTATACAATAAGGTTTTGTACATACTTACCTGGCAGATATATACGATTGATGGCCCGCCCAGCCTCCCCTCAGGAGACAGGTGGAAGGAAAAATTCTGGCTGGAAAGGGAGATTGGTTCTTACAGCCGCCACCCAGCGGCGGGTAAGGTAGATCACCTGACCTACCTGTCGCGTGTGCCGCGAGTTTTGAATTCTGTCGTGACGTCAGAGACGTATAGCTAAGTATATATCTGCCAGGTAAGTATGTACAAAACCTTATTGTATACTAACAATAACATTTTTTTAGGAATGAATGGTAAGGTATCCTTAACAGCTCCTGTAAGTCACAAATAGAATTTGGGAATCTTGGCTGTGAGGAGC